>NC_143253.1:60400378-60703409 GCF_984573655.1 Nuphar pumila | reverse complement strand
GAACTTCTTATCGAATTCAACGCTCATGTTGGAACCGATCTTTTTTTTGAAAATTTGAGTTTTCAAGACTCGGGTTTTCCATTTTCTTTTTTATTTTGAAGATCCGGGTTTCGACTCGGGTTTTCCCTTTTTATGTTGTTTGCAGTTTCGAGTTCCCACTCGAGCTCTCTTTCGGATTCAATGCTCGTGTTGGAACCGATCGTTCCTTTGAAGATTCGACTTTTTCAAAACTGGAGTTTTTCATTTTTATTATTATTTTGAAGATCCGGGTTCCGACTCGGGTTTTCCTTTTTTATGTCGTTTGAAGTTTCGAGTTCCGACTCGAACTTCCTATCGAATTCAACGCTCATGTTGGAACCGATCGTTCGTTTGAAAATTTGAGTTTTCAAAACTCAGGTTTTCCATTTTTATTATTATTTTGAAGATCCGTGTTCCGACTCGGGTTTTCCCTTTTTATGTCGTTTGAAGTTTTGAGTTCCGACTCGAACTTCCTATCGTATTCAACGCTTGTGTTTGAACCGATCGTTCCTTTGAAGATTCGAGTTTTCAAAACTCGAGTTTTCCATTTCTATTATTATTTTAAAGATCCGGGTTCCGACTCGGGTTTTCCCTTTTTATGTCGTTTGAAGTTTCGAGTTCCGACTCGAACTTCTTATCGAATTCAACGCTCGTGTTGTAACCGATCGTTTCTATGAAGATTCGAGTTTTTCAAAACTCGGGTTTTCCATTTTTATTATTATTTTGAAGATCCGAGTTCCGACTCGAGTTTTCCCTTTTTATGTCGTTTGAAGTTTTGAGTTCCGACTCGAACTTCTTATCGGATTCAACGCTCGTGTTGGAACCGATCGTTCCTTTGAAAATTCGAGCTTTCAAAACTCGGGTTTTCCATTTTTATTATTATTTTCAAGATCCGGGTTCCGACTCGGCTTTTCCCTTTTTATGTCGTTTGAAGTTTCGAGTTCCGACTCGAACTTCCTATAGGATTCAACGCTCGTGTTGGAACCGATCGTTCCTTTGAAGATTCGAGTTTTTCAAAACTCAAGTTTTCCATTTTTATTATTATTTTGAAGATCCGGGTTCCGACTCGGGTTTTCCCTTTTTATGTCGTTTGAAGTTTCGAGTCCCGACTCGAACTTCCTATCGGATTCAACGCTCGTGTTGGAACCGATCGTTTCTTTGAGGATTCGAGTTTTTCGAAACTCGGGTTTTCCATTTTTAATATTATTTTGAAGATCTGGGTTCCGACTCGGGTTTTCCCTTTTTATGTAGTTTGAAGTTTCGAGTTCTGACTCGAACTCCCTATCGGATTCAACGCTCGTGTTGGAACCGATCGTTCCTTTGGAAATTCGAGTTTTTCAAAACTCGTGTTTTAGGTTTCTATTATTATTTTGAAGATCCGGGTTCCGACTCCGGTTTTCGCATTTTATGTCGTTTGAAGTTTCGAGTTCCGATTCGAACTTCTTATCGAATTCAACGCTCATGTTGGAACCGATCGTTTTTTTGAAAATTTGAGTTTTCAAAACTCGGGTTTTCCATTTTCATTATTATTTTGAAGATCCGGGTTCCGACTCGGGTTTTCCCTTTTTATGTCGTTTGAAGTTTCGAGTTCCGACTCGAACATTCTATCGGATTCAACGCTCATGTTGGAATCGATCGTTCCTTTGAAGATTCGAGTTTTTCGAAACTCAGGTTTTCCATTTTTTTTATTATTTTGAAGATCCGGGTTCCGACTCGGGTTTTCCCTTTTTATGTCGTTTGAAGTTTCGAGTTCCGACTCGAACTTCCTATCGAATTCAACGCTCATGTTGGAACCGATCGTTCGTTTGAAAATTTGAGTTTTCAAAACTCAGGTTTTCCATTTTTATTATTATTTTGAAGATCCGTGTTCCGACTCGGGTTTTCCCTTTTTATGTCGTTTGAAGTTTTGAGTTCCGACTCGAACTTCCTATCGTATTCAACGCTCGTGTTTGAACCAATCGTTCCTTTGAAGATTCGAGTTTTTCAAAACTCGAGTTTTCCATTTTTATTATTATTTTGAAGATCTGGGTTCCGACTTGGGTTTTCCCTTTTTATGTCGTTTGAAGTTTCGAGTTCCGACTCGAACTTATTTTCGGATTAAACGCTCGTGTTGCAACCGATCGTTCCTTTGAAAATTCGAGATTTCAAAACTCGGGTTTTCCATTTTTATTATTTTTTTGAAGATCCGGGTTCCAACTCGGGTTTTCACTTTTTTTGTCGTTTGAAGTTTTGAGTCCCGACTCGAACTTCCTATAGGATTCAACGCTCGTGTTAGAACCGATCGTTCCTTTGAGAATTCGAGTTTTTTGAAACTCGGGTTTTCCATTTTTAATATTGTTTTGAAGATCTGGGTTCCGACACGGGTTTTCCCTTTTTATGCCGTTTGAAGTTTCGAGTTCTGACTCGAACATCCTATCGGATTCAACGCTCGTGTTGGAACCGATCGTTCCTTTGGAAATTCGAGTTTTCAAAACTCGGGTTTTCCATTTTTATTATTATTTTGAAGATCCGGGTTCCGACACAAGTTTCCCCTTTTTATGTCGTTTGATGTTTCGAGTTCTGTCTCGAACTTCCTATCGGATTCAACACTCATGTTGGAACTAATCGTTCCCTTGAAGATTCAAGTTTTTCAAAACTCGGGTTTTCCAATTTTATTATTATTTTGAAGATCCGGGTTCCGACTCGGGTTTTCCCTTTTTATGTCGTTTGAAGTTTCGAGTTGCCACTCAAACTCCCTATCGGAATGAACGCTCGTGTTGGAACCGATCGTTCCTTTGAAGATTCGAGTTTTTCAAAACTCGGGTTTTTCGTTTCTATTATTATTTTGAAGATCCGGGTTCCGACTCGTGTTTTCGCTTTTTATGTCGTTTGAAGTTTCGAGTAACGATCATGTTGGAACCGATCATTTTTTTGAAAATTTGAGTTTTCAAAACTCGGGTTTTCCATTTTCTTTTTTATTTTGTAGATCCGGGTTTCGACTCGGGTTTTCCCTTTTTATGTTGTTTGAAGTTTCGAGTTCCCACTCGAGCTCTCTTTCGGATTCAATGCTCGTGTTGGAAACAATCGTTCCTTTGAAGATTCGACTTTTTCAAAACTGGAGTTTTTTATTTTTATTATTATTTTGAAGATCCGGGTTCCGACTCGGGTTTTCCTTTTTTATGTCGTTTGAAGTTTCGAGTTCCGACTCGAACTTCCTATCAAATTCAACGCTCATGTTGGAACCGATCGTTCGTTTTAAGATTTGAGTTTTCAAAACTCAGGTTTTCCATTTTTATTATTATTTTGAAGATCCGTGTTCCGACTCGTGTTTTCCCTTTTTATGTCGTTTGAAGTTTTGAGTTTAGACTCGAACTTCTTATCGTATTCAACGCTTGTGTTTGAACCGATCGTTCCTTTGAAGATTCGAGTTTTCAAAACTCAAGTTTTCCATTTCTATTATTATTTTAAAGATCCGGGTTCCGACTCGGGTTTTCCCTTTTTATGTCGTTTGAAGTTTCGAGTTCCGACTCGAACTTCTTATCGAATTCAACGCACGTGTTGTAACCGATCGTTTCTTTGAAGATTCGAGTTTTTCAAAGCTCGGGTTTTCCATTTTTATTATTATTTTGAAGATCCGGGTTCCGACTCGAGTTTTCCCTTTTTATGTCGTTTAAAGTTTTGAGTTCCGACTCAAACTTCTTATCGGATTCAACGCTCGTGTTGGAACCGATCGTTCCTTTGAAAATTCGAGCTTTCAAAACTCGGGTTTTCCATTTTTATTATTATTTTCAAGATCCGGGTTCCGACTCGGCTTTTCCCTTTTTATGTCGTTTGAAGTTTCGAGTTCCGACTCGAACTTCCTATAGGATTCAACGCTCGTGTTGGAACCGATCGTTCCTTTGAAGATTCGAGTTTTTCAAAACTCGAGTTTTCCATTTTTATTATTATTTTGAAGATCCGGGTTCCGACTCGGGTTTGCCCTTTTTACGTCGTTTGAAGTTTCGAGTCCCTACTCGAACTTCCTATCGGATTCAACGCACGTGTTGGAACTGATCGTTTCTTTGAGGATTCGAGTTTTTCGAAACTCGGGTTTTCCATTTTTAATATTATTTTGAAGATCTGGGTTCCGACTCGGGTTTTCCCTTTTTATGTAGTTTGAAGTTTCGAGTTTTGACTCGAACATCCTATCGGATTCAACGCTCATGTTGGAACCGATCGTTCCTTTGGAAATTCGAGTTTTCAAAACTCGGGTTTTCCATTTTTATTATTATTTTGAAGATCCGGGTTCCGACTCGAGTTTTCTCTTTTTATGTCATTTGAAGTTTTGTGTTCCAACTCAAACTTCTTATCGGATTCAACGCTCGTGTTGGAACCGATCGTTACATTGAAAATTCGAGTATTCAAAACTCGGGTTTTCCATTTTTATTATTGTTTTGAAGATCCGGGTTCCGACTCGGGTTTTCCCTTTTTATGTCGTTTGAAGTTTCGAGTTCCGACTCGAACATTCTATCGGATTCAACGCTCATGTTGGAACCGATCGTTCCTTTGAAGATTCGAGTTTTTCGAAACTCAGGTTTTCCATTTTTTTTATTATTTTGAAGATCCGGGTTCCGACTCAAGTTTTCTCTTTTTATGTCGTTTGAAGTTTTAAGTTCCGACTCGAACTTCATATCGAATTCAACGCTCGTGTTGGAACCGATCGTTCCTTTGAAAATTCGAGTTTTCAAAACTAGGGTTTTCCATTTTTATTATTATTTTGAAGATCTGGGTTCCGACTTGGGTTTTCCCTTTTTATGTCTTTCGAAGTTTCGAGTTCCGACTCGAACTTCCTATCGGATTCAACGCTCGTGTTAGAACCGATCATTCCTTTGAAGATTCGAGTTTTTCAAAACTTGGGTTTTCCATTTTTATTATTATTTTGACGATTCGGGTTCCGACTCGGGTTTTCCCTTTTTATGTCGTTTGGAGTTTTGAGTTCCGACTCGAACTTCCTATCAGATTCAACGCTCTTGTTGGAACCGATCGTTCATTTGAAGGTTCGAGATTCTCAAAACTCGGGTTTTCCATTTTTATAATTATTTTGAAGATCTGGGTTCCGACTCGGGTTTTTCCTTTTTATGTCGTTTGAACTTTCGAGTTCCGACTCGAACTTCTTATCGGATTCAACGCTCGTGTTGGAACCGATCATTCCTTTGAAAAACCGAGTTTTCAAAACTTGGGTTTTCCATTTTTATTGTTGTTTTGAAGATATGGGTTCCGACTCTGGTTTTCCCTTTTTATGTCGTTTGAAGTTTCGAGTTTCGACTTGAACTTTCTATCTGATTCAATGCTCGTGTTGGAACCGATCATTCCTTTGAAGATTCAAGTTTTTTGAAACTCGGGTTTTCCATTTTTATTATTATTTTGAAGATCCGGGTTAGGACTCGGGTTTTCCCTTTTTATGTCATTTGAAGTTTCGTGTTCCGACTCAAACTTCCTATCGGATTCAACGCTCGTGTTGGAACCGATCATTCCTTTGAAGATTCGAGTTTTTCAAAACTCGGGTTTTCCATCTTTATTATTATTTTGAAGATTCGGGTTCCGACTCGGGTTTTCCCTTTTTATGTCGTTTGAAGTTTCGAGTCCCGACTCGAACTTCCTATCGGATTCAATGCTCGTGTTGGAACCAATCGTTCCTTTGAAAATTCGAGTTTTTCGAAACTCGGGTTTTCCATTCTTATTATTATTTTGAAGATCTGGGTTCCGACTCGGGTTTTCCATTTTTATGTCGTTTGAAGTTTTGAGTTTCGACTCGAACTTCATATCAGATTCAACGCTCGTGTTGGAACCGATCGTTCCTTTGAAAATTCAAGTTTTCAAAACTCGGGTTTCCATCTTTAATATTATTTTGAAGATCCGGGTTCCGACTAGGGTTTCTCCTTTTTATGTCGTTTGAAGTTTCGAGTTCTGTCTTGAACTTCTTATCGGATTCAACACTCGTGTTGGAACTGATCGTTCCTATGAAAATTCAAGTTTTTCAAAACTCGAGTTTTCCATTTTTATTATTATTTTTAAGATCCGGGTTCCGACTCGGGTTTTTCCTTTTTATGTCATTTGAAGTTTTGAGTTCCGACTCCAACTTCCTCTCAGATTCAATGCTCGTGTTGAAACCGATGATTCCTTTGAAAATTCGAGTTTTTCAAAACTCGGGTTTTGCATTTTTATTATTATTTTGAAGATCCGGGTTCCGACTTGGGTTTTCCCTTTTTATGTCGTTTGAAGTTTCGTGTTCCGACTCAAACTTCCAATCGAATTCAACGCTCGTGTTGGAACCGATCATTCCTTTGAAGATTCGAGTTTTTCAAAACTCGGGTTTTCCATCTTTATTATTATTTTGAAGATCCGGGTTCCGACTCGGGTTTTCCCTTTTTATGTCGTTTGAAGTTTCGAGTCCCGACTCGAACTTCTTATCGGATTCAACACTCGTGTTGGAACTGATCGTTCCTATGAAGATTCAAGTTTTTTAAAACTTGAGTTTTCCATTTTTATTATTATTTTGAAGATCCGGGTTCCGACTCGGGTTTTCCTTTTTTATGTCGTTTGAAGTTTCGAGTTCCCAATCGAACTTTCTATCCAATTCAACGCTCGTGTTGGAACCGAGTTTTTCAAAAACTCGTGTTTTCCATTTTTATTATTATTTTGAAGATCCGGGTTCCGACCAAGGTTTTACCTATTTGTGTCGTTTGAAGTTTCGAGTTCCGACTCGAACTTCCTATCGAATTCAATGCTCGTGTTGGAACTGCTTGTTCTTTTGAAGATTCGAGTTTTTCAAAACTCGGGTTTTCCATTTTTATTATTATTTTGAAGATCCGGGTTCCGACACAAGTTTCCCCTTTTTATGTCGTTTGATGTTTCGAGTTCTGTCTCGAACTTCCTATCGGATTCAACACTCATGTTGGAACTAATCGTTCCCTTGAAGATTCAAGTTTTTCAAAACTCGGGTTTTCCAATTTTATTATTATTTTGAAGATCCGGGTTCCGACTCGGGTTTTCCCTTTTTATGTCGTTTGAAGTTTCGAGTTGCCACTCAAACTCCCTATCGGAATGAACGCTCGTGTTGGAACCGATCGTTCCTTTGAAGATTCGAGTTTTTCAAAACTCGGGTTTTTCGTTTCTATTATTATTTTGAAGATCCGGGTTCCGACTCGTGTTTTCGCTTTTTATGTCATTTGAAGTTTCGAGTAACGATCATGTTGGAACCGATCATTTTTTTGAAAATTTGAGTTTTCAAAACTCGGGTTTTCCATTTTCTTTTTTATTTTGTAGATCCGGGTTTCGACTCGGGTTTTCCCTTTTTATGTTGTTTGAAGTTTCGAGTTCCCACTCGAGCTCTCTTTCGGATTCAATGCTCGTGTTGGAAACAATCGTTCCTTTGAAGATTCGACTTTTTCAAAACTGGAGTTTTTTATTTTTATTATTATTTTGAAGATCCGGGTTCCGACTCGGGTTTTCCTTTTTTATGTCGTTTGAAGTTTCGAGTTCCGACTCGAACTTCCTATCAAATTCAACGCTCATGTTGGAACCGATCGTTCGTTTTAAGATTTGAGTTTTCAAAACTCAGGTTTTCCATTTTTATTATTATTTTGAAGATCCGTGTTCCGACTCGTGTTTTCCCTTTTTATGTCGTTTGAAGTTTTGAGTTTAGACTCGAACTTCTTATCGTATTCAACGCTTGTGTTTGAACCGATCGTTCCTTTGAAGATTCGAGTTTTCAAAACTCAAGTTTTCCATTTCTATTATTATTTTAAAGATCCGGGTTCCGACTCGGGTTTTCCCTTTTTATGTCGTTTGAAGTTTCGAGTTCCGACTCGAACTTCTTATCGAATTCAACGCACGTGTTGTAACCGATCGTTTCTTTGAAGATTCGAGTTTTTCAAAGCTCGGGTTTTCCATTTTTATTATTATTTTGAAGATCCGGGTTCCGACTCGAGTTTTCCCTTTTTATGTCGTTTAAAGTTTTGAGTTCCGACTCAAACTTCTTATCGGATTCAACGCTCGTGTTGGAACCGATCGTTCCTTTGAAAATTCGAGCTTTCAAAACTCGGGTTTTCCATTTTTATTATTATTTTCAAGATCCGGGTTCCGACTCGGCTTTTCCCTTTTTATGTCGTTTGAAGTTTCGAGTTCCGACTCGAACTTCCTATAGGATTCAACGCTCGTGTTGGAACCGATCGTTCCTTTGAAGATTCGAGTTTTTCAAAACTCGAGTTTTCCATTTTTATTATTATTTTGAAGATCCGGGTTCCGACTCGGGTTTGCCCTTTTTACGTCGTTTGAAGTTTCGAGTCCCTACTCGAACTTCCTATCGGATTCAACGCACGTGTTGGAACTGATCGTTTCTTTGAGGATTCGAGTTTTTCGAAACTCGGGTTTTCCATTTTTAATATTATTTTGAAGATCTGGGTTCCGACTCGGGTTTTCCCTTTTTATGTAGTTTGAAGTTTCGAGTTTTGACTCGAACATCCTATCGGATTCAACGCTCATGTTGGAACCGATCGTTCCTTTGGAAATTCGAGTTTTCAAAACTCGGGTTTTCCATTTTTATTATTATTTTGAAGATCCGGGTTCCGACTCGAGTTTTCTCTTTTTATGTCATTTGAAGTTTTGTGTTCCAACTCAAACTTCTTATCGGATTCAACGCTCGTGTTGGAACCGATCGTTACATTGAAAATTCGAGTATTCAAAACTCGGGTTTTCCATTTTTATTATTGTTTTGAAGATCCGGGTTCCGACTCGGGTTTTCCCTTTTTATGTCGTTTGAAGTTTCGAGTTCCGACTCGAACATTCTATCGGATTCAACGCTCATGTTGGAACCGATCGTTCCTTTGAAGATTCGAGTTTTTCGAAACTCAGGTTTTCCATTTTTTTTATTATTTTGAAGATCCGGGTTCCGACTCAAGTTTTCTCTTTTTATGTCGTTTGAAGTTTTAAGTTCCGACTCGAACTTCATATCGAATTCAACGCTCGTGTTGGAACCGATCGTTCCTTTGAAAATTCGAGTTTTCAAAACTAGGGTTTTCCATTTTTATTATTATTTTGAAGATCTGGGTTCCGACTTGGGTTTTCCCTTTTTATGTCTTTCGAAGTTTCGAGTTCCGACTCGAACTTCCTATCGGATTCAACGCTCGTGTTAGAACCGATCATTCCTTTGAAGATTCGAGTTTTTCAAAACTTGGGTTTTCCATTTTTATTATTATTTTGACGATTCGGGTTCCGACTCGGGTTTTCCCTTTTTATGTCGTTTGGAGTTTTGAGTTCCGACTCGAACTTCCTATCAGATTCAACGCTCTTGTTGGAACCGATCGTTCATTTGAAGGTTCAAGATTCTCAAAACTCGGGTTTTCCATTTTTATAATTATTTTGAAGATCTGGGTAACGACTCGGGTTTTTCCTTTTTATGTCGTTTGAACTTTCGAGTTCCGACTCGAACTTCTTATCGGATTCAACGCTCGTGTTGGAACCGATCATTCCTTTGAAAAACCGAGTTTTCAAAACTTGGGTTTTCCATTTTTATTGTTGTTTTGAAGATATGGGTTCCGACTCTGGTTTTCCCTTTTTATGTCGTTTGAAGTTTCGAGTTCCGACTTGAACTTTCTATCTGATTCAATGCTCGTGTTGGAACCGATCATTCCTTTGAAGATTCAAGTTTTTTGAAACTCGGGTTTTCCATTTTTATTATTATTTTGAAGATCCGGGTTAGGACTCGGGTTTTCCCTTTTTATGTCATTTGAAGTTTCGTGTTCCGACTCAAACTTCCTATCGGATTCAACGCTCGTGTTGGAACCGATCATTCCTTTGAAGATTCGAGTTTTTCAAAACTCGGGTTTTCCATCTTTATTATTATTTTGAAGATTCGGGTTCCGACTCGGGTTTTCCCTTTTTATGTCGTTTGAAGTTTCGAGTCCCGACTCGAACTTCCTATCGGATTCAATGCTCGTGTTGGAACCAATCGTTCCTTTGAAAATTCGAGTTTTTCGAAACTCGGGTTTTCCATTCTTATTATTATTTTGAAGATCTGGGTTCCGACTCGGGTTTTCCATTTTTATGTCGTTTGAAGTTTTGAGTTTCGACTCGAACTTCATATCAGATTCAACGCTCGTGTTGGA
This sequence comes from Nuphar pumila, assembly GCF_984573655.1. Lineage (NCBI taxonomy): Eukaryota > Viridiplantae > Streptophyta > Magnoliopsida > Nymphaeales > Nymphaeaceae > Nuphar > Nuphar pumila. The sequence goes on along the minus strand of NC_143253.1, from coordinate 60,693,267 downwards.
ACCGATCGTTCCTTTGAAAATTCAAGTTTTCAAAACTCGGGTTTCCATCTTTAATATTATTTTGAAGATCCGGGTTCCGACTAGGGTTTCTCCTTTTTATGTCGTTTGAAGTTTCGAGTTCTGTCTTGAACTTCTTATCGGATTCAACACTCGTGTTGGAACTGATCGTTCCTATGAAAATTCAAGTTTTTCAAAACTCGAGTTTTCCATTTTTATTATTATTTTTAAGATCCGGGTTCCGACTCGGGTTTTTCCTTTTTATGTCATTTGAAGTTTTGAGTTCCGACTCCAACTTCCTCTCAGATTCAATGCTCGTGTTGAAACCGATGATTCCTTTGAAAATTCGAGTTTTTCAAAACTCGGGTTTTGCATTTTTATTATTATTTTGAAGATCCGGGTTCCGACTTGGGTTTTCCCTTTTTATGTCGTTTGAAGTTTCGTGTTCCGACTCAAACTTCCAATCGAATTCAACGCTCGTGTTGGAACCGATCATTCCTTTGAAGATTCGAGTTTTTCAAAACTCGGGTTTTCCATCTTTATTATTATTTTGAAGATCCGGGTTCCGACTCGGGTTTTCCCTTTTTATGTCGTTTGAAGTTTCGAGTCCCGACTCGAACTTCTTATCGGATTCAACACTCGTGTTGGAACTGATCGTTCCTATGAAGATTCAAGTTTTTTAAAACTTGAGTTTTCCATTTTTATTATTATTTTGAAGATCCGGGTTCCGACTCGGGTTTTCCTTTTTTATGTCGTTTGAAGTTTCGAGTTCCCAATCGAACTTTCTATCCAATTCAACGCTCGTGTTGGAACCGAGTTTTTCAAAAACTCGTGTTTTCCATTTTTATTATTATTTTGAAGATCCGGGTTCCGACCAAGGTTTTACCTATTTGTGTCGTTTGAAGTTTCGAGTTCCGACTCGAACTTCCTATCGGATTCAATGCTCGTGTTGGAACTGCTTGTTCTTTTGAAGATTCGAGTTTTTCAAAACTCGGGTTTTCCATTTTTATTATTATTTTGAAAATTCGGGTTCCGACTCGGGTTTTCCCTTTTTATGTCATTTGAAGTTTCGACTTCCGACTCGAACTTCCAATCGAATCTATTGCTCGTGTTGGAATCGATCGTTCCTTTGAAGATTCGAGTTTTTCAAAACTCGGGTTTTCCATTTTTATTATTATTTTGAAGATCCGGGTTCCAACTCGGGTTTTCCCTTTTTATGTCGTTTGAAGTTTCGAGTTCCGATTCGAACTTCTTATCGAATTCAACGCTCTTGTTGGAACCGATCGTTCCTTTGAAAATTTGAGTTTTCAAAACTCGGGTTTTCCATTTTCATTATTATTTTGAAGATCCGGGTTCCGACTCGGGTTTTCTCTTTTTATGTTGTTTGAAGTTTCGAGTTCCCACTCGAACTCCCTATCAGATTCAATGCTCGTGTTGGAACCGATCGTTCCTTTGAAGATTCGACTTTTTCAAAACTCGAGTTTTTCATTTTTATTATTATTTTGAAGATCCGGGTTCCGACTCGGGTTTTCCCTTTTTATGTCGTTTGAAGTTTCGAGTTCCGACAAGAACTTCCTATCGAATTTAACGCTCATGTTGGAACCGATCGTTCGTTTGAAAATTTGAGTTTTCAAAACTCAGGTTTTCCATTTTTATTATTATTTTGAAGATCCGGGTTCCGACTCGGGTTTTCCCTTTTTATGTCGTTTGAAGTTTTGAGTTCCGACACGAACTTCCTATCGTATTCAACGCTCGTGTTTGAACCGATCGTTCCTTTGAAGATTCGAGTTTTCAAAACTCGGGTTTTCCAATTCTATTATTATTTTAAAGATCCGGGTTCCGACTCGGCTTTTCCATTTTTATGTCGTTTGAAGTTTCGAGTTCCGACTCGAACTTATTATCGAATTCAACGCTCGTGTAGGAACCGATCGTTCCTTTGAAGATTCGAGTTTTTCAAAACTCGGGTTTTCCATTTTTATTATTATTTTGAAGATCCGGGTTCCGACTTGAGTTTTCCCTTTTTATGTCGTTTGAAGTTTTGAGTTCTGACAAGAACTTCTTATCGGATTCAACGCTCGTGTGGGAACCGATCGTTCCTTTGAAAATTCGAGCTTTCAAAACTCGGGTTTTCCATTTTTATTATTATTTTCAAGATCCGGGTTCCGACTCGGGTTTTCCCTTTTTATGTCGTTTGAAGTTTCGAGTTCCGACTCGAACTTCCTATCGGATTCAACGCTCGTGTTGGAACCGATCGTTCCTTTGAAGATTCGAGTTTTCAAAACTCGAGTTTTTCATTTTTATTATTATTTTGAAAATCCGGGTTCCGACTTGGGTTTTCCCTTTTTATGTCGTTTGAAGTTTCGAGTTCCGACTCGAACTTCTTATCGGATTAAACGCTCATGTTGGAACCGATCATTCCTTTGAAGATTCGAGTTTTTCAAAACTCGGGTTTTCCATCTTTATTATTATTTTGAAGATTCGGGTTCCGACTCGGGTTTTCCCTTTTTATGTCGTTTGAAGTTTCGAGTCCCGACTCGAACTTCCTATTGGATTCAACGCTCGTGTTGGAACCAATCGTTCCTTTGAAAATTCGAGTTTTTCGAAACTCGGGTTTTCCATTTTTATTATTATTTTGAAGATCTGGGTTCCGACTCGGGTTTTCCCTTTTTATGTCGTTTGAAGTTTTGAGTTTTGACTCGAACTTCATATCAGATTCAACGCACGTGTTGGAACCGATCGTTCCTTTGAAAATTCAAGTTTTCAAAACTCGGGTTTCCAACTTTAATATTATTTTGAAGATCCGGGTTCCGACTAGGGTTTCTCCTTTTTATGTCGTTTGAAGTTTCGAGTTCTGTCTTGAACTTCTTATCGGATTCAACACTCGTGTTGGAACTGATCGTTCCTATGAAAATTCAAGTTTTTCAAAACTCGAGTTTTCTATTTTTATTATTATTTTGAAGATCCGGGTTCCGACTCGGGTTTTCCCTTTTTATGTCGTTTGAAGTTTCGAGTTCCGACTCGAACTTCCTATCGGATTCAACGCTCGTGTTGGAACCGATCGTTCCTTTGAAGATTCGAGTTTTTCAAAACTCAGGTTTTCCATTTTTATTATTATTTTGAAGATCTGGGTTCCGACTTAGGTTTTTGCTTTTTGTGTCGTTTGAAGTTTCGAGTTCCGACTCGAACTTTCTATCGGATTCAACGCTTGTGTTGGAACCGATCGTTCCTTTGAAGATTCGAGTTTTTCAAAACTCGGGTTTTCCATTTTTATTATTATTTTGAAGATCCGGGTTCCGACTCGGGTTTTCCCTTTTTATGTCATTTGAAGTTTCGAGTTCCGACTCGAACTTCCAATCGAATCTATTGCTCGTGTTGGAACCGATCCTTCCTTTGAAGATTCAAGTTTTTCAAAACTCGGGTTTTCCATTTTTATTATTATTTTGAAGATCCGGGTTCCGAGTCGGGTTTTCTTTTTTTATGTCATCTGAAGTTTCGAGTTCCATCTCGAACTTCCTATCGGATTCAACGTTCTTGTTGGAAGCGATCGTTCCTTTAAAAATTTGAAATTTCAAAACTCGGCTTTTCTATTTTTATTATTATTTTGAAGATCCGGGTTCCGACTCTGGTTTTCCCTTTTTATGTCGTTTGAAGTTTCGCGTTCCGACTCGAACTGCCTATCGAATTCAACGCTCGTGTTGAAACCGATCGTTCCTTTGAAAAATCGAGTTTTCAAAACTCGGGTTTTCCATTTTTATTATTATTTTGAAGATCCGGGTTCCGACTCAAGTTTCCCCTTTTTGTGTCGTTTGATGTTTCGAGTTCTGTCTCGAACTTCCTATCGGATTCAACACTCGTGTTGGAACTAATCGTTCCCTTGAAGATTTAATTTTTTTCGAAACTCGGGTTTTCCAATTTTATTATTATTTTGAAGATCCGGGTTCCGACTCGGGTTTTCCCTTTTTATGTCGTTTGAAGTTTTTAGTTCCCACTCAAACTTCCTATCGGATTCAACGCTCGTGTTGGAACCGATCGTTCCTTTGAAGATTCGAGTTTTCAAAACTCGGGTTTTCCATTTTTATTATTATTTTGAAGATCCGGGTTCCGACTTGGGTTTTCTCTTTTTATGTCGTTTGAAGTTTCGAGTTCCGATTCGAACTTCTTATCGAATTCAACGCTCATGTTGGAACCGATCGTTCCTTTGAAAATTCGAGTTTTCAAAACTCGGGTTTTCCATTTTCATTATTATATTGAAGATTCGGGTTCCAACTCGGGTTTTCCCTTTTTATGTTGTTTGAAGTTTCGAGTTCCCACTCAAACTCCCTATCGGATTCAATGCTCGTGAGGGAACCGATCGTTCCATTGAAGATTCGACTTTTTCAAAACTCAAGTTTTTCATTTTTATTATTATTTTGAAAATCCGGGTTTCGACTCGGGTTTTCCCTTTTTATGTCGTTTGAAATTTCGAGTTCCGACACCATCTTCCTATCCAATTAAATGCTCGTATTGGAACCGATCGTTCCGTTGAAGATTCGAGTTCCGTCTCGAACTTCCTATCGGATTCAACTTTCGTGTTGGAACCGATCATTCCTTTGAAAATTCGAGTTTTTCAAAAATCGGGTTTTCCATTTTTTTTTTTTGAAGATCCGGGTTCCGGCTCGAGTTTTCCCTTTTTATGTCGTTTGAAGTTTTGAATTTTGACTCAAATTTCTTATCGGATTCAACGCTCGTGTTGGAACAGATCGTTCCTTTGAAAATTCGAGCTTTCAAAACTCGGGTTTTCCATTTTTATTATTATTTTGAAGATCTGGGTTCCGACTCGGGTTTTCCATTATTATGTCATTTGAAGTTTCGAGTTCCGACACGAACTTCCAATCGAATTTATTGCTCGTGTTGGAACCGATCGTTTCCTTGAAGATTCGAGTTTTTCAAAACTCGGGTTTTTCATTTTTATTATTATTTTGAAGATGTGGGTTCCGACTCAAGTTTTGTGTCGTTTGAAGTTTCGAGTTCCGACTCGAACTTACTATCGGATTCAATGCTCGTGTTGGAGTCGATCGTTCCTTTGAAAATTCGAGTTTTTCAAAACTCGGGTTTTTAATTTAAATTATTATTTTAAAGATCCGTGTTCTGACTCGGGTTTTCTCTTTTTATGTCGTTTGAAGTTTTGAGTTCCCACTCGAAGTTTCTATCGAATTCAAAGCTCATGTTGGAACCGATCGTTCCTTTGAAAATTCGAGTTTTCAAAACTTGGGTTTTCCATTTTTATTATTATTTTGAAGATCCGGGTTTCGACTCGGGTTTTCCCTTTTTAAGTCGTTTGAAGTTTTGAGTTCCCACTCGAACTTCCTATCGGATTCAACGCTCGTGTTGGAACCGATCGTTCCTTTGAAGATTCGAGTTTTCAAAACCCGGGTTTTCCATTTTTATTATTATTTTGAAGATCCGGGTTCCGACTCGGGTTTTCCCTTTTTATGTCGTTTGAAGTTTCGAGTTCCGATTCGAACTTCTTATCGAATTCAACGCTCATGTTGGAACCGATCGTTCCTTTGAAAATTCGAGTTTTCAAAACTCGGGTTTTCCATTTTCATTATTATATTGAAGTTTCGAGTTCCCACTCGAACTCCCTATCGGATTCAATGCTCGTGTGGGAACCGATCGTTCATTTGAAGATTCGACTTTTTCAAAACTCGAGTTTTTCATTTTTATTATTATTTTGAAGATCCGGGTTCCGACTCGGGTTTTCCCTTTTTATGTCGTTTGAAATTTCGAGTTCCGACTCGAACTTCCTATCGAATTCAACGCTCATGTTGGAACCGATCGTTCGTTTGAAAATTTGAGTTTTCAAAACTCAGGTTTTCCATTTTTATTATTATTTTGAAGATCCGGGTTCTGACTCGGGTTTTCCCTTTTTATGTCGTTTGAAGTTTTGAGTTCCGACTCGAACTTCCTATCGTATTCAACGCTCGTGTTTGAACCGATCGTTCCTTTGAAGATTCGAGTTTTCAAAACTCGGGTTTTCCATTTCTATTATTATTTTAAAGATTCGGGTTCCGACTCGGGTTTTCCCTTTTTAAGTCGTTTGAAGTTTCGAGTTCCGACTATAACTTCTTATCGGATTCAACGCTCGTGTTGGAACCGATCGTTCCTTTGAAGATTCGAGTTTTTCAAAACTCGGGTTTTCCATTTTTATTATTATTTTGAAGATCCGGGTTCCGACTCGAGTTTTCCCTTTTTATGTCGTTTGAAGTTTTGAGTTCCGACTCAAACTTCGTATCTGATTCAACGCTCGTGTTGGAACCGATCGTTCCTTTGAAATTTCGAGCTTTCAAAACTCGGGTTTTCCATTTTTATTATTATTTTGAAGATCCGGGTTCCGACTCGGGTTTTCCTTTTTTTATGTCGTTTGAAGTTTCGAGTTCCGACTCGAACTTCCTATCGGATTCATAACTCGTGTTGGAACCGATCGTTCCTTTGAAGATTCGAGTTTTTGAAAACTTGAGTTTTTCATTTTTATTAATATTTTGAAGATCCGGGTTCCGACTTGGGTTTTCCCTTTTTATATCGTTTGAAGTTTCGAGTTCTGACTCGAACTTCTTATCGAATTAAACGCTCGTGTTGGAACCGATCGTTCCTTTGAAAATTCGAGTTTTCAAAACTCGGGTTTTCCATTTTTATTATTTTTTTGAAGATCCGGGTTCCGACTCGGGTTTTCTCTTTTTATGTCGTTTAAAGTTTCGAGTCCCGACTCGAACTTCCTATCGGATTCAACGCTCGTGTTGGAACTGATCGTTCCTTTGAGGATTCGAGTTTTTCGAAACTCGGGTTTTCCATTTTTAATATTATTTTGAAGATCTGGGTTCCGACTCGGGTTTTCCCTTTTTATGTCATTTGAAGTTTCGAGTTCTGACTCGAACATCCTATCGGATTCAACGCTCGTGTTGGAACCGATCGTTCCTTTGGAAATTCGAGTTTTCAAAACTCGGGTCTTCCATTTTTGTTGTTATTTTGAAGATCCGGGTTCCGACTCGAGTTTTCTCTTTTTATGTCGTTTGAAGTTTTGTGTTCCAACTCAAACTTCTTATCGGATTCAACGCTCGTGTTGGAACCAATCGTTCCATTGAAAATTCGAGTATTCAAAACTCGGGTTTTCCATTTTTATTATTGTTTTGAAGATCCGGGTTGCGACTAGGGTTTCTCCTTTTTATGTCGTTTGAAGTTTCGAGTTCTGTCTTGAACTTCTTATCGGATTCAACACTCGTGTTGGAACTGATCGTTCCTATGAAAATTCAAGTTTTTCAAAACTCGAGTTTTCCATTTTTATTATTATTTTGAAGATCCGGGTTCCGACTCGGGTTTTCCCTTTTTATGTCGTTTGAAGTTTCGAGTTCCGACTCGAACTTCCTATCGGATTCAACGCTCGTGTTAAAACCGATCGTTCCTTTGAAGATTCGAGTTTTTCAAAACTCGGGTTTTCCATTTTTATTATTATTTTGAAGATCTGGGTTCCGACTCAGGTTTTTGCTTTTTGTGTCGTTTGAAGTTTCGAGTTCCGACTCGAACTTCCTATCGGATTCAACGCTCGTGTTGGAACCGATCGTTTCTTTGAAGATTCGACTTTTTCAAAACTCGAGTTTTTCATTTTTATTATTATTTTGAAGATCCGGGTTCCGAATCGGGTTTTCCCTTTTTATGTCGTTTGAAGTTTCGAGTTCCGACTCGAACTTCCTATCGAATTTAACGCTCATGTTGGAACCGATCATTCGTTTGAAAATTTGAGTTTTCAAAACTCAGGTTTTCCATTTTTATTATTATTTTGAAGATCCAGGTTCCGACTCGGGTTTTCCCTTTTTATGTCGTTTGAAGTTTTGAGTTCCGACTCGAACTTCCTATCGGATTCAACGCTCGTGTTTGAACCGATCGTTCCTTTGAAGATTCGAGTTTTCAAAACTCGGGTTTTCCAATTCTATTATTATTTTAAAGATCCGGGTTCCGACTCGGGTTTTCCATTTTTATGTCGTTTGAAGTTTCGAGTTCCGACTCGAACTTCTTATCGAATTCAACGCTCGTGTTGGAACCGATCGTTCCTTTGAAGATTCGAGTTTTCCAAAACTCGGGTTTTCCAAAACACGGGTTTTCCATTTTTATTATTATTTTGAAGATCCGGGTTCCGACTCGAGTTTTCCCTTTTTATGTCGTTTGAAGTTTTGAGTTCCGACTCGAACTTCTTATCGGATTCAACGCTCGTGTTGGAACCGATCGTTCCTTTGAAAATTCGAGCTTTCAAAACTCGGGTTTTCCATTTTTATTATTATTTTGAAGATCCGGGTTCCGACTCGGGTTTTCCCTTTTTATGTCGTTTGAAGTTTCGAGTTCCGACTGGAACTTCCTATCGGATTCAAAGCTCGTGTTGGAACCGATCGTTCCTTTGAAATTTCGAGTTTTTCAAAACTCGAGTTTTCCATTTTTATTATTTTTTTGAAAATTCGGGTTTCGACTTGGGTTTTCCCTTTTTATGTCGTTTGAAGTTTCGAGTTCCGACTCGACCTTCTTATCGGATTAAACGCTCGTGTTGGAACCGATCATTCCTTTTAAGATTCGAGTTTTTCAAAACTCGGGTTTTCCATCTTTATTATTATTTTGAAGCTTCGGGTTTTCCCTTTTTATGTCGTTTGAAGTTTCGAGTCCCGACTCGAACTTCCTATCGGATTCAACGCTCGTGTTGGAACCGATCGTTCCTTTGAAAATTCAAGTTTTCAAAACTCGGGTTTCCATCTTTAATATTATTTTGAAGATCCGGGTTCCGACTAGGGTTTCTCCTTTTTATGTCGTTTGAAGTTTCGAGTTCTGTCTTCAACTTCTTATCGGATTCAACACTCGTGTTGGAACTGATCGTTCCTATGAAAAATCAAGTTTTTCAAAACTCGAGTTTTCCATTTTTATTATTATTTTGAAGATCCGGGTTCCGACTCGGGTTTTCCCTTTTTATGTCGTTTGAAGTTTCGAGTTCCGACTCGAACTTCCTATCGGATTCAACGCTCGTGTTGGAACCGATCGTTCCTTTGAAGATTCGAGTTTTTCAAAACTCGGGTTTTCCATTTTTATTATTATTTTGAAGATCTGGGTTCCGACTCAGGTTTTTGCTTTTTGTGTCGTTTGAAGTTTCGAGTTCTAACTCGAACTTCCTATCGGATTCAACGCTCGTGTTGGAACCGATCGTTCCTTTGAAGATTCGAGTTTTTCAAAACTCGGGTTTTCTATTTTTATTATTATTTTGAAGATCCGGGTTCCGACTCGGGTTTTCCCTTTTTATGTCATTTGAAGTTTCGAGTTCCGACTCGAACTTCCAATCGAATCTATTGCTCTTGTTGGAACCGATCGTTCCTTTGAAGATTCAAGTTTTTCAAAACTCGAGTTTTCGATTTTTATTATTATTTTGAAGATCCTGGTTCCGAGTCGGGTTTTCTTTTTTTATGTCTTTTGAACTTTCGAGTTCCATCTCGAACTTCCTATCGGATTCAACGTTCTTGTTGGAAGCGATCGTTCCTTTAAAAATTTGAAAATTCAAAACTCGGCTTTTCTATTTTTATTATTATTTTGAAGATCCGGGTTCCGACTCTGGTTTTCCCTTTTTATGTCGTTTGAAGTTTCGCGTTCCACTTGAACTTCCTATCGAATTCAACGCTCGTGTTGAAACCGATCGTTCCTTTGAAAAATTGAGTTTTCAAAACTCGGGTTTTCCATTTTTTTTATTATTTTGAAGATCCGGGTTCCGACTCAAGTTTCCCCTTTTTATGTCATTTGATGTTTCGAGTTCTGTCTCGAACTTCCTATCGGATTCAACACTCGTGTTGGAACTAATCGTTCCCTTGAAGATTCAAGTTTTTCAAAACTCGGGTTTTCCAATTTTATTATTATTTTGAAGATCCGGGTTCCGACTCGCGTTTTCCCTTTTTATGTCGTTTGAAGTTTCGAGTTCCCACTCAAACTCTTTATCGGATTCAACGCTCGTGTTGTAACCGATCGTTCCTTTGAAGATTCGAGTTTTTCAAAACTCGTGTTTTTCGTTTCTATTATTATTGTGAAGATCCGGGTTCCGACTCGGGCTTTCGCTTTTTATGTCGTTTGAAGTTTCGAGTTCCGATTCAAACTTCTTATCGAATTCAACGCTCATGTTAGAACCGATCATTTTTTTGAAAATTTGAGTTTTCAAAACTCGGGTTTTCCATTTTCATTATTATTTTGAAGATCCGGGTTCCAACTCGGGTTTTCCCTTTTTATGTTGTTTGAAGTTTCGAGTTCCCACTCGAATTCCCTGTCGGATTCAATGCTCGTGTGGGAACCGATTGTTCCTTTGAAGATTCGACTTTTTCAAAACTCGCATTTTTCATTTTTATTATTATTTTGAAGATCCGGGTTCCGACTCTGGTTTTCCCTTTTTATGTCGTTTGAAATTTTGAGTTCCGACTCGAACTTCCTATTGAATTCAACGCTCATGTTGGAACCGATCGTTCGTTTGAAAATTTGAGTTTTCAAAACTCAGGTTTTCCATTTTTATTATTATTTTGAAGATTCGTGTTCCGGCTCTGGTTTTCCCTTTTTATGTCGTTTGAAGTTTTGAGTTCCGACTCGAACTTCCTATCGTATTCAACGCTCGTGTTTGAACCAATCGTTCCTTTGAAGATTCAAGTTTTTCAAAACTCGAGTTTTCCATTTTTATTATTATTTTGAAGATCCGGGTTCCGACTTGGGTTTTCCCTTTTTATGTAATTTAAAGTTTCGAGTTCCGACTCGAACTTCTTTTCGGATTAAACGCTCGTGTTGCAACCGATCGTTCATTTGAAAATTCGAGATTTCAAAACTCGGGTTTTCCATTTTTATTATTTTTTTGAAGATCCGGGTTCCGACTCGGGTTTTCCCTTTTTATGTCGTTTGAAGTTTCGAGTCCCGACTCGAACTTACTATCGGATTCAACGCTCGTGTTAGAACCGATCGTTCCTTTGAGAATTCGTGTTTTTTGAAACTTGGGTTTTCCATTTTTATTATTATTTTGAAGATCTGGGTTCCGACACGGGTTTTCCCTTTTTATGTCGTTTGAAGTTTCGAGTTCTGACTCGAACATCCTATCGCATTCAACGCTCGTGTTGGAACCGATCGTTCCTTTGGAAATTCGAGTTTTCAAAACTCGGGTTTTCCATTTTTATTATTATTTTGAAGATCCGGGTTCCGACTCAAGTTTCCCCTTTTTATGTCGTTTGATGTTTCGAGTTCTGTCTCGAACTTCTTATCGGATTCAACACTCATGTTGGAACTAATCGTTCCCTTGAAGATTCAAGTTTTTCAAAACTCGGGTTTTCCAATTTTATTATTATTTTGAAGATCCGGGTTCCGACTCGGGTTTTCCATTTTTATGTCGTTTGAAGTTTCGAGTTCCCACTCAAACTCCCTATCGGATTCAACGCTCGTGTTGGAACCGATCGTTCCTTTGAAGATTCGAGTTTTTCAAAACTCGGGTTTTTCGTTTCTATTATTATTTTGAAGATCCGGGTTCCGACTCGTGTTTTCGCTTTTTATGTCGTTTGAAGTTTCGAGTTCCGATTCGAACTTCTTATCGAATTCAACGCTCATGTTGGAACCGATCGTTTTTTTGAAAACTTGAGTTTTCAAAACTCGGGTTTTCTATTTTCTTTTTTATTTTGAAGATCCGGGTTTCGACTCGGGTTTTCCCTTTTTATGTTGTTTGAAGTTTCGAGTTCCCACTCAAGCTCTCTTTCGGATTCAATGCTCGTGTTGGAACCGATCGTTCCTTTGAAGATTCGACTTTTTCAAAACTCGACTTTTTCATTTTTATTATTATTTTGAAGATCCGGGTTCCGACTAGAGTTTTCCTTTTTTATGTAGTTTGAAGTTTCGAGTTCCGACTCGAACTTCCTATCGAATTCAATGCTCATGTTGGAACCGATCGTTCGTTTGAAATCTTGAGTTTTCAAAACTCAGGTTTTCCATTTTTATTATTATTTTGAAGATCCGTGTTCCGACTCGGGTTTTCCCTTTTTATGTCGTTTGAAGTTTTGAGTTCCGACACGAACTTCCTATCGTATTCAACGCTTGTGTTTGAACCGATCGTTCCTTTGAAGATTCGAGTTTTCAAAACTCGAGTTTTCCATTTCTATTATTATTTTAAAGATCCGGGTTCCGACTCGGGTTTTCCCTTTTTATGTCGTTTGAAGTTTCGAGTTCCGACTCGAACTTCTTATCGAATTCAACGCTCGTGTTGTAACCGATCGTTTCTTTGAAGATTCGAGTTTTTCAAAACTCGGGTTTTCCATTTTTATTATTATTTTGAAGATCCGGGTTTCGACTCGAGTTTTTCCTTTTTATGTCGTTTGAAGTTTTGAGTTCCGACTCGAACTTCTTATCGAATTCAACGCTCGTGTTGGAACCGATCGTTCCATTGAAAATTCGAGCTTTCAAAACTCGGGTTTTCCATTTTTATTATTATTTTGAAGATCCGGGTTCCGACTCGGGTTTTCTCTTTTTATGTCGTTTGAAGTTTCGAGTTCCGACTCGAACTTCCTATCGGTTTCAACGCTCGTGTTGGAACCGATCGTTCCTTTGAAGATTCGAGTTTTTAAAAACTCGAGTTTTCCATTTTTATTATTATTTTGAAGATCCGGGTTGCGACTCGGGTTTTCCCTTTTTATGTCGTTTGAAGTTTCGAGTCCCGACTCGAATTTCCTATCGGATTCAACGCTCGTGTTGGAACCGATCGTTTCTTTGAGGATTCGAGTTTTTCGAAACTCGGGTTTTCCATTTTTAATATTATTTTGAAGATCTGGGTTCCGACTCGTGTTTTCCCTTTTTATGTAGTTTGAAGTTTCGAGTTCTGACTTGAACATCCTATCGGATTCAACGCTCGTGTTGGAACCGATTGTTTCTTTTGGAAATTCGAGTTTTCAAAACTCGGTTTTTCCATTTCTATTATTATTTTGAAGATCCGGGTTCCGACTCGAGTTTTCTCTTTTTATGTCATTTGAAGTTTTGTGTTCCAACTCAAATTTCTTATCGAATTCAACACTCGTGTTGGAACCGATCGTTCCATTGAAAATTCGAGTATTCAAAACTCGGGTTTTCCATTTTTATTATTGTTTTGAAGATCCAGGTTCCGACTCGGGTTTTCCCTTTTTATGTTATATGAAGTTTCGAGTTCCGACTCGAACATTCTATCGGATTCAACGCTCATGTTGGAACCGATCGTTCCTTTGAAGATTCGAGTTTTTCGAAACTCTGGTTTTCCATTTTTATTATTATTTTGAAGATCCGGGTTCCGACTCAAGTTTTCTCTTTTTATGTCGTTTGAAGTTTTGAGTTCCGACTCGAACTTCATATCGGATTCAATGCTCGTGTTGGAACCGATCGTTCCTTTGAAAATTCGAGTTTTCAAAACTAGGGTTTTCCATTTTTATTATTATTTTGAAGATCCGGGTTCCGACTTGGGTTTTCCCTTTTTATGTCATTCGAAGTTTCGATTTCCGACTCAAACTTCCTATCGGATTCAACGGTCGTGTTAGAACCGATCATTCCTTTGAAGATTCGAGTTTTTCAAAACTTGGGTTTTCCATTTTTATTATTATTTTGACGATTCGGGTTTCGACTCGAGTTTTCCCTTTTTATGTCGTTTGGAGTTTTGAGTTCCGACTCGAACTTCCTATCAGATTCAACGCTCTTGTTGGAACCGATCGTTCCTTTGAAGATTCGAGATTCTCAAAACTCGGGTTTTCCATTTTTATAATTATTTTGAAGATCTGGGTTCCGACTCGGGTTTTTCCTTTTTATGTCGTTTGAACTTTCGAGTTCCGATTCGAACTTCTTATCGGATTCAACGCTCGTGTTGGAACCGATCGTTCCTTTGAAAAATCGAGTTTTCAAAACTTGGGTTTTCCATTTTTATTATTGTTTTGAAGATATGGGTTCCGACTCTGGTTTTCCCTTTTTATGTCGTTTGAAGTTTCGAGTTCCGACTCAAACTTTCTATCGGATTCAATGCTCGTGTTGGAACCGATCATTCCTTTGAAGATTCAAGTTTTTTGAAACTCGGGTTTTCCATTTTTATTATTATTTTGAAGATCCGGGTTACGACTCGGGTTTTCTCTTTTTATGTCATTTGAAGTTTCGTGTTCCGACTCAAACTTCCTATCAGATTCAACGCTCGTGTTGGAACCGATCATTCCTTTGAAGATTCGAGTTTTTCAAAACTTGGGTTTTCCATTTTTTTTTTTTTGAAGATCCGGGTTCCGACTCAGGTTTTTCCTTTTTATGTCGTTTGAAGTTTCGAGTTTCGACTCAAACTTATTATCGGATTCAACGCTCGTGTTGGAACCGATCGTTCCTTTGCAGATTCGAGTTTTTCAAAACTCGGGTTTGACATTTTTATTATTGTTTTGAAGATCCGCGTTTCGACTCGGGTTTTCCTTTTCTATGTCGTTTGAACTTTCGAGTTCCGACTCGAACTTCTTATCGGATTCAACGCTCGTGTTGGACCCGATCGTTCCTTTGAAAATTCAAGTTTTCAAAACTCGGGTTTTCCATTTTTATTTTTATTTTGAAGATTTGGGTTCCGACTCTGGTTTTCCCTTTTTATGTCGTAAAGTTTCAATTTCCGACTCGAACTTTCTATCCGATTCAACGCTCATGTTGGAACCGATCGTTCCTTTGAAGATTCAAGTTTTTCGAAACTCGAGTTTTCCATTTTTATTATTATTTTGAAGATCCGGGTTCCGACTCGGGTTTTTTCTTTTTATGTCATTTGAAGTTTCGAGTTCCGACTCAAACTTGCTATCGGATTCAACGCTCGTGTTGGAACCGATCATTCCTTTGAAGATTCGAGTTTTTCAAAACTTGGGTTTTCCATTTTTATTTTTATTTTGAAGTTCCGGGTTCCGACTCGGGTTTTTCCTTTTTATGTCCTTTGAAGTTTCGAGTTTCGACTCAAACTTCTTATCGGATTCTACGCTCGTGTTGGAATCGATCGTTCCTTTGCATATTCAAGTTTTTCAAAACTCGGGTTTGACATTTTTATTATTGTTTTGAAGATCTGGGTTTTGACTCGGGTTTTCCCTTTTTATGTCGTTTGAAGTTTCGAGTTCCGACTCGAACTTACTATCGGATTCAACGCTCGTGTTGGAACCGATCGTTCCTTTGAAAGTTCGAGTTTTTCAAAACTCGGGTTTTTAATTTTTAGTATTATTTTGAAGATCCGGGTTCCGACTTGGGTTATCTCTTTTTATGTCGTTTGAAGTTTCGAGTTCCGACTCGAACTTTCTATCGAATTCAAAGCTCGTGTTGGAACCAATCGTTCCTTTGAAAATTCGAGTTTTCAAAACTCGGGTTTTCCATTTTTATTATTATTTTGAAGATCCGAGTTTTGACTCGGGTTTTCCTTTTTTATGTCGTTTGAAGTTTTGAGTTCCCACTCAAACTTCCTATCGGATTCAACGCTCGTGTTGTAACTGATCGTTCCTTTGAAGATTCGAGTTTTCAAAACTCGGGTTTTCCAATTTTATTATTATTTTGAAGATCCGGGTTTCGACTCGGGTTTTCCCTTTTTATGTCGTTTGAAGTTTCGAGTTCCGACTCGAACTTTGTATCGAATTCAAAGCTCGTGTTGGAACCGATCGTTCTTTTGAAAATTCGAATTTTCAAAACTCAGGTTTTCCATTTTTATTATTATTTTGAAGATCCAGGTTTCGACTCGGGTTTTCCCTTTTTATGTCGTTTGAAGTTTTGAGTTCCGACTCGGACTTCCTATCGGATTCAACGCTCGTGATGGAACCGATCTTTCTTTTAAAGATTCGAGTTTTTCAAAACTTGGGTTTTCCATTTTTATTTTTATTTTGAAGATCCGGGTTCCGACTGAGGTTTTTCCTTTTTATGTCGTTTGAAGTTTCGAGTTTCGAGTCAAACTTCTTATCGGATTCAACGCTCGTGTTGGAACCGATTGTTCCTTTGCAGATTCGAGTTTTTCAAAACTCGGGTTTGACATTTTTATTATTGTTTTGAAGATCCGGGTTCTGACTCGGGTTTTCCCTTTTTATGTCGTTTGAAGTTTCGAGTTCCGACTCGAAATTACTATCGGATTCAACGCTCGTGTTGGAACCGATCGTTCCTTTGAAAATTCGAGTTTTTCAAAACTCGTGTTTTTAATTTTTATTTTTATTTTGAAGATCCGGGTTCCGACTTGGGTTTTCTTTTTTTATGTCGTTTGAAGTTTCGAGTTCCGACTCGAACTTTCTATCGAATTCAAAGCTAGTGTTGGAACCGATCGTTCCTTTGAAAATTCGAGTTTTCAAAACTCGGGTTTTCCATTTTTATTATTATTTTGAAGATCCGGGTTTGTGTAGGAGAAAGATTGATATTTTATGTCTTCAAGAGACCAAATGGGTAGGTGAGAATGCTAAAGTGATAGAACCTTGGGGATATAAGATTTGGTATACAGGAATAAATAGGAAAAGGAATGGCGTAGGGATTGTTATGAGTCGTCAGTTTATAGATAATGTAGTTGAGGTCCGTAGGAAGGGTGATAGAATTTTACTTATTAAATTAGTATTAGGTACGGATATTATTAATATTATTAGTGTTTATGCACCTCAAGTAGGTTTAGCTGATTCCATTAAGCATCAATTTTGGGAAGATTTAGATGGAGTAGTACAAGGGATGTCTTATGGAGAAAAGCTTTTCATCGGCGGTGACCTTAATTGACATGTAGGCATTAGTAGGGATGGATTTGAGAGTATCCATGGAGGCTATGGTATAGGAGAAAGAAATGAAAGTGGAGAAAGGATTTTAGATTTTTGTTTGTCCTATGATATGATCTTAGCAAACACTTGGTTTAGGAAGAGGGAGTCTCACCTAGTAACATTTAAAAGTGGGGTTAATACGAGTCAGACAGATTTTTTCCTACTTAGAAAGAGAGATAGGGGTTGTTGCATCGATTGTAAGGTTATACCGGGAGAAAGTGTAGCTACACAACATAGAGTCTTAATTTTAGATCTTAGAATTAGACAATGCCGCAAAAGGGATAGACATAGGATAGATCCTAGAATTAAGTGGTGGGCACTGAAAGGAGCTAAACAAGGAATGTTTGTAGTGCAGGTAGTTAAGGAAGCTGATTGGTGTCTCGAGGAAGATTCAGAATCAATGTGGAATAAGATAGCAGGTGGCATAAGAAAAGTGGCTAAGAAGGTATTGGGTGAGTCTAAAGGCGGTGCACCACTAGGTAAGGATACATCATGGTGGAACGAGGATGTCAAATTAGCTATTAAGGTTAAAAGAGAGTGTTATAGAAATCTAAGTAAGAGGCGTGATAATGAGAATTTGGAGAAGTATATGATAGCAAAGAAGGAAGCTAAAAAAGTTGTTCGAAACGCGAGGGCTAAGGTATACAAGGAGGTTTATGACAAGTTGGATACCAAAGAAGGCGAGAATGATATTTATAGGCTTGCAAAGATGAGAGATAGAAAATCGAAGGATTTGGGTATGGTTAGATGTATCAAAGATGAAACGCAAAGGGTTTTAGTCAAAGATGAGGAGATTAAGGAGAGATGGAAAGATTATTTTGATAAGCTATTTAATGATAGTCATGCTCAAGATCATGGAGACTTCTCCATTCCTTTTCATGAGATAAATCGTGACTTCATGCGCAAGATTCAAAACAAAGAAATTGCAGAGGCTTTGAAGAAAATGAAATCAAGCAGGGCAGTTGGCCCAGATGGTATACCTATCGAGGCTTGGAAATGCTTGGGAGAGAAAGGTTTAGAATGGTTGACAAATCTTTTTAACTTGATTTGGCGAACAAATAAGATGCCTAATGAGTGGAGGAAGAGTACTTTGGTGCCTTTATATAAGAATAAGGGTGATATACAAGATTGCACAAACTATCGTGGTATAAAACTCACGAGTCATAGTATGAAACTTTGGGAGAGGGTGATTGAGTCTAGGTTGAGGAAGGTTGTCATGATATCGGAGAATCAATTCGGTTTTATGCCTGGAAGATCAACTATGGAAGCTATGCATCTTCTTAGACAACTTATTGAAAGATATAGGGAGAGGAACAAAGATTTGCATATGGTTTTTATTGATTTAGAGAAGGCATACGATAGAGTACTTAGGGATGTTCTCTGATGGACAATGATGAAGAAAGGTGTTTCTCTCAAGTACATTAGTATAATTAAAGATATGTATGAAGGAGTAGTAACCAATGTCCGTACTTGTGGAGGGGTGACAACCAATTTTCCGATAACGGTTGGGTTACATCAAGGATCTGCTTTAAGCCCTTTCCTATTTGCGATAGTGATGGATGAGCTTATGAGATCAATTCAAGAAAATGTATCGTGGTGTATGTTGTTTCCTGATGATATTGTTTTGATTGATGAGTCTAGAGCTGGGGTTAATGCTAAGTTAGAATTATGGAGACAGGCATTGGAAGTTAGAGGTTTTAAGTTGAGTAAGAGTAAGACTGAATATATGGAATGTCGGTTTAGTAAGCAACGAAGTAGTGATGGGAGTGTAGTGAAGCTTGGTGAGCAAGAAATACCGGTGAATGATTATTTCAAATATTTGGGATCCATCATTCAAAAGTATGGAGAAATTGATGGAGATGTAAATCATAGGAAAAAGGTTGGGTGGATGAAATGGAAAAGTGCAACTGGAGTGCTGTGCGATCGTAGAATGCCATTGCGGTTGAAGGGAAAGTTTTTTAGGACGACTATTAGACCTGCTTTACTATATGGTACGGAATGTTGGGCTGCCAAAAGACATCATATTCAAAAAATGAGTGTAGCTGAGATGCGGATGCTTAGATGGATGTGTGGAAATACAATAAAAGATAAGATTCAGAACGAGGAGATACGTAAGAAGATAGGTGTTGCACCCATTGAAAATAATATGCGAGAGAATCGTTTACGGTGGTTTGGACATATTCGGCGAAGGCCTAATGATGCTCCAATTAGAAGGTTGGAGAAATGGGAAAATATATTAGTTAAAAGAGGTCGGGGTAGGCCTAGGAAGACTTGGATGGAGATGATAGGAAAGGATATGAATGATTTGAACCTCACCGAGGGCATGGCATTGGATAGAAATGATTGGAGGAAAAGGATTCATGTGGAAGACCCGAAATGAATTTCTTTTTTGGTTCATATCGCTGACCCCAATTGTTTTGGGATGAAGGCGTAGTTGTTGTTGTTGTTGTTTGTTGAAGATCCGGGTTTCGACTCGGGTTTTCCCTTTTTATGTCGTTTGAAGTTTTGAGTTCCCACTCGAACTTCCTATCGGATTCAACGCTCGTGTTGGAACTGATCGTTCCTTTGAAGATTCGAGTTTTCAAAACTCGGGTTTTCCAATTTTATTATTATTTTGAAGATCCGGGTTTCGACTCGGGTTTTTCGTTTTTATGTTGTTTGAAGTTTTGAGTTCCCACTCGAACTTCTTATCGGATTCAACGCTCGTGTTGGAACCGATCGTTCCTTTGAAGATTCGAGTTTTCAAAACTCGGGTTTTCCATTTTTATTATTATTTTGAAGATCCGGGTTCCGACTCGGGTTTTCCCTTTTTATGTCGTTTGAAGTTTCGAGTTCCGACTCGAACTTCCTATCGGATTCAACTTTCGTGTTAGAACCGATCGTTCCTTTAAAGATTCGAGTTTTTCAAAACTCGAGTTTTCCATTTTTATTATTATTTTGAAGATCCGGGTTCCGACTCGGGTTTTCCCTTTTTATGTCGTTTGAAGTTTCGAGTTCTGACTCAAACTTCCTATCGGATTCAACGGTCGTGTTGGAACCGATCATTCCTTTGAAAATTCGAGTTTTCAAAACTCGGGTTTTCCATTTTTATTATTATTTTGAAGATCCGAGTTCCGACTCGGGTTTTCCCTTTTTTTTGTCGTTTGAAGTTTTGAGTTCCGACTCGAGCTTCCTATCGGATTCAACGCTCGTGTTGGAACCGATCCTTCCTTTGAAGATTTGAGTTTTCAAAACTTGGGTTTTCCATTTTTATAATTATTTGGAAGATCCGGGTTCCGACTCGGGTTTTCCGTTTTTATGTGGTTTGAAGTTTCATGTTCCGACTCCATCTTCTTATCGAATTCAATGCTCTTATTGGAATCGATCGTTTGTTTGAAGATTCGAGTTCCGTCTCGAACTTCCTATCGGATTCAACGCTCGTGTTGGAACCGATTGTTTCTTTGAAAATTCGAGTTTTTCAAAACTCGGGTTTTCCATTTTTATTATTATTTTGAAGATCTGGGTTCCGACTCAGGTTTTTCCTTTTTGTGCGTTTGAAGTTTCGAGTTCCGACTCAAACTTCCTATCGGGTTCAACGCTCATGTTGGAACCGATCGTTCCTTTGAAGATTCGAGTTTTTCAAAACTCGGTTTTTCCATTTTTATGTCATTTGAAGTTTCGAGTTTCGACTCGAACTTCCAATCAAATTTATTGCTCGTGTTGGAACCGATCGTTTCCTCGAAGATTCAAGTTTTTCAAAACTCGGGTTTGCCATTTTTATTATTATTTTAAAGATCTGGGTTCCGACTGAAGTTTTGTGTCCTTTGAAGTTTCGAGTTCCGACTCGAACTTACTATCGGATTCAACGCTCGTGTTGGAGTCGATCGTTCCTTTGAAAATTCGAGTTTTTCAAAACTCGGATTTTAATTTTTATTATTATTTTAAAGATCCGTTTCCAACTAGGGTTTTCTCTTTTTATGTCGTTTGAAGTTTTGAGTTCCGACTCGAACTTTCTATCGAAATCAAAGCTCGTGTTGGAACCGATAGTTCCTTTGAAAATTTGGGTTTTCAAAACTCAGGTTTTCCATTTTTATTATTATTTTGAAGATCCGGGTTTCGACTTGGGTTTTCCCTTTTTATGTCGTTTGAAGTTTTTAGTTCCCACTCGAACATCCTATCAGATTCAACGCTCGTGTTGGAACCGATCGTTCCTTTGAAGATTCGAGTTTTCAAAACTCGGGTTTTCCATTTTTATTATTATTTTGAAGATCCGGGTTCCGACTCGGGTTTTCCCTTTTTATGTCATTTGAAGTTTCGAGTTCCGACTCGAACTTCCAATCGAATTTATTGCTTGTGTTGGAACCGATCGTTCCTTTGAAGATTCGAGTTTTTGAAAACTGGGGTTTTCCATTTTTATTATTATTTTCAAGATCTGGGTTCCGACTCAAGTTTTGTGTCGTTTGAAGTTTCGAGTTCCGACTCGAACTTACTATCAGATTCAACGCTCGTGTTGGAATCGATCGTTCCTTTGAAAATTCAAGTTTTTCAAAACTCGGGTTTTTAATTTTTATTATTATTTTGAAGATCCGGGTTCCGACTCGGGTTTTCTCTTTTTATGTCATTTGAGGTTTCGAGTTCCGACTCGAACTTTCTATCGAATTCAAAGCTCGTGTTGGAACCGATCGTTCCTTTGAAGATTCGAGTTTTCAAAACTCGGGTTTTCCATTTTTATTATTATTTTGAAGATCCGAGTTCCGACTCGGGTTTTCCCTTTTTATGTCGTTTGAAGTTTCGAGTCCCGACTCAAACTTCCTATCGGATTCAACGCTCGTGTTGGAACCGATCGTTTCTTTGAGGATTCGAGTTTTTTGAAACTCGGGTTTTCCATTTTTAATATTATTTTGAAGATCTGGGTTCCGACTCGTGTTTTCCCTTTTTATGTAGTTTGAAGTTTCGAGTTCTGACTCGAACATCCTATCGGATTCAACGCTCGTGTTGGAACCGATTGTTTCTTTTGGAAATTCGAGTTTTCAAAACTCGGGTTTTCCATTTTTATTATTATTTTGAAGATCCGGGTTCCGACTCGAGTTTTCTCTTTTTATGTCATTTGAAGTTTTGTGTTCCAACTCAAACTTCTTATCGAATTCAACACTCGTGTTGGAACCGATCGTTCCATTGAAAATTCGAGTATTCAAAACTCGGGTTTTCCATTTTTATTATTGTTTTGAAGATCCAGGTTCCGACTCGGCTTTTCCCTTTTTATGTTGTATGAAGTTTCGAGTTCCGACTCGAACATTCTATCGGATTCAACGCTCATGTTGGAACCGATCGTTCCTTTGAAGATTCGAGTTTTTCGAAACTCTGGTTTTCCATTTTTATTATTATTTTGAAGATCCGGGTTCCGACTCAAGTTTTCACTTTTTATGTCGTTTGAAGTTTTGAGTTCCGACTCGAACTTCATATCGGATTCAATGCTCGTGTTGGAACCGATCGTTCCTTTGAAAATTCGAGTTTTCAAAACTAGGGTTTTCCATTTTTATTATTATTTTGAAGATCCGGGTTCCGACTTGGGTTTTCCCTTTTTATGTCGTTCGAAGTTTCGATTTCCGACTCAAACTTCCTATCGGATTCAACGCTCGTGTTAGAACCGATCATTCCTTTGAAGATTCGAGTTTTTCAAAACTTGGGTTTTCCATTTTTATTATTATTTTGACGATTCGGGTTTCGACTCGGGTTTTCCCTTTTTATGTCGTTTGGAGTTTTGAGTTCCGACTCGAACTTCCTATCAGATTCAACGCTCTTGTTGGAACCGATCGTTCCTTTGAAGATTCGAGATTCTCAAAACTCGGGTTTTCCATTTTTATAATTATTTTGAAGATTTGGGTTCCGACTCGGGTTTTTCCTTTTTATGTCGTTTGAACTTTCGAGTTCCGACTCGAACTTCTTATCGGATTCAACGCTCGTGTTGGAACCGATCGTTCCTTTGAAAAATCGAGTTTTCAAAACTTGGGTTTTCCATTTTTATTATTGTTTTGAAGATATGGGTTCCGACTCTGGTTTTCCCTTTTTATGTCGTTTGAAGTTTCGAGTTCCGACTCAAACTTTCTATCGGATTCAATGCTCGTGTTGGAATCGATCATTCCTTTGAAGATTCAAGTTTTTTGAAACTCGGGTTTTCCATTTTTATTATTATTTTGAAGATCCGGGTTCCGACTCGGGTTTTCCCTTTTTATGTCATTTGAAGTTTCGTGTTCCGACTCAAACTTCCTATCGGATTCAACGCTCGTGTTGGAACCGATCATTCCTTTGAAGATTCAAGTTTTTCAAAACTTGGGTTTTCCATTTTTTTTTTTTTTGAAGATCCGGGTTCCGACTCAGGTTTTTCCTTTTTATGTCATTTGAAGTTTCGAGTTTCGACTCAAACTTATTATCGGCTTCAACGCTCGTGTTGGAACCGATCGTTCCTTTGCAGATTCGAGTTTTTCAAAACTCGGGTTTGACATTTTTATTATTGTTTTGAAGATCCGGGTTTCGACTCGGGTTTTCCATTTCTATGTCGTTTGAACTTTCGAGTTCCAACTCGAACTTCTTATCGGATTCAACGCTCGTGTTGGACCCAATCGTTCCTTTGAAAATTCGAGTTTCAAAACTCTGGTTTTCCATTTTTATTTTTATTTTGAAGATTTGGGTTCCGACTCTGGTTTTCCCTTTTTATGTCGTTTAAAGTTTCAATTTCCGACTCGAACTTTCTATCCGATTCAACGCTCATGTTGGAACCGATCGTTCCTTTGAAGATTCAAGTTTTTCGAAACTCGGGTTTTCCATTTTTATTATTATTTTGAAGATCCGGGTTCCGACTCGGGTTTTTTCTTTTTATGTCATTTGAAGTTTCGAGTTCCGACTCAAACTTGCTATCGGATTCAACGCTCGTGTTGGAACCGATCATTCCTTTGAAGATTCGAGTTTTTCAAAACTTGGGTTTTCCATTTTTATTTTTATTTTGAAGTTCCGGGTTCCGATTCGGGTTTTTCCTTTTTATGTCCTTTGAAGTTTCGAGTTTCGACTCAAACTTCTTATCGGATTCAACGCTCGTGTTGGAATCGATCGTTCCTTTGCATATTCGAGTTTTTCAAAACTCGGGTTTGACATTTTTATTATTGTTTTGAAGATCTGGGTTTTGACTCGGGTTTTCCCTTTTTATGTCGTTTGAAGTTTCGAGTTCCGACTCGAACTTACTATAGGATTCAACGCTCGTGTTGGAACCGATCGTTCCTTTGAAAGTTCGAGTTTTTCAAAATTCGGGTTTTTAATTTTTAGTATTATTTTGAAGATCCGGGTTCCGACTTGGGTTATCTCTTTTTATGTCGTTTGAAGTTTCGAGTTCCGACTTGAACTTTCTATCGAATTCAAAGCTCGTGTTGGAACCAATCGTTCCTTTGAAAATTCGAGTTTTCAAAACTCGGGTTTTCCATTTTTATTATTATTTTGAAGATCCGAGTTTTGACTCGGGTTTTCCTTTTTTATGTCGTTTGAAGTTTTGAGTTCCCACTCAAACTTCCTATCGGATTCAACGCTCGTGTTGGAACTGATCGTTCCTTTGAAGATTCGAGTTTTCAAAACTCGGGTTTTCCAATTTTATTATTATTTTGAAGATCCGGGTTTCGACTCGGGTTTTCCCTTTTTATGTCGTTTGAAGTTTCGAGTTCCGACTCGAACTTTGTATCGAATTCAAAGCTCGTGTTGGAACCGATCGTTCTTTTGAAAATTCGAATTTTCAAAACTCAGGTTTTCCATTTTTATTATTATTTTGAAGATCCAGGTTTCGACTCGGGTTTTCCCTTTTTATGTCGTTTGAATTTTTGAGTTCCGACTCGGACTTCCTATCGGATTCAACGCTCGTGATGGAACCGATCTTTCTTTTAAAGATTCGAGTTTTTCAAAACTTGGGTTTTCCATTTTTATTTTTATTTTGAAGATCCGGGTTCCGACTGAGGTTTTTCCTTTTTATGTCGTTTGAAGTTTCGAGTTTCGAGTCAAACTTCTTATCGGATTCAACGCTCGTGTTGGAACCGATTGTTCCTTTGCAGATTCGAGTTTTTCAAAACTCGGGTTTGACATTTTTATTATTGTTTTGAAGATCCGGGTTCTGACTCGGGTTTTCCCTTTTTATGTCGTTTGAAGTTTCGAGTTCCGACTCGAACTTACTATCGGATTCAACGCTCGTGTTGGAACCGATCGTTCCTTTGAAAATTCGAGTTTTTCAAAACTCGTGTTTTTAATTTTTATTATTATTTTGAAGATCCGGGTTCCGACTTGGGTTTTCTTTTTTTATGTCGTTTGAAGTTTCGAGTTCCGACTCGAACTTTCTATCGAATTCAAAGCTAGTGTTGGAACCGATCGTTCCTTTGAAAATTCGAGTTTTCAAAACTCGGGTTTTCCATTTTTATTATTATTTTGAAGATCCGGGTTTGTGTAGGAGAAAGATTGATATTTTATGTCTTCAAGAGACCAAATGGGTAGGTGAGAATGCTAAAGTGATAGAACCTTGGGGATATAAGATTTGGTATACAGGAATAAATAGGAAAAGGAATGGCGTAGGGATTGTTATGAGTCGTCAGTTTATAGATAATGTAGTTGAGGTCCGTAGGAAGGGTGATAGAATTTTACTTATTAAATTAGTATTAGGTACGGATATTATTAATATTATTAGTGTTTATGCACCTCAAGTAGGTTTAGCTGATTCCATTAAGCATCAATTTTGGGAAGATTTAGATGGAGTAGTACAAGGGATGTCTTATGGAGAAAAGCTTTTCATCGGCGGTGACCTTAATTGACATGTAGGCATTAGTAGGGATGGATTTGAGAGTATCCATGGAGGCTATGGTATAGGAGAAAGAAATGAAAGTGGAGAAAGGATTTTAGATTTTTGTTTGTCCTATGATATGATCTTAGCAAACACTTGGTTTAGGAAGAGGGAGTCTCACCTAGTAACATTTAAAAGTGGGGTTAATACGAGTCAGACAGATTTTTTCCTACTTAGAAAGAGAGATAGGGGTTGTTGCATCGATTGTAAGGTTATACCGGGAGAAAGTGTAGCTACACAACATAGAGTCTTAATTTTAGATCTTAGAATTAGACAATGCCGCAAAAGGGATAGACATAGGATAGATCCTAGAATTAAGTGGTGGGCACTGAAAGGAGCTAAACAAGGAATGTTTGTAGTGCAGGTAGTTAAGGAAGCTGATTGGTGTCTCGAGGAAGATTCAGAATCAATGTGGAATAAGATAGCAGGTGGCATAAGAAAAGTGGCTAAGGAGGTATTGGGTGAGTCTAAAGGCGGTGCACCACTAGGTAAGGATACATCATGGTGGAACGAGGATGTCAAATTAGCTATTAAGGTTAAAAGAGAGTGTTATAGAAATCTAAGTAAGAGGCGTGATAATGAGAATTTGGAGAAGTATATGATAGCAAAGAAGGAAGCTAAAAAAGTTGTTCGAAACGCGAGGGCTAAGGTATACAAGGAGGTTTATGACAAGTTGGATACCAAAGAAGGCGAGAATGATATTTATAGGCTTGCAAAGATGAGAGATAGAAAATCGAAGGATTTGGGTATGGTTAGATGTATCAAAGATGAAACGCAAAGGGTTTTAGTCAAAGATGAGGAGATTAAGGAGAGATGGAAAGATTATTTTGATAAGCTATTTAATGATAGTCATGCTCAAGATCATGGAGACTTCTCCATTCCTTTTCATGAGATAAATCGTGACTTCATGCGCAAGATTCAAAACAAAGAAATTGCAGAGGCTTTGAAGAAAATGAAATCAAGCAGGGCAGTTGGCCCAGATGGTATACCTATCGAGGCTTGGAAATGCTTGGGAGAGAAAGGTTTAGAATGGTTGACAAATCTTTTTAACTTGATTTGGCGAACAAATAAGATGCCTAATGAGTGGAGGAAGAGTACTTTGGTGCCTTTATATAAGAATAAGGGTGATATACAAGATTGCACAAACTATCGTGGTATAAAACTCACGAGTCATAGTATGAAACTTTGGGAGAGGGTGATTGAGTCTAGGTTGAGGAAGGTTGTCATGATATCGGAGAATCAATTCGGTTTTATGCCTGGAAGATCAACTATGGAAGCTATGCATCTTCTTAGACAACTTATTGAAAGATATAGGGAGAGGAACAAAGATTTGCATATGGTTTTTATTGATTTAGAGAAGGCATACGATAGAGTACTTAGGGATGTTCTCTGATGGACAATGATGAAGAAAGGTGTTTCTCTCAAGTACATTAGTATAATTAAAGATATGTATGAAGGAGTAGTAACCAATGTCCGCACTTGTGGAGGGGTGACAACCAATTTTTCGATAACGGTTGGGTTACATCAAGGATCTGCTTTAAGCCCTTTCCTATTTGCGATAGTGATGGATGAGCTTATGAGATCAATTCAAGAAAATGTATCGTGGTGTATGTTGTTTCCTGATGATATTGTTTTGATTGATGAGTCTAGAGCTGGGGTTAATGCTAAGTTAGAATTATGGAGACAGGCATTGGAAGTTAGAGGTTTTAAGTTGAGTAAGAGTAAGACTGAATATATGGAATGTCGGTTTAGTAAGCAACGAAGTAGTGATGGGAGTGTAGTGAAGCTTGGTGAGCAAGAAATATCGGTGAATGATTATTTCAAATATTTGGGATCCATCATTCAAAAGTATGGAGAAATTGATGGAGATGTAAATCATAGGAAAAAGGTTGGGTGGATGAAATGGAAAAGTGCAACTGGAGTGCTGTGCGATCGTAGAATGCCATTGCGGTTGAAGGGAAAGTTTTTTAGGACGACTATTAGACCTGCTTTACTATATGGTACGGAATGTTGGGCTGCCAAAAGACATCATATTCAAAAAATGAGTGTAGCTGAGATGCGGATGCTTAGATGGATGTGTGGAAATACAATAAAAGATAAGATTCAGAACGAGGAGATACGTAAGAAGATAGGTGTTGCACCCATTGAAAATAATATGCGAGAGAATCGTTTACGGTGGTTTGGACATATTCGGCGAAGGCCTAATGATGCTCCAATTAGAAGGTTGGAGAAATGGGAAAATATATTAGTTAAAAGAGGTCGGGGTAGGCCTAGGAAGACTTGGATGGAGATGATAGGAAAGGATATGAATGATTTGAACCTCACCGAGGGCATGGCATTGGATAGAAATGATTGGAGGAAAAGGATTCATGTGGAAGACCCGAAATGAATTTCTTTTTTGGTTCATATCGCTGACCCCAATTGTTTTGGGATGAAGGCGTAGTTGTTGTTGTTGTTGTTTGTTGAAGATCCGGGTTTCGACTCGGGTTTTCCCTTTTTATGTCGTTTGAAGTTTTGAGTTCCCACTCGAACTTCCTATCGGATTCAACGCTCGTGTTGGAACTGATCGTTCCTTTGAAGATTCGAGTTTTCAAAACTCGGGTTTTCCAATTTTATTATTATTTTGAAGATCCGGGTTTCGACTCGGGTTTTTCGTTTTTATGTTGTTTGAAGTTTTGAGTTCCCACTCGAACTTCTTATCGGATTCAACGCTCGTGTTGGAACCGATCGTTCCTTTGAAGATTCGAGTTTTCAAAACTCGGGTTTTCCATTTTTATTATTATTTTGAAGATCCGGGTTCCGACTCGGGTTTTCCCTTTTTATGTCGTTTGAAGTTTCGAGTTCCGACTCGAACTTCCTATCGGATTCAACTTTCGTGTTAGAACCGATCGTTCCTTTAAAGATTCGAGTTTTTCAAAACTCGAGTTTTCCATTTTTATTATTATTTTGAAGATCCGGGTTCCGACTCGGGTTTTCCCTTTTTATGTCGTTTGAAGTTTCGAGTTCTGACTCAAACTTCCTATCGGATTCAACGGTCGTGTTGGAACCGATCATTCCTTTGAAAATTCGAGTTTTCAAAACTCGGGTTTTCCATTTTTATTATTATTTTGAAGATCCGAGTTCCGACTCGGGTTTTCCCTTTTTTTTGTCGTTTGAAGTTTTGAGTTCTGACTCGAACTTCCTATCGGATTCAACGCTCGTGTTGGAACCGATCCTTCCTATGAAGATTTGAGTTTTCAAAACTTGGGTTTTCCATTTTTATAATTATTTGGAAGATCCGGGTTCCGACTCGGGTTTTCCGTTTTTATGTGGTTTGAAGTTTCATGTTCCGACTCCATCTTCTTATCGAATTCAATGCTCTTATTGGAATCGATCGTTTGTTTGAAGATTCGAGTTCCGTCTCGAACTTCCTATCGGATTCAACGCTCGTGTTGGAACCGATCGTTTCTTTGAAAATTCGAGTTTTTCAAAACTCGGGTTTTCCATTTTTATTATTATTTTGAAGATCCGGGTTCCGACTCAGGTTTTTCCTTTTTGTGCGTTTGAAGTTTCGAGTTCCGACTCAAACTTCCTATCGGGTTCAACGCTCGTGTTGGAACCGATCGTTCCTTTGAAGATTCGAGTTTTTCAAAACTCGGTTTTTCCATTTTTATGTCATTTGAAGTTTCGAGTTTCGACTCGAACTTCCAATCAAATTTATTTCTCGTGTTGGAACCGATCGTTTCCTCGAAGATTCAAGTTTTTCAAAACTCGGGTTTGCCATTTTTATTATTATTTTAAAGATCTGGGTTCCGACTGAAGTTTTGTGTCCTTTGAAGTTTCGAGTTACGACTCAAACTTACTATCGGATTCAACGCTCGTGTTGGAGTCGATCGTTCCTTTGAAAATTCGAGTTTTTCAAAACTCGGATTTTAATTTTTATTATTATTTTAAAGATCCGGGTTCCAACTCGGGTTTTCTCTTTTTATGTCGTTTGAAGTTTTGAGTTCCGACTCGAACTTTCTATCGAAATCAAAGCTCGTGTTGGAACCGATAGTTCCTTTGAAAATTTGGGTTTTCAAAACTCGGGTTTTCCATTTTTATTATTATTTTGAAGATCCGGGTTTCGACTCGGGTTTTCCCTTTTTATGTCGTTTGAAGTTTTTAGTTCCCACTCGAACATCCTATCGGATTCAACGCTCGTGTTGGAACCGATCGTTCCTTTGAAGATTCGAGTTTTCAAAACTCGGGTTTTCCATTTTTATTATTATTTTGAAGATCCGGGTTCCGACTCGGGTTTTCCCTTTTTATGTCATTTGAAGTTTCGAGTTCCGACTCGAACTTCCAATCGAATTTATTGCTTGTGTTGGAACCGATCGTTCCTTTGAAGATTCGAGTTTTTGAAAACTGGGGTTTTCCATTTTTATTATTATTTTCAAGATCTGGGTTCCGACTCAAGTTTTGTGTCGTTTGAAGTTTCGAGTTCCGACTCGAACTTACTATCAGATTCAACGCTCGTGTTGGAATCAATCGTTCCTTTGAAAATTCAAGTTTTTCAAAACTCGGGTTTTTAATTTTTATTATTATTTTGAAGATCCGGGTTCCGACTCGGGTTTTCTCTTTTTATGTCATTTGAGGTTATGAGTTCCGACTCGAACTTTCTATCGAATTCAAAGCTCGTGTTGGAACCGATCGTTCCTTTGAAGATTCGGGTTTTCAAAACTCGGGTTTTCCATTTTTATTATTATTTTGAAGATCCGGGTTCCGACTCGGGTTTTCCCTTTTTATGTCGTTTGACGTTTGGAGTTCCGACTCGAACTTCCTATCGGATTCAACTTTCGTGTTATAACCGATCGTTCCTTTGAAGATTCGAGTTTTTCAAAACTCGAGTTTTCCATTTTTGTTATTATTTTGAAGATCCGGGTTCCGACTAGGGTTTTCCCTTTTTATGTCGTTTGAAGTTTCGAGTTCTGACTCGAACTTGCTATCGGATTCACCGCTCGTGTTGGAACCGATCGTTCCTTTGGAAATTCGAGTTTTCAAAACTCTGGTTTTCCATTTTTATTATTATTTTGAAGATTCGGGTTCCGACTCGGGTTTTCCCTTTTTTTGTCGTGTGAAGTTTTGAGTTCTGACTCGAACTTCCTATCGGATTCAACGCTTGTGTTGAAACCGCTCGTACCTTTGAAGATTCGAGTTTTCAAAACTCGGGTTTTCCATTTTTATTATTATTTTGAAGATCCGGGTTCCGACTCGGTTTTTCCCTTTTTATGTCATTTGAAGTTTCGAGTTCCGACTCAAACTTTATATCGAATTCAAAGCTCGTGTTGGAACTGATCGTTCCTTTGAAAATTCAAGTTTTCAAAACTCGGGTTTTCCATTTTTATTATTATTTTGAGGATCTGGGTTTCGACTCGGGTTTTCCCTTTTTATGTCGTTTGAAGTTTTGAGTTCCCACTCGAACTTCCTATCGGATTCCACGCTTGTGTTGGAACCGATCTTTCCTTTGAAGATTCGAGTTTTCAAGACTCGGGTTTTCCATTTTTATTATTATTTTGAAGATCCGGGTTCCGAATCGGGTTTTCCCTTTTTATGTCGTTTGAAGTTTCGAGTTCTGACTCGAACTTCCTATCGGATTCAACTTTCGTGTTAGAACCGATCGTTCCTTTGAAGATTCAAGTTTTTCAAAACTCGAGTTTTCCATTTTTATTATTATTTTGAAGATCCGAGTTCCGACTCAGGTTTTCCCTTTTTATGTCGTTTGAAGTTTCGAGTTCTGACTCGAACTTCCTATCGGATTCAACGCTCGTGTTGGAACCGATCGTTCTTTTGGAAATTCGAGTTTTCAAAACTCTGGTTTTCCATTTTTATTATTATTTTGAAGATCCGGGTTTCTACTCGGGTTTTCCCTTTTTTTGTCGTGTGAAGTTTTGAGTTCCAACTCGAACTTCCTATCGGATTCAACGCTTGTGTTGAAACCGATCGTTCCTTTGAAGATTCGAGTTTTCAAAACTCGGGTTTTCCATTTTTATTATTATTTTGAAGATCCGGGTTCCGACTCAGTTTTTCCCTTTTTATGTCATTTGAAGTTTCGAGTTCCGACTCGAACTTCCAATCGAATTTATTTCTTTTGTTGGAACCGATCGTTCTTTTGAAGATTTGAGTTTTTGAAATCTCGCGTTTTCCATTTTTATTATTATTTTCAAGATCTGGGTTCCGACTCAAGTTTTGTGTCGTTTGATGTTTCGAGTTCCGACTCGAACTTACTATCGGATTCAACGCTCGTGTTGGAACCGATCGTTCCTTTGAAAATTTGAGTTTTTCAAAACTCGGGTTTTTAATTTTTATTATTATTTTGAAGATCTGGGTTCCGACTCGGGTTTTCTCTATTTATGTCATTTGAAGTTTCGAGTTCCGACTCGAACTTTCTATCGAATTCAAAGCTCGTGTTGGAACCGATCGTTCATTTGAAAATTCGAGTTTTCAAAACTCGGGTTTTCCATTTTTATTATTATTTTGAAGATCCGGGTTTCGACTCGGGTTTTCCCTTTTTATGTCGTTTGAAGTTTTGAGTTCCCACTCGAACTTCCTATCGGATTCCACGCTCGTGTTGGAACCGATCGTTCCTTTGAAGATTCGAGTTTTCAAAACTCAGGTTTTCCATTTTTATTATTATTTTGAAGATCCGTATTCCGACTCGGGTTTTCCCTTTTTATGTCGTTTGAAGTTTCGAGTTCCGACTCGAACTTCCTATCGGATTCAACTTTCGTGTTAGAACCGATCGTTCCTTTGAAGATTCGAGTTTTTCAAAACTCGAGTTTTCCATTTTTATAATTATTTTGAAGATCCGAGTTCCGACTCGGGTTTTCCCTTTTTATGTCGTTTGAAGTTTCGAGTTCCGACTCGAACTTCCTATCGGATTCAACTTTCGTGTTAGAACCGATCGTTCCTTTGAAGATTCGAGTTTTTCAAAACTCGAGTTTTCCATTTTTGTTATTATTTTGAAGATCCGGGTTCCGACTCAGGTTTTCCCATTTTATGTTGTTTGAAGTTTCGAGTTCTGACTCGAACTTGCTATCGGATCCAACGCTCGTGTTGGAACCGATCGTTCCTTTGGAAATTTGAGTTTTCAAAATTCTGGTTTTCCATTTTTATTATTATTTTGAAGATCCGGGTTCCGACACGAGTTTTCCCTTTTTTTGTCGTTTGAAGTTTCGGGTTCCGACTCGAACTTTATATCGAATTCAAAGCTCGTGTTGGAACCGATCGTTCCTTTTAAAATTCGAGTTTTTCAAAACTCGGGTTTTAATTTTTATTATTTTTTTAAAGATCCGGGTTCCAACTCGGGTTTTCTCTTTTTATGTCGTTTGAAGTTTTGAGTTCCGACTCGAACTTTCTATCGAAATCAAAGCTCGTGTTGGAACCGATCGTTCTTTTGAAAATTTGGGTTGTCAAAACTCGGGTTTTCCATTTTTATTATTATTTTGAAGATCCGGGTTTCGACTCGGGATTTCCCTTTTTATGTCGTTTGAAGTTTTTAGTTCCCACTCGAACTTCCTATCGGATTCAACGCTCGTGTTGGAACCGATCGTTCCTTTGAAGATTCGAGTTTTCAAAACTCGGGTTTTCCATTTTTATTATTATTTTGAAGATCCGGGTTCCGACTCAGGTTTTCCCTTTTTATGTCATTTAAAGTTTCGAGTTCCGAGTCGAACTTCCAATCGAATTTATTGCTTGTGTTGGAACCGATCGTTCCTTTGAAGATTCGAGTTTTTGAAAACTGGGGTTTTCCATTTTTATTATTATTTTCAAGATCTGGGTTCCGACTCAAGTTTTGTGTCGTTTGAAGTTTCGAGTTCTGACTCGAACTTACTATCGGATTCAACGCTCGTGTTGGAATCGAACGTTCCTTTGAAAATTCAAGTTTTTCAAAACTCGGGTTTTTAATTTTTATTATTATTTTGAAGATCCGGGTTCCGACTCGGGTTTTCTCTTTTTATGTCATTTGAGGTTTCGAGTTCCGACTCGAACTTTCTATCGAATTCAAAGCTCGTGTTGGAACCGATCGTTCCTTTGAAGATTCGAGTTTTCAAAACTCGGGTTTTCCATTTTTATTATTATTTTAAAGATCCGGGTTCCGACTCGGGTTTTCCCTTTTTATGTCGTTTGACGTTTCGAGTTCCGACTCAAACTTCCTATCGGATTCAACTTTCGTGTTATAACCGATTGTTCCTTTGAAGATTCAAGTTTTTCAAAACTCGAGTTTTCCATTTTTGTTATTATTTTGAAGATCCGGGTTCCGACTCGGGTTTTCCCTTTTTATGTCGTTTGAAGTTTCGAGTTCTGACTCGAACTTGCTATCGGATTCACCGCTCGTGTTGGAACCGATCGTTCCTTTGGAAATTCGAGTTTTCAAAACTCTGGTTTTCCATTTTTATTATTATTTTGAAGATCCGGGTTTCTACTCGGGTTTTCCCTTTTTTTGTCGTGTGAAGTTTTGAGTTCTGACTCGAACTTCCTATCGGATTCAACGCTTGTGTTGAAACCGATCGTACCTTTGAAGATTCGAGTTTTCAAAACTCGGGTTTTCCATTTTTATTATTATTTTGAAGATCCGGGTTTCGACTCGGTTTTTCCCTTTTTATGTCATTTGAAGTTTCGAGTTCCGACTCAAACTTTCTATCGAATTCAAAGCTCGTGTTGGAACTGATCGTTCCTTTGAAAATTCAAGTTTTCAAAACTCGGGTTTTCCATTTTTATTATTATTTTGAGGATCCGGGTTTCGACTCGGGTTTTCCCTTTTTATGTCGTTTGAAGTTTTTAGTTCCCACTCGAACATCCTATCGGATTCAACGCTTGTGTTGAAACCGATCGTACCTTTGAAGATTCGAGTTTTCAAAACTCGGGTTTTCCATTTTTATTATTATTTTGAAGATCCGGGTTCCGACTCGGTTTTTCCCTTTTTATGTCATTTGAAGTTTCGAGTTCCGACTCGAACTTTCTATCGAATTCAAAGCTCGTGTTGGAACTGATCGTTCCTTTGAAAATTCAAGTTTTCAAAACTCGGGTTTTCCATTTTTATTATTATTTTGAGGATCCGGGTTTCGACTCGGGTTTTCCTTTTTTATGTCGTTTGAAGTTTTGAGTTGCCACTCGAACTTCCTATCGAATTCCACGCTTGTGTTGGAACCGATCTTTCCTTTGGAGATTCGAGTTTTCAAGACTCGGGTTTTCCATTTTTATTATTATTTTGAAGATCCGGGTTCCGACTCGGGTGTTCCCTTTTTATGTCGTTTGAAGTTTCGAGTTCTGACTCGAACTTCCTATCGGATTCATCTTTCGTGTTAGAACCGATCGTTCCTTTGAAGATTCGAGTTTTTCAAAACTCGAGTTTTTCATTTTTATTATTATTTTGAAGATCCGAGTTCCGACTCTGGTTTTCCCTTTTTATGTCGTTTGAAGTTTCGAGTTCTGACTCGAACTTCCTATCGGATTCAACGCTCGTGTTGGAACCGATCGTTCCTTTGGAAATTTGAGTTTTCAAAACTCTGGTTTTCCATTTTTATTATTATTTTGAAGATCCGGGTTCCGACTCAGGTTTTCCCTTTTTTTGTCGTGTGAAGTTTTGAGTTCCAACTCGAACTTCCTATCGGATTCAACGCTTGTGTTGAAACCGATCGTTCCTTTGAAGATTCGAGTTTTCAAAACTCGGGTTTTCCATTTTTATTATTATTTTGAAGATCCGGGTTCCGACTCGGTTTTTCCATTTTTATGTCATTTGAAGTTTCGAGTTCCGAATCGAACTTCCAATCGAATTTATTTCTTGTGTTGGAACCGATCGTTCTTTTGAAGATTTGAGTTTTTAAAATCTCGCGTTTTCCATTTTTATTATTATTTTTAAGATCTGGGTTCCGACTCAAGTTTTGTGTCGTTTGATGTTTCGAGTTCCGACTCGAACTTACTATCGGATTCAATGCTCGTGTTGGAACCGATCGTTCCTTTGAAAATTTGAGTTTTTCAAAACTCGGGTTATTAATTTTTATTTTTATTTTGAAGATCCGGGTTCCGACTCGGGTTTTCTCTATTTATGTCATTTGAACTTTCGAGTTCCGACTCGAACTTTCTATCAAATTTAAAGCTCGTGTTGGAACCGATCGTTCCTTTGAAAATTCGAGTTTTCAAAACTCTGGTTTTCCATTTTTATTATTATTTTGAAGATCCGGGTTTCGACTCGGGTTTTCCCTTTTTATGTCGTTTGAAGTTTTGAGTTCCCACTCGAACTTCCTATCGGATTCCACGCTCGTGTTGGAACCGATCGTTCCTTTGAAGATTCAAGTTTTCAAAACTCAGGTTTTCCATCTTTATTATTATTTTGAAGATCCGTGTTCCGACTCAGGTTTTCCCTTTTTATGTCGTTTGAAGTTTCGAGTTTCGACTCGAACTTCCTATCGCATTCAACTTTCGTGTTAGAACCAATCGTTCCTTTGAAGATTCGAGTTTTTCAAAACTCGAGTTTTCCATTTTTATTATTATTTTGAAGATCCGGGTTCCGACTCAGGTTTTCCCATTTTATGTTGTTTGAAGTTTCGAGTTCTGACTCGAACTTGCTATCGGATCCAACGCTCGTGTTGGAACCGATCGTTCCTTTGGAAATTCGAGTTTTCAAAACTCTGGTTTTCCATTTTTATTATTATTTTGAAGATTCGGGTTCCGACTCGAGTTTTCCCTTTTTTTGTCGTTTGAAGTTTCGAGTTCCGACTCGAACTTTATATCGAATTCATAGCTCGTGTTGGAACCGATCGTTCCTTTGAAAATTCGAGTTTTCAAAACTCGGGTTTTCCATTTTTAATATTATTTTGAGGATCCGGGCTTCGACTCGGGTTTTTCCTTTTTATGTCGTTTGAAGTTTTGAGTTCCCACTGGAACTTTCTATCGGATTCCACGCTCGTGTTGGAACCGATCGTTCCTTTGAAGATTCGAGTTTTCAAAACTCGGATTTTCCATTTTTATTATTTTTTTGAAGATCTGGGTTCCGACTCGGGTTTTCCCTTTTTATGTCGTTTGAAGTTTCGAGTTCTGACTCGAACTTCTTATCGGATTAAACTTTCGTGTTAGAACCGATCGTTCCTTTGAAGATTCGAGTTTTTCAAAACTCGAGTTTTCTATTTTTATTATTATTTTGAAGATCCGAGTTCCGACTCGGGTTTTCCCTTTTTATGTCGTTTGAAGTTTCGAGTTCTGACTCGAACTTCCTATCGCATTCAACGCTTGTGTTGAAACCAATCGTTCCTTTGAAGATTCAAGTTTTCAAAACTCGGGTTTTCCATTTTTATTATTATTTTAAAGATCCGGGTTCCGACTCGGTTTTTCCCTTTTTGTGTCATTTGAAGTTTCGAGTTCCGACTCGAACTGCCAATCGAATTTATTGCTTGTGTTGGAACCGATCGTTCTTTTGAAGATTCGAGTTTTTGAAAACTCGGGTTTTCCATTTTTATTATTATTTTCAAGATCTGGGTTCCGACTCAAGTTTTGTGTCGTTTGAAGTTTCGAGTTCCGACTCAAACTTACTCTCAGATTCAAAGCTCGTGTTGGAACTGATCGTTCTTTTGAAAATTCGAGTTTTTCAAAACTCGGGTTTTTAATTTTTATTATTATTTTGAAGATCCGGGTTCCGACTCGGGTTTTCTCTTTTTATGTCATTTGAAGTTTCGAGTTCCGACTCGAACTTTCTATCGAATTCAAAGCTCGTGTTGGAACCGATCGTTCCTTTGAAAATTTGAGTTTTCAAAACTCGGGTTTTCCATTTTTATTATTATTTTGAAGATCCGGGTTTCGACTCGGATTTTCCCTTTTTATGTCGTTTGAAGTTTTGAGTTCCGACTCGAACTTTCTATCGAATTCAAAGCTCGTGTTGGAACCGATCGTTCCTTTGAAAATTTGAGTTTTCAAAACTCGGGTTTTCCATTTTTATTATTATTTTGAAGATCCGGGTTTCGACTCGGGTTTTCCCTTTTTATGTCGTTTAAAGTTTTTAGTTCCCACTCGAACTTCCTATCGGATTCAACGCTCGTGTTGGAACCGATCGTTCCTTTGAAGATTCGAGTTTTCAAAACTCGGGTTTTCCATTTTTATTATTATTTTGAAGATCCGGGTTCCGACTCAGGTTTTCCCTTTTTATGTCATTTAAAGTTTCGAGTTCCGAGTCGAACTTCCAATCGAATTTATTGCTTGTGTTGGAACCGATCGTTCCTTTGAAGATTCGAGTTTTTGAAAACTGGGGTTTTCCATTTTTATTATTATTTTCAAGATCTGGGTTCCGACTCAAGTTTTGTGTCGTTTGAAGTTTCGAGTTCCGACTCGAACTTACTATCGGATTCAACGCTCGTGTTGGAATCGATCGTTCCTTTGAAAATTCAAGTTTTTCAAAACTCGGGTTTTTAATTTTTATTATTATTTTGAAGATCCGGGTTCCGACTCGGGTTTTCTCTTTTTATGTCATTTGAGGTTTCGAGTTCCGACTCGAACTTTCTATCGAATTCAAAGCTCGTGTTGGAACCGATCGTTCCTTTGAAGATTCGAGTTTTCAAAACTCGGGTTTTCCATTTTTATTATTATTTTAAAGATCCGGGTTCCGACTCGGGTTTTCCCTTTTTATGTCATTTGACGTTTCGAGTTCCGACTCGAACTTCCTATCGGATTCAACTTTCGTGTTATAACCGATCGTTCCTTTGAAGATTCAAGTTTTTCAAAACTCGAGTTTTCCATTTTTGTTATTATTTTGAAGATCCGGGTTCCGACTCGGGTTTTCCCTTTTTATGTCGTTTGAAGTTTCGAGTTCTGACTCGAACTTGCTATCGGATTCACCGCTCGTGTTGGAACCGATCGTTCCTTTGGAAATTCGAGTTTTCAAAACTCTGGTTTTCCATTTTTATTATTATTTTGAAGATCCGGGTTCCGACTCGGGTTTTCCCTTTTTTTGTCGTGTGAAGTTTTGAGTTCTGACTCGAACTTCCTATCGGATTCAACGCTTGTGTTGAAACCGATCGTACCTTTGAAGATTCGAGTTTTCAAAACTCGGGTTTTCCATTTTTATTATTATTTTGAAGATCCGGGTTCCGACTCGGTTTTTCCCTTTTTATGTCATTTGAAGTTTCGAGTTCCGACTCAAACTTTCTATCGAATTCAAAGCTCGTGTTGGAACTGATCGTTCCTTTGAAAATTCAAGTTTTCAAAACTCGGGTTTTCCATTTTTATTATTATTTTGAGGATCCGGGTTTCGACTCGGGTTTTCCCTTTTTCTGTCGTTTGAAGTTTTTAGTTCCCACTCGAACATCCTATCGGATTCAACGCTTGTGTTGAAACCGATCGTACCTTTGAAGATTCGAGTTTTCAAAACTCGGGTTTTCCATTTTTATTATTATTTTGAAGATCCAGGTTCCGACTCGAACTTTCTATCGAATTCAAAGCTCGTGTTGGAACTGATCGTTCCTTTGAAAATTCAAGTTTTCAAAACTCGGGTTTTCCATTTTTATTATTATTTTGAGGATCCGGGTTTCGACTCGGGTTTTCCCTTTTTATGTCGTTTGAAGTTTTGAGTTCCCACTCGAACTTCCTATCGAATTCCACGCTTGTGTTGGAACCGATCTTTCCTTTAAAATTCGAGTTTTCCATTTTTATTATTATTTTGAAGATCCGGGTTCCGACTCGGGTTTTCCCTTTTTATGTCGTTTGAAGTTTCGAGTTCTGACTCGAACTTCCTATCGGATTCAACTTTCGTGTTAGAACCGATCGTTCCTTTGAAGATTCGAGTTTTTCAAAACTCGAGTTTTTCATTTTTATTATTATTTTGAAGATCCGAGTTCCGACTCGGGTTTTCCCTTTTTATGTCGTTTGAAGTTTCGAGTTCTGACTCGAACTTCCTATCGGATTCAACGCTCGTGTTGGAACCGATCGTTCCTTTGGAAATTTGAGTTTTCAAAACTCTGGTTTTCCATTTTTATTATTATTTTGAAGATCCGGGTTCCGACTCAGGTTTTCCCTTTTTTTGTCGTGTGAAGTTTTGAGTTCCAACTCGAACTTCCTATCGGATTCAACGCGTGTGTTGAAACCGATCGTTCCTTTGAAGATTCGAGTTTTCAAAACTCGGGTTTTTCATTTTTATTATTATTTTGAAGATCCGGGTTCCGACTCGAGTTTTCCCTTTTTTTGTCGTTTGAAGTTTCGGGTTCCGACTCGAACTTTATATCGAATTCAAAGCTCGTGTTGGAACCGATTGTTCCTTTGAAAATTCGAGTTTTTCAAAACTCGGGTTATTAATTTTTATTTTTATTTTTATTTTGAAGATCCGGGTTCCGACTCGAGTTTTCTCTATTTATGTCATTTGAACTTTCGAGTTCCGACTCGAACTTTCTATCAAATTTAAAGCTCGTGTTGGAACCGATCGTTCCTTTGAAAATTCGAGTTTTCAAAACTCTAGTTTTCCATTTTTATTATTATTTTGAAGATCCGGGTTTCGACTCGGGTTTTCCCTTTTTATGTCGTTTGAAGTTTTGAGTTCCCACTCGAACTTCCTATCGGATTCCACGCTCGTGTTGGAACCGAT
Source organism: Nuphar pumila (assembly GCF_984573655.1). NCBI lineage: Eukaryota > Viridiplantae > Streptophyta > Magnoliopsida > Nymphaeales > Nymphaeaceae > Nuphar > Nuphar pumila. Next base: position 60,653,054 of record NC_143253.1, on the reverse strand, counting down.
CGTTCCTTTGAAGATTCGAGTTTTCAAAACTCAGGTTTTCCATCTTTATTATTATTTTGAAGATCCGTGATCCGACTCAGGTTTTCCCTTTTTATGTCGTTTGAAGTTTCGAGTTTCGACTCGAACTTCCTATCGCATTCAACTTTCGTGTTAGAACCAATCGTTTCTTTGAAGATTCGAGTTTTTCAAAACTCGAGTTTTCCATTTTTATTATTATTTTGAAGATCCGGGTTCCGACACAGGTTTTCCCATTTTATGTTGTTTGAAGTTTCGAGTTCTGACTCGAACTTGCTATCGGATCCAACGCTCTTGTTGGAACCGATCGTTCCTTTGGAAATTCGAGTTTTCAAAACTCTGGTTTTCCATTTTTATTATTATTTTGAAGATCCGGGTTCCGACTCGGTTTTTCCCTTTTTATGTCATTTGAAGTTTCGAGTTCCGACTCAAACTTTCTATCGAATTCAAAGCTCGTGTTGGAACTGATCGTTCCTTTGAAAATTCAAGTTTTCAAAACTCGGGTTTTCCATTTTTATTATTATTTTGAGGATCCGGGTTTCGACTCGGGTTTTCCCTTTTTATGTCGTTTGAAGTTTTTAGTTCCCACTCGAACATCCTATCGGATTCAACGCTTGTGTTGAAACCGATCGTACCTTTGAAGATTCGAGTTTTCAAAACTCGGGTTTTCCATTTTTATTATTATTTTGAAGATCCGGGTTCCGACTCGGTTTTTCCCTTTTTATGTCATTTGAAGTTTCGAGTTCCGACTCGAACTTTCTATCGAATTCAAAGCTCGTGTTGGAACTGATCGTTCCTTTGAAAATTCAAGTTTTCAAAACTCGGGTTTTCCATTTTTATTATTATTTTGAGGATCCGGGTTTCGACTCGGGTTTTCCTTTTTTATGTCGTTTGAAGTTTTGAGTTGCCACTCGAACTTCCTATCGAATTCCACGCTTGTGTTGGAACCGATCTTTCCTTTGGAGATTCGAGTTTTCAAGACTCGGGTTTTCCATTTTTATTATTATTTTGAAGATCCGGGTTCCGACTCGGGTGTTCCCTTTTTATGTCGTTTGAAGTTTCGAGTTCTGACTCGAACTTCCTATCGGATTCATCTTTCGTGTTAGAACCGATCGTTCCTTTGAAGATTCGAGTTTTTCAAAACTCGAGTTTTTCATTTTTATTATTATTTTGAAGATCCGAGTTCCGACTCTGGTTTTCCCTTTTTATGTCGTTTGAAGTTTCGAGTTCTGACTCGAACTTCCTATCGGATTCAACGCTCGTGTTGGAACCGATCGTTCCTTTGGAAATTTGAGTTTTCAAAACTCTGGTTTTCCATTTTTATTATTATTTTGAAGATCCGGGTTCCGACTCAGGTTTTCCCTTTTTTTGTCGTGTGAAGTTTTGAGTTCCAACTCGAACTTCCTATCGGATTCAACGCTTGTGTTGAAACCGATCGTTCCTTTGAAGATTCGAGTTTTCAAAACTCGGGTTTTCCATTTTTATTATTATTTTGAAGATCCGGGTTCCGACTCGGTTTTTCCATTTTTATGTCATTTGAAGTTTCGAGTTCCGACTCGAACTTCCAATCGAATTTATTTCTTGTGTTGGAACCGATCGTTCTTTTGAAGATTTGAGTTTTTAAAATCTCGCGTTTTCCATTTTTATTATTATTTTTAAGATCTGGGTTCCGACTCAAGTTTTGTGTCGTTTGATGTTTCGAGTTCCGACTCGAACTTACTATCGGATTCAATGCTCGTGTTGGAACCGATCGTTCCTTTGAAAATTTGAGTTTTTCAAAACTCGGGTTATTAATTTTTATTTTTATTTTGAAGATCCGGGTTCCGACTCGGGTTTTCTCTATTTATGTCATTTGAACTTTCGAGTTCCGACTCGAACTTTCTATCAAATTTAAAGCTCGTGTTGGAACCGATCGTTCCTTTGAAAATTCGAGTTTTCAAAACTCTGGTTTTCCATTTTTATTATTATTTTGAAGATCCGGGTTTCGACTCGGGTTTTCCCTTTTTATGTCGTTTGAAGTTTTGAGTTCCCACTCGAACTTCCTATCGGATTCCACGCTCGTGTTGGAACCGATCGTTCCTTTGAAGATTCGAGTTTTCAAAACTCAGGTTTTCCATCTTTATTATTATTTTGAAGATCCGTGTTCCGACTCAGGTTTTCCCTTTTTATGTCGTTTGAAGTTTCGAGTTTCGACTCGAACTTCCTATCGCATTCAACTTTCGTGTTAGAACCAATCGTTCCTTTGAAGATTCGAGTTTTTCAAAACTCGAGTTTTCCATTTTTATTATTATTTTGAAGATCCGGGTTCCGACTCAGGTTTTCCCATTTTATGTTGTTTGAAGTTTCGAGTTCTGACTCGAACTTGCTATCGGATCCAACGCTCGTGTTGGAACCGATCGTTCCTTTGGAAATTCGAGTTTTCAAAACTCTGGTTTTCCATTTTTATTATTATTTTGAAGATCCGGGTTCCGACTCGAGTTTTCCCTTTTTTTGTCGTTTGAAGTTTCGAGTTCCGACTCGAACTTTATATCGAATTCATAGCTCGTGTTGGAACCGATCGTTCCTTTGAAAATTCGAGTTTTCAAAACTCGGGTTTTCCATTTTTAATATTATTTTGAGGATCCGGGCTTCGACTCGGGTTTTTCCTTTTTATGTCGTTTGAAGTTTTGAGTTCCCACTGGAACTTTCTATCGGATTCCACGCTCGTGTTGGAACCGATCGTTCCTTTGAAGATTCGAGTTTTCAAAACTCGGATTTTCCATTTTCATTATTTTTTTGAAGATCTGGGTTCCGACTCGGGTTTTCCCTTTTTATGTCGTTTGAAGTTTCGAGTTCTGACTCGAACTTCTTATCGGATTAAACTTTCGTGTTAGAACCGATCGTTCCTTTGAAGATTCGAGTTTTTCAAAACTCGAGTTTTCTATTTTTATTATTATTTTGAAGATCCGAGTTCCGACTCGGGTTTTCCCTTTTTATGTCGTTTGAAGTTTCGAGTTCTGACTCGAACTTCCTATCGCATTCAACGCTTGTGTTGAAACCAATCGTTCCTTTGAAGATTCAAGTTTTCAAAACTCGGGTTTTCCATTTTTATTATTATTTTAAAGATCCGGGTTCCGACTCGGTTTTTCCCTTTTTGTGTCATTTGAAGTTTCGAGTTCCGACTCGAACTGCCAATCGAATTTATTGCTTGTGTTGGAACCGATCGTTCTTTTGAAGATTCGAGTTTTTGAAAACTCGGGTTTTCCATTTTTATTATTATTTTCAAGATCTGGGTTCCGACTCAAGTTTTGTGTCGTTTGAAGTTTCGAGTTCCGACTCAAACTTACTATCAGATTCAAAGCTCGTGTTGGAACCGATCGTTCTTTTGAAAATTCGAGTTTTTCAAAACTTGGGTTTTTAATTTTTATTATTATTTTGAAGATCCGGGTTCCGACTCGGGTTTTCTCTTTTTATGTCATTTGAAGTTTCGAGTTCCGACTCGAACTTTCTATCGAATTCAAAGCTCGTGTTGGAACCGATCGTTCCTTTGAAAATTTGAGTTTTCAAAACTCGGGTTTTCCATTTTTATTATTATTTTGAAGATCCGGGTTTCGACTCGGATTTTCCCTTTTTATGTCGTTTGAAGTTTTGAGTTCCCACTCGAACTTCCTATCGAATTCAAAGCTCGTGTTGGAACTGATCGTTCCTTTGAAAATTCAAGTTTTCAAAACTCGGGTTTTCCATTTTTATTATTATTTTGAGGATCCGGGTTTCGACTCGGGTTTTCCTTTTTTATGTCGTTTGAAGTTTTGAGTTGCCACTCGAACTTCCTATCGAATTCCACGCTTGTGTTGGAACCGATCTTTCCTTTGAAGATTCGAGTTTTCAAGACTCGGGTTTTCCATTTTTATTATTATTTTGAAGATCCGGGTTCCGACTCGGGTGTTCCCTTTTTATGTCGTTTGAAGTTTCGAGTTCTGACTCGAACTTCCTATCGGATTCATCTTTCGTGTTAGAACCGATCGTTCCTTTGAAGATTCGAGTTTTTCAAAACTCGAGTTTTTCATTTTTATTATTATTTTGAAGATCCGAGTTCCGACTCTGGTTTTCCCTTTTTATGTCGTTTGAAGTTTCGAGTTCTGACTCGAACTTCCTATCGGATTCAACGCTCGTGTTGGAACCGATCGTTCCTTTGGAAATTTGAGTTTTCAAAACTCTGGTTTTCCATTTTTATTATTATTTTGAAGATCCGGGTTCCGACTCAGGTTTTCCCTTTTTTTGTCGTGTGAAGTTTTGAGTTCCAACTCGAACTTCCTATCGGATTCAACGCTTGTGTTGAAACCGATCGTTCCTTTGAAGATTCGAGTTTTCAAAACTCGGGTTTTCCATTTTTATTATTATTTTGAAGATCCGGGTTCCGACTCGGTTTTTCCATTTTTATGTCATTTGAAGTTTCGAGTTCCGACTCGAACTTCCAATCGAATTTATTTCTTGTGTTGGAACCGATCGTTCTTTTGAAGATTTGAGTTTTTAAAATCTCGCGTTTTCCATTTTTATTATTATTTTTAAGATCTGGGTTCCGACTCAAGTTTTGTGTCGTTTGATGTTTCGAGTTCCGACTCGAACTTACTATCGGATTCAATGCTCGTGTTGGAACCGATCGTTCCTTTGAAAATTTGAGTTTTTCAAAACTCGGGTTATTAATTTTTATTTTTATTTTGAAGATCCGGGTTCCGACTCGGGTTTTCTATATTTATGTCATTTGAACTTTCGAGTTTCGACTCGAACTTTCTATCAAATTTAAAGCTCGTGTTGGAACCGATCGTTCCTTTGAAAATTCGAGTTTTCAAAACTCTGGTTTTCCATTTTTATTATTATTTTGAAGATCCGGGTTTCGACTCGGGTTTTCCCTTTTTATGTCGTTTGAAGTTTTGAGTTCCCACTCGAACTTCCTATCGGATTCCACGCTCGTGTTGGAACCGATCGTTCCTTTGAAGATTCGAGTTTTCAAAACTCAGGTTTTCCATCTTTATTATTATTTTGAAGATCCGTGTTCCGACTCAGGTTTTCCCTTTTTATGTCGTTTGAAGTTTCGAGTTTCGACTCGAACTTCCTATCGCATTCAACTTTCGTGTTAGAACCAATCGTTCCTTTGAAGATTCGAGTTTTTCAAAACTCGAGTTTTCCATTTTTATTATTATTTTGAAGATCCGGGTTCCGACTCAGGTTTTCCCATTTTATGTTGTTTGAAGTTTCGAGTTCTGACTCGAACTTGCTATCGGATCCAACGCTCGTGTTGGAACCGATCGTTCCTTTGGAAATTCGAGTTTTCAAAACTCTGGTTTTCCATTTTTATTATTATTTTGAAGATCCGGGTTCCGACTCGAGTTTTCCCTTTTTTTGTCGTTTGAAGTTTCGAGTTCCGACTCGAACTTTATATCGAATTCGTAGCTCGTGTTGGAACCGATCGTTCCTTTGAAAATTCGAGTTTTCAAAACTCGGGTTTTCCATTTTTAATATTATTTTGAGGATCCGGGCTTCGACTCGGGTTTTTCCTTTTTATGTCGTTTGAAGTTTTGAGTTCCCACTGGAACTTTCTATCGGATTCCACGCTCGTGTTGGAACCGATCGTTCCTTTGAAGATTCGAGTTTTCAAAACTCGGATTTTCCATTTTCATTATTTTTTTGAAGATCTGGGTTCCGACTCGGGTTTTCCCTTTTTATGTCGTTTGAAGTTTCGAGTTCTGACTCGAACTTCTTATCGGATTAAACTTTTGTGTTAGAACCGATCGTTCCTTTGAAGATTCGAGTTTTTCAAAACTCGAGTTTTCTATTTTTATTATTATTTTGAAGATCCGAGTTCCGACTCGGGTTTTCCCTTTTTATGTCGTTTGAAGTTTCGAGTTCTGACTCGAACTTCCTATCGCATTCAACGCTTGTGTTGAAACCAATCGTTCCTTTGAAGATTCAAGTTTTCAAAACTCGGGTTTTCCATTTTTATTATTATTTTAAAGATCCGGGTTCCGACTCGGTTTTTCCCTTTTTGTGTCATTTGAAGTTTCGAGTTCCGACTCGAACTGCCAATCGAATTTATTGCTTGTGTTGGAACCGATCGTTCTTTTGAAGATTCGAGTTTTTGAAAACTCGGGTTTTCCATTTTTATTATTATTTTCAAGATCTGGGTTCCGACTCAAGTTTTGTGTCGTTTGAAGTTTCGAGTTCCGACTCAAACTTACTATCAGATTCAAAGCTCGTGTTGGAACCGATCGTTCTTTTGAAAATTCGAGTTTTTCAAAACTTGGGTTTTTAATTTTTATTATTATTTTGAAGATCCGGGTTCCGACTCGGGTTTTCTCTTTTTATGTCATTTGAAGTTTCGAGTTCCGACTCGAACTTTCTATCGAATTCAAAGCTCGTGTTGGAACCGATCGTTCCTTTGAAAATTTGAGTTTTCAAAACTCGGGTTTTCCATTTTTATTATTATTTTGAAGATCCGGGTTTCGACTCGGATTTTCCCTTTTTATGTCGTTTGAAGTTTTGAGTTCCCACTCGAACTTCCTATCGGATTCCACGCTCGTGTTGGAACCGATTGTTCCTTTGAAGATTCGAGTTTTCAAAACTCTGGTTTTCCATTTTTATTATTATTTTGAAGATTCGGGTTCCGACTCGGGTTTTCTCTTTTTTTGTCGTTTGAAGTTTTGAGTTCCGACTCGAACTTCCTATCGGATTCAACGCTTGTTTTGAAACCGATCGTTCCTTTGAAGATTCGAGTTTTCAAAACTTGGGTTTTCCATTTTTGTTATTATTTTGAAGATCCGGGTTCCGACTCGGGTTTTCCGTTTTTATGTGGTTTGAAGTTTCGTGTTCCGACTCCATCTTCCTATCGGATTCAATGCTCGTATTGGAACCGATCGTTCCTTTGAAGATTCAAGTTTTTCAAAACTCAGGTTTTTCATTTTTATAATTATTTTGAAGATCCGGGTTTCGACTCGGGTTTTCCCTTTTTATGTCATTTGAAGTTTCGAGTTCTGACTCGAACTTTCTATCGGATTCAACGCTTGTGTTGGAATCGATCGTTCCTTTGGAAATTCGAGTTTTCAAAACTCGGGTTTTCCATTTTTATTATTATTTTGATGATCCGGGTTCTGATTCGGGTTTTTCCTTTTTTTGTCGTTTGAAGTTTGGAGTTCCGACTCGAACTTCTTATTGGATTCAATGCTCGTGTTGGAAACGATCGTTCCTTTGAAGATTCGAGTTTTCAAAACTTGGGTTTTTCATTTTTTTTATTATTTTGAAGATCCGGGTTCCGACTCGGGTTTTCCGTTTTTATGTGGTTTGAAGTTTCGTGTTCCGACTCCAACTTCCTATCGGATTCAATGCTCGTATTGGAACCGATCATTCCTTTGAAGATTCGAGTTTTTTAAAACTCGGGTTTTCCATTTTTATTATTATTTTGAAGATTCGGTTTCCGACTTGGGTTTTCCCTTTTTATGTCGTTTGAAGTTTTGAGTTCCAACTCAAACTTCTTATTGGATTCAATGCTCGTGTTGGAACCGATCGTTCCTGTGAAAATACGAGTTTTCAAAACTCGGGTTTTCCATTTTTATTATTGTTTTGAAGATCCGGCTTCCGACTCTGGTTTTCCCTTTTTATATCGTTTGAAGTTTCGAGTTCCGACTCGAACTTTCTATCGGATTCAACGCTCGTGTTGGAAACAATCGCTCCTTTGAAGATTCGAGTTTTTCGAAACTCAGGTTTTCCATTTTTCTTATTATTTTGAAGATCCGGGTTTCGACTCAAGTTTTCTCTTTTTATGTCCTTTGAAGTTTTGAGTTCCGACTCGAACTTCCTATCGCATTCAACGCTCGTCTTGGAACCCATCATTTTTTTGAAAATTCGAGTTTTCAAAACTAGGGTTTTCCATTTTTATTATTATTTTTAAGATCCGGGTTCTGACTCAGGTTCTCTCTTTTTATGTCGTTCGAAGTTTCGAGTTCAGACTCGAACTTCCTATCGAATTCAACGCTCATGTTGGAACCAATCATTCCTTTGAAGATTCGAGTTTTTCAAAAACTCGGGTTTTCCATTTTTATAATTATTTTGAAGATCCGGGTTCCGACTCAGGTTTTTCCTTTTTATGTCGTTTGAAGTTTCGAGATCCAACTCAAACTTCCTATCGGATTCAACGCTCGTGTTGGAACCGATCGTTGCTTTGAAGATTCGAGTTTTTTAAAACTCGGGTTTTCCATTTTTATTATTATTTTGAATACCCGGGTTCCGACTCGGGTTTTCCCTTTCTATGTCGTTTGAAGTTTTTAGTTCCGACTCAAACTTCCTCTCAGATTCAACGCTCGTGTTGGAACCGATCATTCCTTTGAAGATTCGAGTATTTCAAAACTCGAGTTTTCCATTTTTATTTTTATTTTGAAGATCCAGGTTCCGACTCGGGTTTTTCCTTTTTATGTCGTGTGAAGTTTCAAGTTTCGACTCAAACTTCTTATCGTATTCAACGCTCATGTTGGAACCGATCGTTCCTTTGCAGATTCGAGTTTTTCAAAACTCGGGTTTTCCATTTTTATTATTGTTTTTAAGATCCGGGTTCTGACTCGGGTTTTCCCTTTTTATGTCGTTTGAAGTTTCAAGTTCCGACTCGAAGTTACTATCGGATTCAACGCTCGTGTTGGAACCGATCGTTCCTTTGAAAATTTGAGTTTTGAAAACTTGGGTATTCCATTTTTATTATTGTTTTGAAGATCCGGGTTCCGACTCGAGTTTTCTCTTTTTATGTCGTTTGAAGTTTTTAGTTCCGACTCGAACTTCCTATCGGATTAAACACTCGTGTTGGAACCGATCGTTCCTTTTAAGATTCGAGTTTTTTGAAACTCGGGTTTTCCATTTTTATTATTATTTTGAAGATCCGGGTTCCGACTCGGGTTTTTCCTTTTTATGTCGTTTGATGTTTCGCGTTCTGACTCGAACTTCCTATCGGATTCAACGCTCGTGTTGGAACCGATTGTTCCTTTGAAGATTCAAGTTTTTCAAAACTCGGGTTTTCCATTTTTATTATTATTTTGAAGATCCTAGTTCTGACTCGGATTTTTCCTTTTTATATCGTTTGAAGTTTCGAGTTCTGACTCAAACTTCCTATCGGATTCAACGCTCGTGTTGAAACCAATCATTCCTTTGAAGATTTGAGTTTTTCAAAACTCAGGTTTTCCATTTTTATTATTATTTTGAAGATCCGGGTTCCGACTCGGGTTTTCCCTTTTTATGTTGTTTGAAGTTTTGAGTTCTGACTCGAACTTCCTATCAGATTCAAAGCACGTGTTGGAACTGATCGTTCCTTTGCAGATTCGAGTTTTTCAAAACTCGGGTTTGACATTTTTATTATTGTTTTGAAGATCCGGGTTCAGACTCGGGTTTTTACTTTTTATGTCCTTTGAAGTTTCGAGTTCCGACTCGAACTTACTATCTGATTCAACGCTCATGTTGGAACCGATCGTTCCTTTGAAAATTCGAGTTTTTCAAAACTCAGGTTTTTAATTTTTATTATTATTTTGAAGATCCGGGTTCCGACTCAGGTTTTTTGTTTTTATGTCGTTGGAAGTTTCGAGTTCCAACTCGAACTTTCTTTCGAATTCAAAGCTCGTGTTGGAACCGATCGTTCCTTTGAAAATTTGAGTTTTCAAAACTCGGATTTTCCAGTTTTATTATTATTATGAAGATCCAGGTTTCGACTCGGGTTTTCCCTTTTTATGTCGCTTGAAGTTTTGAGTTCCCTCTCGAACTTCCTATAGGATTCAACGCTCGTGTTGGAACCGATCGTTCCTTTGAAGATTCGAGTTTTCAAAACTCAGGTTTTCCATTTTTATTATTATTTTGAAGATCCGGGTTCCGACTCGGGTTTTTCCTTTTTATGTCGTTTGATGTTTCGCGTTCTGACTCGAACTTCCTATCGGATTCAATGCTCGTGTTGGAACCGATTGTTCCTTTGAAGATTCAAGTTTTTCAAAACTCGGGTTTTCCATTTTTATTATTATTTTGAAGATCCTAGTTCTGACTCGAATTTTTCCTTTTTATGTCGTTTGAAGTTTCGAGTTCCGACTCAAACTTCCTATCAGATTCAACGCTCGTGTTGGAACCAATCATTCCTTTGAAGATTCGAGTTTTTCAAAACTCGGGTTTTCCATTTTTATTATTATTTTGAAGATCTGGGTTTCGACTCGGGTTTTCCCTTTTTATGTCGTTTGAAGTTTTGAGTTTCGACTCGAACTTCCTATCAGATACAACGCACGTGTTGGAACCGATCGTTCCTTTGCAGATTCGAGTTTTTCAAAACTCGGGTTTGACATTTTTATTATTGTTTTGAAGATTCGGGTTCTGACTCGAGTTTTTACTTTTTATGTCGTTTGAAGTTTCGAGTTCCGACTCGAACTTACTATCGGATTCAACGCTCGTGTTGGAACCGATCGTTCCTTTGAAAATTCGAGTTTTTCAAAACTCAGGTTTTTAATTTTTATTATTATTTTGAAGATCCGGGTTCCGACTCAGGTTTTCTCTTTTTATGTCGTTGGAAGTTTTGAGTTCCAACTCGAACTTTCTTTCGAATTCAAAGCTCGTGTTGGAACCGATCGTTCCTTTGAAAATTTGAGTTTTCAAAACTCGGATTTTCCATTTTTATTATTATTATGAAGATCCAGGTTTCGACTCGGGTTTTCCCTTTTTATGTCGTTTGAAGTTTTGAGTTCCCTCTCGAACTTCCTATCGGATTCAACGCTCGTGTTGGAACTGATCGTTCCTTTGAAGATTCGAGTTTTCAAAACTCAGGTTTTCCATTTTTATTATTATTTTGAAGATCCGGGTTCCGACTCGGGTTTTTCGTTTTTATGTCGTTTGATGTTTCGCGTTCTGACTCGAACTTCCTATCGGATTCAACGCTCGTGTTGGAACCGATTGTTTCTTTAAATATTCAAGTTTTTCAAAACTCGGGTTTTCCATTTTTATTATTATTTTGAAGATCCTAGTTCTGACTTTGATTTTTCCTTTTTATGTCGTTTGAAGTTTCGAGTTCCGACTCATACTTCCTATCGGATTCAACGCTCGTGTTGGAACCAATCATTCCTTTGAAGATTTGAGTTTTTAAAACTCGGGTTTTCCATTTTTATTATTATTTTGAAGATCCGGGTTCTGACTCGGGTTTTCCCTATTTATGTCGTGTGAAGTTTTGAGTTCCGACTCGAACTTCCTATCAGATTCAACGCACGTGTTGGAACCGATCGTTCCTTTGCAGATTCGAGTTTTTCAAAACTCGGGTTTGACATTTTTATTATTGTTTTGAAGATCCGGGTTCTGACTCGGGGTTTTACTTTTTATGTCGTTTGAAGTTTCGAGTTCCGACTCGAACTTACTATCGGATTCAACGCTCGTGTTGGAACCGATCGTTCCTTTGAAAATTCGAGTTTTTCAAAACTCAGGTTTTTAATTTTTATTATTATTTTGAAGATCCGGGTTCCGACTCAGGTTTTTTGTTTTTATGTCGTTGGAAGTTTCGAGTTCCAACTCGAACTTTCTTTCGAATTCAAAGCTCGTGTTGGAACCGATCGTTCCTTTGAAAATTTGAGTTTTCAAAACTCGGATTTTCCATTTTTATTATTATTATGAAGATCCAGGTTTCGACTCGGGTTTTCCCTTTTTATGTCGCTTGAAGTTTTGAGTTCCCTCTCGAACTTCCTATAGGATTCAACGCTCGTGTTGGAACCGATCGTTCCTTTGAAGATTCGAGTTTTCAAAACTCAGGTTTTCCATTTTTATTATTATTTTGAAGATCCGGGTTCCGACTCGGGTTTTTCCTTTTTATGTCGTTTGATGTTTCGCGTTCTGACTCGAACTTCCTATCGGATTCAATGCTCGTGTTGGAACCGATTGTTCCTTTGAAGATTCAAGTTTTTCAAAACTCGGGTTTTCCATTTTTATTATTATTTTGAAGATCCTAGTTCTGACTCGAATTTTTCCTTTTTATGTCGTTTGAAGTTTCGAGTTCCGACTCAAACTTCCTATCAGATTCAACGCTCGTGTTGGAACCAATCATTCCTTTGAAGATTCGAGTTTTTCAAAACTCGGGTTTTCCATTTTTATTATTATTTTGAAGATCTGGGTTTCGACTCGGGTTTTCCCTTTTTATGTCGTTTGAAGTTTTGAGTTTCGACTCGAACTTCCTATCAGATTCAACGCACGTGTTGGAACCGATCGTTCCTTTGCAGATTCGAGTTTTTCAAAACTCGGGTTTGACATTTTTATTATTGTTTTGAAGATCCGGGTTCTGACTCGAGTTTTTACTTTTTATGTCGTTTGAAGTTTCGAGTTCCGACTCGAACTTACTATCGGATTCAACGCTCGTGTTGGAACCGATCGTTCCTTTGAAAATTCGAGTTTTTCAAAACTCAGGTTTTTAATTTTTATTATTATTTTGAAGATCCGGGTTCCGACTCAGGTTTTCTCTTTTTATGTCGTTGGAAGTTTTGAGTTCCAACTCGAACTTTCTTTCGAATTCAAAGCTCGTGTTGGAACCGATCGTTCCTTTGAAAATTTGAGTTTTCAAAACTCGGATTTTCCATTTTTATTATTATTATGAAGATCCAGGTTTCGACTCGGGTTTTCCCTTTTTATGTCGTTTGAAGTTTTGAGTTCCCTCTCGAACTTCCTATCGGATTCAACGCTCGTGTTGGAACTGATCGTTCCTTTGAAGATTCGAGTTTTCAAAACTCAGGTTTTCCATTTTTATTATTATTTTGAAGATCCGGGTTCCGACTCGGGTTTTTCGTTTTTATGTCGTTTGATGTTTCGCGTTCTGACTCGAACTTCCTATCGGATTCAACGCTCGTGTTGGAACCGATTGTTTCTTTGAATATTCAAGTTTTTCAAAACTCGGGTTTTCCATTTTTATTATTATTTTGAAGATCCTAGTTCTGACTTTGATTTTTCCTTTTTATGTCGTTTGAAGTTTCGAGTTCCGACTCATACTTCCTATCGGATTCAACGCTCGTGTTGGAACCAATCATTCCTTTGAAGATTCGAGTTTTTCAAAACTCGGGTTTTCCATTTTTATTATTATTTTGAAGATCCGGGTTCTGACTCGGGTTTTCCCTATTTATGTCGTGTGAAGTTTTGAGTTCCGACTCGAACTTCCTATCAGATTCAACGCACGTGTTGGAACCGATCGTTCCTTTGCAGATTCGAGTTTTTCAAAACTCGGGTTTGACATTTTTATTATTGTTTTGAAGATCCGGGTTCTGACTCGGGGTTTTACTTTTTATGTCGTTTGAAGTTTCGAGTTCCGACTCGAACTTACTATCGGATTCAACGCTCGTGTTGGAACCGATCGTTCCTTTGAAAATTCAAGTTTTTCAAAACTCAGGTTTTTAATTTTTATTATTATTTTGAAGATCCGGGTTCCGACTCAAGTTTTCTCTTTTTATGTCGTTGTTAGTTTCGAGTTCCAACTCGAACTTTCTTTCGAATTCAAAGCTCATGTTGGAACCGATCGTTCCTTTGAAAATTTGAGTTTTCAAAACTCGGATTTTCCATTTTTATTATTATTATGAAGATCCAGGTTTCGACTCGGGTTTTCCCTTTTTATGTCGTTTGAAGTTTTGAGTTCCCACTCGAACTTCCTATCGGATTCAACGCTCGTGTTGGAACCGATTGTTCCTTTGAAGATTCGAGTTTTCAAAACTCAGGTTTTCCATTTTTATTATTATTTTGAAGATCCGGGTTCCGACTCGGGTTTTCCCTTTTTATGTCGTTTGAAGTTTCGAGTTCCGACTCGAACTTCCTATCGGATTCAATGCTCGTGTTGGAACCGATCGTTCTTTTGAAGATTCGAGTTTTTCAAAACTCGAGTTTTCCATTTTTTTTATTATTTTGAAGATCCGTGTTCCGACTTGGGTTTTCCCTTTTTATGTCGTTTAAAGTTTCGAGTTCCGACTCGTACTTCTTATCGAATTCAACGCTCGTGTTGGAACCAATCGTTCCTTTGAAAATTCGAGTTTTCAAAACTCAGGTTTTCCATTTTTATTATTATTTTGAAGATCCGGGTTCCGACTCGAGTTTTAACTTTTTATGTCGTTTGAAGTTTTGAGTTCGAACTCGAACTTCCTATCAGATTCAACGCACGTGTTGGAACCGATCGTTCCTTTGCAGATTCAAGTTTTTCAAAACTCGGGTTTGAGATTTTTATTATTGTTTTGAAGATCCGGGATCTGACTCGGTTTTTTACTTTTTATGTCGTTTGAAGTTTCGAGTTCCGACTTGAACTTACTATCGGATTCAACGCTCGTGTTGGAACCTATCGTTCCTTTGAAAATTCGAGTTTTTCAAAACTCAGGTTTTTAATTTTTATTATTATTTTGAAGATCTAGGTTTCGACTCAGGTTTTCTCTTTTTATGTCGTTGCAAGTTTCGAGTTCCAACTTGAACTTTCTATCGGATTCAACGCTCGTGTTGGAACCGATTGTTCCTTTGAAGATTCAAGTTTTTCAAAACTCGGGTTTTCCATTTTTATTATTATTTTGAAGATCCAGGTTTCGACTCGGGTTTTCCCTTTTTATGTCGTTTGAAGTTTCGAGTTCCGACTCAAACTTCCTATCGGATTCAACGCTCGTGTTGGAACCGATCATTCCTTTGAAGATTCAAGTTTTTCAAAACTCGGGTTTTCCATTTTTATTATTATTTTGAAGATCTGGGTTCGGACTCGGGTTTTCCCTTTTTATGTCGTTTGACGTTTTGAGTTCCGACTCGAAGTTCCTATCAGATTCAACGCACGTGTTGGAACCGATCGTTCCTTTGCAGATTCGAGTTTTTCAAAACTCGGGTTTGACATTTTTATTATTGTTTTGAAGATCCGGGTTCTGACTCGGGTTTTTACTTTTTATGTCCTTTGAAGTTTCGAGTTCCGACTCGAACTTACTATCGGATTCAACGCTCATGTTGGAACCGATCGTTCCTTTGAAAATTCGAGTTTTTCAAAACTAAGGTTTTTAATTTTTATTATTATTTTGAAGATCCAGGTTCCGACTCAGGTTTTCTCTTTTTATGTCGTTGGAAGTTTCGAGTTCTAACTCGAACTTTCTTTCGAATTCAAAGCTCATGTTGGAACCGATCGTTCATTTGAAAATTTGAGTTTTCAAAACTCGGATTTTCCATTTTTATTATTATTATAAAGATCCAGGTTTCGACTCGGGTTTTCCCTTTTTATGTCGTTTGAAGTTTTGAGTTCCCTCTCGAACTTCCTATCGGATTCAACGCTCGTGTTGGAACCGATCGTTTCTTTGAAGATTCGAGTTTTCAAAACTCAGGTTTTCCATTTTTATTATTATTTTGAAGATCCGGGTTCCGACTCGGGTTTTATCTTTTTATGTCGTTTGATGTTTCGCGTTCTGACTCGAACTTTCTATCGGATTCAACGCTCGTGTTGGAACCGATTGTTCCTTTGAAGATTCAAGTTTTTCAAAACTCGGGTTTTCCATTTTTATTATTATTTTGAAGATCCTAGTTCTGACTCGGATTTTTCCTTTTTATGTCGTTTGAAGTTTCGAGTTCCGACTCAAACTTCCTATCGGATTCAACGCTCGTGTTGGAACCAATCATTCCTTTGAAGATTTGAGTTTTTCAAAACTCGGGTTTTCCATTTTTATTATTATTTTGAAGATCCGGGTTCCGACTCGGGTTTTCCCTTTTTATGTCGTTTGAAGTTTTGAGTTCCGACTCGAACTTCCTATCAGATTCAACGCACGTGTTTTAACCGATCGTTCCTTTGCAGATTCGAGTTTTTCAAAACTCGGGTTTGACATTTTTATTATTGTTTTGAAGATCCGGGTTCTGACTCGGGTTTTTACTTTTTATGTCGTTTAAAGTTTCGAGTTCCGACTTGAACTTACTATCGGATTCAACGCACGTGTTGGAACCGATCGTTCCTTTGAAAATTTGAGTTTTTCAAAACTCGTGTTTTTAATTTTTATTATTATTTTGAAGATCCGGGTTCCGACTTGGGTTTTCTTTTTTTATGTCGTTTGAAGTTTCGAGTTCCGACTCGAACTTTCTATCGAATTCAAAGCTCGTGTTGGAACCGATCGTTCCTTTGAAAATTCGAGTTTTCAAAACTCGGGTTTTCCATTTTTATTATTATTTTGAAGATCCGGGTTTGTGTAGGAGAAAGATTGATATTTTATGTCTTCAAGAGACCAAATGGGTAGGTGAGAAAGCTAAAGTGATAGAACCTTGGGGATATAAGATTTGGTATACAGGAATAAATAGGAAAAGGAATGGCGTAGGGATTGTTATGAGTCGTCAGTTTATAGATAATGTAGTTGAGGTCCGTAGGAAGGGTGATAGAATTTTACTTATTAAATTAGTATTAGGTACGGATATTATTAATATTATTAGTGTTTATGCACCTCAAGTAGGTTTAGCTGATTCCATTAAGCATCAATTTTGGGAAGATTTAGATGGAGTAGTACAAGGGATATCTTATGGAGAAAAGCTTTTCATCGGCGGTGACCTTAATGGACATGTAGGCATTAGTAGGGATGGATTTGAGAGTATCCATGGAGGCTATGGTATAGGAGAAAGAAATGAAAGTGGAGAAAGGATTTTAGATTTTTGTTTGTCCTATGATATGATCTTAGCAAACACTTGGTTTAGGAAGAGGGAGTCTCACCTAGTAACATTTAAAAGTGGGGTTAATACGAGTCAGATAGATTTTTTCCTACTTAGAAAGAGAGATAAGGGTTGTTGCATCGATTGTAAGGTTATACCGGGAGAAAGTGTAGCTACACAATATAGAGTCTTAATTTTAGATCTTAGAATTAGACAATGCCGCAAAAGGGATAGACATAGGATAGATCCTAGAATTAAGTGGTGGGCACTGAAAGGAGCTAAACAAGGAATGTTTGTAGTGCAGGTAGTTAAGGAAGCTGATTGGTGTCTCGAGGAAGATTCAGAATCAATGTGGAATAAGATAGCAGGTGGCATAAGAAAAGTGGCTAAGGAGGTATTGGGTGAGTCTAAAGGCGGTGCACCACTAGGTAAGGATACATCATGGTGGAACGAGGATGTCAAATTAGCTATTAAGGTTAAAAGAGAGTGTTATAGAAATCTAAGTAAGAGGCGTGATAATGAGAATTTGGAGAAGTATATGATAGCAAAGAAGGAAGCTAAAAAAGTTGTTCGAAACGCGAGGGCTAAGGTATACAAGGAGGTTTATGACAAGTTGGATACCAAAGAAGGCGAGAATGATATTTATAGGCTTGCAAAGATGAGAGATAGAAAATCGAAGGATTTGGGTATGGTTAGATGTATCAAAGATGAAACGCAAAGGGTTTTAGTCAAAGATGAGGAGATTAAGGAGAGATGGAAAGATTATTTTGATAAGCTATTTAATGATAGTCATGCTCAAGATCATGGAGACTTCTCCATTCCTTTTCATGAGATAAATCGTGACTTCATGCGCAAGATTCAAAAGAAAGAAATTGCAGAGGCTTTGAAGAAAATAAAATCAAGCAGGGCAGTTGGCCCAGATGGTATACCTATCGAGGCTTGGAAATGCTTGGGAGAGAAAGGTTTAGAATGGTTGACAAATCTTTTTAACTTGATTTGGCGAACAAATAAGATGCCTAATGAGTGGAGGAAGAGTACTTTGGTGCCTTTATATAAGAATAAGGGTGATATACAAGATTGCACAAACTATCGTGGTATAAAACTCACGAGTCATAGTATGAAACTTTGGGAGAGGGTGATTGAGTCTAGGTTGAGGAAGGTTGTCATGATATCGGAGAATCAATTCGGTTTTATGCCTGGAAGATCAACTATGGAAGCTATGCATCTTCTTAGACAACTTATTGAAAGATATAGGGAGAGGAACAAAGATTTGCATATGGTTTTTATTGATTTAGAGAAGGCATACGATAGAGTACTTAGGGACGTTCTCTGATGGACAATAATGAAGAAAGGTGTTTCTCTCAAGTACATTAGTATAATTAAAGATATGTATGAAGGAGTAGTAACCAATGTCCGCACTTGTGGAGGGGTGACAACCAATTTTCCGATAACGGTTGGGTTACATCAAGGATCTGCTTTAAGCCCTTTCCTATTTGCGATAGTGATGGATGAGCTTATGAGATCAATTCAAGAAAATGTATCGTGGTGTATGTTGTTTCCTGATGATATTGTTTTGATTGATGAGTCTAGAGCTGGGGTTAATGCTAAGTTAGAATTATGGAGACAGGCATTGGAAGTTAGAGGTTTTAAGTTGAGTAAGAGTAAGACTGAATATATGGAATGTCGGTTTAGTAAGCAACGAAGTAGTGATGGGAGTGTAGTGAAGCTTGGTGAGCAAGAAATACCGGTGAATGATTATTTCAAATATTTGGGATCCATCATTCAAAAGTATGGAGAAATTGATGGAGATGTAAATCATAGGAAAAAGGTTGGGTGGATGAAATGGAAAAGTGCAACTGGAGTGCTGTGCGATCGTAGAATGCCATTGCGGTTGAAGGGAAAGTTTTTTAGGACGACTATTAGACCTGCTTTACTATATGGTACGGAATGTTGGGCTGCCAAGAGACATCATATTCAAAAAATGAGTGTAGCTGAGATGCGGATGCTTAGATGGATGTGTGGAAATACAATAAAAGATAAGATTCAGAACGAGGAGATACGTAAGAAGATAGGTGTTGCACCCATTGAAAATAATATGTGAGAGAATCGTTTACGGTGGTTTGGACATATTCGGCGAAGGCCTAATGATGCTCCAATTAGAAGGTTGGAGAAATGGGAAAATATATTAGTTAAAAGAGGTCGGGGTAGGCCTAGGAAGACTTGGATGGAGATGATAGGAAAGGATATGAATGCTTTGAACCTCACCGAGGACATGGCATTGGATAGAAATGATTGGAGGAAAAGGATTCATGTGGAAGACCCGAAATGAATTTCTTTTTTGGTTCATATCGCTGACCCCAATTGTTTTGGGATGAAGGCGTAGTTGTTGTTGTTGTTTGTTGAAGATCCGGGTTTCGACTCGGGTTTTCCCTTTTTATGTCGTTTGAAGTTTTGAGTTCCCACTCGAACTTCCTATCGGATTCAACGCTCGTGTTGGAACTGATCGTTCCTTTGAAGATTCGAGTTTTCAAAACTCGGGTTTTCCAATTTTATTATTATTTTGAAGATCCGGGTTTCGACTCGGGTTTTTCGTTTTTATGTTGTTTGAAGTTTTGAGTTCCCACTCGAACTTCTTATCGGATTCAACGCTCGTGTTGGAACCGATCGTTCCTTTGAAGATTCGAGTTTTCAAAACTCGGGTTTTCCATTTTTATTATTATTTTGAAGATCCGGGTTCCGACTCGGGTTTTCCCTTTTTATGTCGTTTGAAGTTTCGAGTTCCGACTCGAACTTCCTATCGGATTCAACTTTCGTGTTAGAACCGATCGTTCCTTTAAAGATTCGAGTTTTTCAAAACTCGAGTTTTCCATTTTTATTATTATTTTGAAGATCCGGGTTCCGACTCGGGTTTTCCCTTTTTATGTCGTTTGAAGTTTCGAGTTCTGACTCAAACTTCCTATCGGATTCAACGGTCGTGTTGGAACCGATCATTCCTTTGAAAATTCGAGTTTTCAAAACTCGGGTTTTCCATTTTTATTATTATTTTGAAGATCCGAGTTCCGACTCGGGTTTTCCCTTTTTTTTGTCGTTTGAAGTTTTGAGTTCCGACTCAAACTTCCTATCGGATTCAACGCTCGTGTTGGAACCGATCCTTCCTTTGAAGATTTGAGTTTTCAAAACTTTGGTTTTCCATTTTTATAATTATTTGGAAGATCCGGGTTCCGACTCGGGTTTTCCGTTTTTATGTGGTTTGAAGTTTCATGTTCCGACTCCATCTTCTTATCGAATTCAATGCTCTTATTGAAATCGATCGTTTGTTTGAAGATTCGAGTTCCGTCTCGAACTTCCTATCGGATTCAACGCTCGTGTTGGAACCGATCGTTTCTTTGAAAATTCGAGTTTTTCAAAACTCGGGTTTTCCATTTTTATTATTATTTTGAAGATCCGGGTTCCGACTCAGGTTTTTCCTTTTTGTGCGTTTGAAGTTTCGAGTTCCGACTCAAACTTCCTATCGGGTTCAACGCTCGTGTTGGAACCGATCGTTCCTTTGAAGATTCGAGTTTTTCAAAACTCGGTTTTTCCATTTTTATGTCATTTGAAGTTTCGAGTTTCGACTCGAACTTCCAATCGAATTTATTGCTCGTGTTGGAACCGATCGTTTCCTCGAAGATTCAAGTTTTTCAAAACTCGGGTTTGCCATTTTTATTATTATTTTAAAGATCTGGGTTCCGACTGAAGTTTTGTGTCCTTTGAAGTTTCGAGTTCCGACTCGAACTTACTATCGGATTCAACGCTCGTGTTGGAGTCGATCGTTCCTTTGAAAATTCGAGTTTTTCAAAACTTGGATTTTAATTTTTATTATTATTTTAAAGATCCGGGTTCCAACTCGGGTTTTCTCTTTTTATGTCGTTTGAAGTTTTGAGTTCCGACTCGAACTTTCTATCGACATCAAAGCTCGTGTTGGAACAGATAGTTCCTTTGAAAATTTGGGTTTTCAAAACTCGGGTTTTCCATTTTTATTATTATTTTGAAGATCCGGGTTTCGACTCGGGTTTTCCCTTTTTATGTCGTTTGAAGTTTTTAGTTCCCACTCGAACATCCTATCGGATTCAACGCTCGTGTTGGAACCGATCGTTCCTTTGAAGATTCGAGTTTTCAAAACTCGGGTTTTCCATTTTTATTATTATTTTGAAGATCCGGGTTCCGACTCGGGTTTTCCCTTTTTATGTCATTTGAAGTTTCGAGTTCCGACTCGAACTTCCAATCGAATTTATTGCTTGTGTTGGAACCGATCGTTCCTTTGAAGATTCGAGTTTTTGAAAACTGGGGTTTTCCATTTTTATTATTATTTTCAAGATCTGGGTTCCGACTCAAGTTTTGTGTCGTTTGAAGTTTCGAGTTCCGACTCGAACTTACTATTAGATTCAACGCTCGTGTTGGAATCGATCGTTCCTTTGAAAATTCAAGTTTTTCAAAACTCGGGTTTTTAATTTTTATTATTATTTTGAAGATCCGGGTTCCCACTCGGGTTTTCTCTTTTTATGTCATTTGAGGTTTCGAGTTCCGACTCGAACTTCCTATCGGATTCAACTTTCATGTTATAACCGATCGTTCCTTTGAAGATTCGAGGTTTTCAAAACTCGAGTTTTCCATTTTTGTTATTATTTTGAAGATCCGGGTTCCGACTCGGGTTTTCCCTTTTTATGTCATTTGAAGTTTCGAGTTCTGACTCGAACTTGCTATCGGATTCACCGCTCGTGTTGGAACCGATCGTTCCTTTCGAAATTCGAGTTTTCAAAACTCTGGTTTTCCATTTTTATTATTATTTTGAAGATCCGGGTTCCGACTCGGGTTTTCCCTTTTTTTGTCGTGTGAAGTTTTGAGTTCTGACTCGAACTTCCTATCGGATTCAACGCTTGTGTTGAAACCGATCGTACCTTTGAAGATTCGAGTTTTCAAAACTCGGGTTTTCCATTTTTATTATTATTTTGAAGATCCGGGTTCCGACTCGGTTTTTCCCTTTTTATGTCATTTGAAGTTTCGAGTTCCGACTCGAACTTTCTATCGAATTCAAAGCTCGTGTTGTTACTGATCGTTCCTTTGAAAATTCAAGTTTTCAAAACTCGGGTTTTCCATTTTTATTATTATTTTGAGGATTCGGGTTTCGACTCGGGTTTTCCCTTTTTATGTCGTTTGAAGTTTTGAGTTCCCACTCGAACTTCCTATCGGATTCCACGCTTGTGTTGGAACCGATCTTTCCTTTGAAGATTCGAGTTTTCAAGACTCGGGTTTTCCATTTTTATTATTATTTTGAAGATCCGGGTTCCGACTCGGGTTTTCCCTTTTTATGTCGTTTGAAGTTTCGAGTTCTGACTCAAACTTCCTATCGGATTCAACTTTCGTGTTAAAACCGATCGTTCCTTTGAAGATTCGAGTTTTTCAAAACTCGAGTTTTCCATTTTTATTATTATTTTGAAGATCCGAGTTCCGACTCGGGTTTTCCCTTTTTATGTCGTTTGAAGTTTCGAGTTCTGACTCGAACTTCCTATCGGATTCAACGCTCGTGTTGGAACCGATCGTTCCTTTGGAAATTCGAGTTTTCAAAACTCTGGTTTTCCATTTTTATTATTATTTTGAAGATCCGGGTTCCGACTCGGGTTTTCCCTTTTTTTGTCGCGTGAAGTTTTGAGTTCCAACTCGAACTTCCTATCGGATTCAACGTTTGTGTTGAAACCGATCGTTCCTTTGAAGATTCGAGTTTTCAAAACTCGGGTTTTCCATTTTTATTATTATTTTGAAGATCCGGGTTCCGACTCGGGTTTTCTCTATTTATGTCATTTGAAGTTTCGAGTTCCGACTCGAACTTTCTATCGAATTCAAAGCTCGTGTTGGAACTGATCGTTCATTTGAAAATTCGAGTTTTCAAAACTCGGGTTTTCCATTTTTATTATTATTTTGAAGATCCGGGTTTCGACTCGGGTTTTCCCTTTTTATGTCGTTTGAAGTTTTGAGTTCCCACTCGAACTTCCTATCGGATTCCACGCTCGTGTTGGAACCGATCGTTCCTTTGAAGATTCGAGTTTTCAAAACTCAGGTTTTCCATTTTTATTATTATTTTGAAGATCCGTGTTCCGACTCGGGTTTTCCCTTTTTATGTCGTTTGAAGTTTCGAGTTCCGACTCGAACTTCCTATCGGATTCAACTTTCGTGTTAGAACCGATCGTTCCTTTGAAGATTCGAGTTTTTCAAAACTCGAGTTTTCCATTTTTATAATTATTTTGAAGATCCGAGTTCCGACTCGGGTTTTCCCTTTTTATGTAGTTTGAAGTTTCGAGTTCCGACTCGAACTTCCTATCGGATTCAACTTTCGTGTTAGAACCGATCGTTCCTTTGAAGATTCGAGTTTTTCAAAACTCGAGTTTTCCATTTTTATTATTATTTTGAAGATCCGGGTTCCGACTCAGGTTTTCCCATTTTATGTTTTTTGAAGTTTCGAGTTCTGACTCGAACTTGCTATCGGATCCAACGCTCGTGTTGGAACCGATCGTTCCTTTGGAAGTTTGAGTTTTCAAAATTCTGGTTTTCCATTTTTATTATTATTTTGAAGATCCGGGTTCCGACTCGAGTTTTCCCTTTTTTTGTCGTTGGAAGTTTCGGGTTCCGACTCGAACTTTATATCGAATTCAAAGCTCGTGTTGGAACCGATCGTTCCTTTGAAAATTCGAGTTTTTCAAAACTCGGGTTTTAATTTTTATTATTTTTTGAAAGATCCGGGTTCCAACTCGGGTTTTCTCTTTTTATGTCGTTTGAAGTTTTGAGTTCCGACTCGAACTTTCTATCGAAATCAAAGCTCGTGTTGGAACCGATCGTTCCTTTGAAAATTTGGGTTTTCAAAACTCGGGTTTTCCATTTTTATTATTATTTTGAAGATCCGGGTTTCGACTCGGGTTTTCCCTTTTTATGTCGTTTGAAGTTTTTAGTTCCCACTCGAACATCCTATCGGATTCAACGCTCGTGTTGGAACCGATCGTTCCTTTGAAGATTCGAGTTTTCAAAACTCGGGTTTTCCATTTTTATTATTATTTTGAAGATCCGGGTTCCGACTCGGGTTTTCCCTTTTTATGTCATTTGAAGTTTCGAGTTCCGACTCGAACTTCCAATCGAATTTATTGCTTGTGTTGGAACCGATCGTTCCTTTGAAGATTCGAGTTTTTGAAAACTGGGGTTTTCCATTTTTATTATTATTTTCAAGATCTGGGTTCCGACTCAAGTTTTGTGTCGTTTGAAGTTTCGAGTTCCGACTCGAACTTACTATCGGATTCAACGCTCGTGTTGGAATCGATCGTTCCTTTGAAAATTCAAGTTTTTCAAAACTCGGGTTTTTAATTTTTATTATTATTTTGAAGATCCGGGTTCCGACTCGGGTTTTCTCTTTTTATGTCATTTGAGGTTTCGAGTTCCGACTCGAACTTTCTATCGAATTCAAAGCTCGTGTTGGAACCGATCGTTCCTTTGAAGATTCGAGTTTTCAAAACTCGGGTTTTCCATTTTTATTATTATTTTAAAGATCCGGGTTCCGACTCGGGTTTTCCCTTTTTATGTCGTTTGACGTTTCGAGTTCCGACTCGAACTTCCTATCGGATTCAACTTTCGTGTTATAACCGATCGTTCCTTTGAAGATTCAAGTTTTTCAAAACTCGAGTTTTCCATTTTTGTTATTATTTTGAAGATCCGGGTTCCGACTCGGGTTTTCCCTTTTTATGTCGTTTGAAGTTTCGAGTTCTGACTCGAACTTGCTATCGGATTCACCGCTCGTGTTGGAACCGATCGTTCCTTTGGAAATTCGAGTTTTCAAAACTCTGGTTTTCCATTTTTATTATTATTTTGAAGATCCGGGTTCCGACTCGGGTTTTCCCTTTTTTTGTCGTGTGAAGTTTTGAGTTCTGACTCGAACTTCCTATCGGATTCAACGCTTGTGTTGAAACCGATCGTACCATTGAAGATTCGAGTTTTCAAAACTCGGGTTTTCCATTTTTATTATTATTTTGAAGATCCGGGTTCCGACTCGGTTTTTCCCTTTTTATGTCATTTGAAGTTTCGAGTTCCGACTCAAACTTTCTATCGAATTCAAAGCTCGTGTTGGAACTGATCGTTCCTTTGAAAATTCAAGTTTTCAAAACTCGGGTTTTCCATTTTTATTATTATTTTGAGGATCCGGGTTTCGACTCGGGTTTTTCCTTTTTCTGTCGTTTGAAGTTTTTAGTTCCCACTCGAACATCCTATCGGATTCAACGCTTGTGTTGAAACCGATCGTACCTTTGAAGATTCGAGTTTTCAAAACTCGGGTTTTCCATTTTTATTATTATTTTGAAGATCCAGGTTCCGACTCGAACTTTCTATCGAATTCAAAGCTCGTGTTGGAACTGATCGTTCCTTTGAAAATTCAAGTTTTCAAAACTCGGGTTTTCCATTTTTATTATTATTTTGAGGATCCGGGTTTCGACTCGGGTTTTCCCTTTTTATGTCGTTTGAAGTTTTGAGTTCCCACTCGAACTTCCTATCAAATTCCACGCTTGTGTTGGAACCGATCTTTCCTTTAAAATTCGAGTTTTCCATTTTTATTATTATTTTGAAGATCCGGGTTCCGACTCGGGTTTTCCCTTTTTATGTCGTTTGAAGTTTCGAGTTCTGACTCGAACTTGCTATCGGATTCAACTTTCGTGTTAGAACCGATCGTTCCTTTGAAGATTCGAGTTTTTCAAAACTCGAGTTTTTCATTTTTATTATTATTTTGAAGATCCGAGTTCCGACTCGGGTTTTCCCTTTTTATGTCGTTTGAAGTTTCGAGTTCTGACTCGAACTTCCTATCGGATTCAACGCTCGTGTTGGAACCGATCGTTCCTTTGGAAATTTGAGTTTTCAAAACTCTGGTTTTCCATTTTTATTATTATTTTGAAGATCCGGGTTCCGACTCAGGTTTTCCCTTTTTTTGTCGTGTGAAGTTTTGAGTTCCAACTCGAACTTCCTATCGGATTCAACGCGTGTGTTGAAACCGATCGTTCCTTTGAAGATTCGAGTTTTCAAAACTCGGGTTTTTCATTTTTATTATTATTTTGAAGATCCGGGTTCCGACTCGAGTTTTCCCTTTTTTTGTCGTTTGAAGTTTCGGGTTCCGACTCGAACTTTATATCGAATTCAAAGCTCGTGTTGGAACCGATTGTTCCTTTGAAAATTCGAGTTTTTCAAAACTCGGGTTATTAATTTTTATTTTTATTTTTATTTTGAAGATCCGGGTTCCGACTCGAGTTTTCTCTATTTATGTCATTTGAACTTTCGAGTTCCGACTCGAACTTTCTATCAAATTTAAAGCTCGTGTTGGAACCGATCGTTCCTTTGAAAATTCGAGTTTTCAAAACTCTAGTTTTCCATTTTTATTATTATTTTGAAGATCCGGGTTTCGACTCGGGTTTTCCCTTTTTATGTCGTTTGAAGTTTTGAGTTCCCACTCGAACTTCCTATCGGATTCCACGCTCGTGTTGGAACCGATCGTTCCTTTGAAGATTCGAGTTTTCAAAACTCAGGTTTTCCATCTTTATTATTATTTTGAAGATCCGTGATCCGACTCAGGTTTTCCCTTTTTATGTCGTTTGAAGTTTCGAGTTTCGACTCGAACTTCCTATCGCATTCAACTTTCGTGTTAGAACCAATCGTTTCTTTGAAGATTCGAGTTTTTCAAAACTCGAGTTTTCCATTTTTATTATTATTTTGAAGATCCGGGTTCCGACTCAGGTTTTCCCATTTTATGTTGTTTGAAGTTTCGAGTTCTGACTCGAACTTGCTATCGGATCCAACGCTCTTGTTGGAACCGATCGTTCCTTTGAAAATTCGAGTTTTCAAAACTCTGGTTTTCCATTTTTATTATTATTTTGAAGATCCAGGTTCCGACTCGAGTTTTCCCTTTTTTTGTCGTTTGAAGTTTCGAGTTCCGACTCGAACTTTATATCGAATTCATAGCTCGTGTTGGAACCGATCGTTCCTTTGAAAATTCGAGTTTTCAAAACTCGGGTTTTCCATTTTTAATATTAATTTGAGGATCCGGGCTTCGACTCGGGTTTTTCCTTTTTATGTCGTTTGAAGTTTTGAGTTCCCACTGGAACTTCCTATCGGATTCCACGCTCGTGTTGGAACCGATCGTTCCTTTGAAGATTCGAGTTTTCAAAACTCGGATTTTTCATTTTTATTATTTTTTTGAAGATCTGGGTTCCGACTCGGGTTTTCCCTTTTTATGTCGTTTGAAGTTTCGAGTTCTGACTCGAACTTCTTATCGGATTAAACTTTCGTGTTAGAACCGATCGTTCCTTTGAAGATTCGAGTTTTTCAAAACTCGAGTTTTCTATTTTTATTATTATTTTGAAGATCCGAGTTCCGACTCGGGTTTTCCCTTTTTATGCCGTTTGAAGTTTCGAGTTCTGACTCGAACTTCCTATCGCATTCAACGCTTGTGTTGAAACCAATCGTTCCTTTGAAGATTCAAGTTTTCAAAACTCGGGTTTTCCATTTTTATTATTATTTTAAAGATCCGGGTTCCGACTCGGTTTTTCCCTTTTTGTGTCATTTGAAGTTTCGAGTTCCGACTCGAACTGCCAATCGAATTTATTGCTTGTGTTGGAACCGATCGTTCTTTTGAAGATTCGAGTTTTTGAAAACTCGGGTTTTCCATTTTTATTATTATTTTCAAGATCTGGGTTCTGACTCAAGTTTTGTGTCGTTTGAAGTTTCGAGTTCCGACTCAAACTTACTATCAGATTCAAAGCTCGTGTTGGAACCGATCGTTCTTTTGAAAATTCGAGTTTTTCAAAACTCGGGTTTTTAATTTTTATTATTATTTTGAAGATCCGGGTTCCGACTCGGGTTTTCTCTTTTTATGTCATTTGAAGTTTCGAGTTCCGACTCGAACTTTCTATCGAATTCAAAGCTCGTGTTGGAACCGATCGTTCCTTTGAAAATTTGAGTTTTCAAAACTCGGATTTTCCATTTTTATTATTATTTTGAAGATCCGGGTTTCGACTCGGATTTTCCCTTTTTATGTCGTTTGAAGTTTTGAGTTCCCACTCGAACTTCCTATCGGATTCCACGCTCGTGTTGGAACCGATCGTTCCTTTGAAGATTCGAGTTTTCAAAACTCTGGTTTTCCATTTTTATTATTATTTTGAAGATCCGGGTTCCGACTCAGGTTTTCCCATTTTATGTTTTTTGAAGTTTCGAGTTCTGACTCGAACTTGCTATCGGATCCAACGCTCGTGTTGGAACCGATCGTTCCTTTGGAAGTTTGAGTTTTCAAAATTCTGGTTTTCCATTTTTATTATTATTTTGAAGATCCGGGTTCCGACTCGAGTTTTCCCTTTTTTTGTCGTTGGAAGTTTCGGGTTCCGACTCGAACTTTATATCGAATTCAAAGCTCGTGTTGGAACCGATCGTTCCTTTGAAAATTCGAGTTTTTCAAAACTCGGGTTTTAATTTTTATTATTTTTTGAAAGATCCGGGTTCCAACTCGGGTTTTCTCTTTTTATGTCGTTTGAAGTTTTGAGTTCCGACTCGAACTTTCTATCGAAATCAAAGCTCGTGTTGGAACCGATCGTTCCTTTGAAAATTTGGGTTTTCAAAACTCGGGTTTTCCATTTTTATTATTATTTTGAAGATCCGGGTTTCGACTCGGGTTTTCCCTTTTTATGTCGTTTAAAGTTTTTAGTTCCCACTCGAACTTCCTATCGGATTCAACGCTCGTGTTGGAACCGATCGTTCCTTTGAAGATTCGAGTTTTCAAAACTCGGGTTTTCCATTTTTATTATTATTTTGAAGATCCGGGTTCCGACTCAGGTTTTCCCTTTTTATGTCATTTAAAGTTTCGAGTTCCGAGTCGAACTTCCAATCGAATTTATTGCTTGTGTTGGAACCGATCGTTCCTTTGAAGATTCGAGTTTTTGAAAACTGGGGTTTTCCATTTTTATTATTATTTTCAAGATCTGGGTTCCGACTCAAGTTTTGTGTCGTTTGAAGTTTCGAGTTCCGACTCGAACTTACTATCGGATTCAACGCTCGTGTTGGAATCGATCGTTCCTTTGAAAATTCAAGTTTTTCAAAACTCGGGTTTTTAATTTTTATTATTATTTTGAAGATCCGGGTTCCGACTCGGGTTTTCTCTTTTTATGTCATTTGAGGTTTCGAGTTCCGACTCGAACTTTCTATCGAATTCAAAGATCGTGTTGGAACCGATCGTTCCTTTGAAGATTCGAGTTTTCAAAACTCGGGTTTTCCATTTTTATTATTATTTTAAAGATCCGTGTTCCGACTCGGGTTTTCCCTTTTTATGTCGTTTGACGTTTCGAGTTCCGACTCGAACTTCCTATCGGATTCAACTTTCGTGTTATAACCGATCGTTCCTTTGAAGATTCAAGTTTTTCAAAACTCGAGTTTTCCATTTTTGTTATTATTTTGAAGATCCGGGTTCCGACTCGGGTTTTCCCTTTTTATGTCGTTTGAAGTTTCGAGTTCTGACTCGAACTTGCTATCGGATTCACCGCTCGTGTTGGAACCCATCGTTCCTTTGGAAATTCGAGTTTTCAAAACTCTGGTTTTCCATTTTTATTATTATTTTGAAGATCCGGGTTCCGACTCGGGTTTTCCCTTTTTTTGTCGTGTGAAGTTTTGAGTTCTGACTCGAACTTCCTATCGGATTCAACGCTTGTGTTGAAACCGATCGTACCTTTGAAGATTCGAGTTTTCAAAACTCGGGTTTTCCATTTTTATTATTATTTTGAAGATCCGGGTTCCGACTCGGTTTTTCCCTTTTTATGTCATTTGAAGTTTCGAGTTCCGACTCAAACTTTCTATCGAATTCAAAGCTCGTGTTGGAACTGATCGTTCCTTTGAAAATTCAAGTTTTCAAAACTCGGGTTTTCCATTTTTATTATTATTTTGAGGATCCGGGTTTCGACTCGGGTTTTCCCTTTTTCTGTCGTTTGAAGTTTTTAGTTCCCACTCGAACATCCTATCGGATTCAACGCTTGTGTTGAAACCGATCGTACCTTTGAAGATTCGAGTTTTCAAAACTCGGGTTTTCAATTTTTATTATTATTTTGAAGATCCAGGTTCCGACTCGAACTTTCTAACGAATTCAAAGCTCGTGTTGGAACTGATCGTTCCTTTGAAAATTCAAGTTTTCAAAACTCGGGTTTTCCATTTTTATTATTATTTTGAGGATCCGGGTTTCGACTCGGGTTTTCCCTTTTTATGTCATTTGAAGTTTTGAGTTCCCACTCGAACTTCCTATCGAATTCCACGCTTGTGTTGGAACCGATCTTTCCTTTAAAATTCGAGTTTTCCATTTTTATTATTATTTTGAAGATCCGGGTTCCGACTCGGGTTTTCCCTTTTTATGTCGTTTGAAGTTTCGAGTTCTGACTCGAACTTCCTATCGGATTCAACTTTCGTGTTAGAACCGATCGTTCCTTTGAAGATTCGAGTTTTTCCAAACTCGAGTTTTTCATTTTTATTATTATTTTGAAGATCCGAGTTCCGACTCGGGTTTTCCCTTTTTATGTCGTTTGAAGTTTCGAGTTCTGACTCGAACTTCCTATCGGATTCAACGCTCGTGTTGGAACCGATCGTTCCTTTGGAAATTTGAGTTTTCAAAACTCTGGTTTTCCATTTTTATTATTATTTTGAAGATCCGGGTTCCGACTCAGGTTTTCCCTTTTTTTGTCGTGTGAAGTTTTGAGTTCCAACTCGAACTTCCTATCGGATTCAACGCGTGTGTTGAAACCGATCGTTCCTTTGAAGATTCGAGTTTTCAAAACTCGGGTTTTTCATTTTTATTATTATTTTGAAGATCCGGGATCCGACTCGAGTTTTCCCTTTTTTTGTCGTTTGAAGTTTCGGGTTCCGACTCGAACTTTATATCGAATTCAAAGCTCGTGTTGGAACCGATCGTTCCTTTGAAAATTCGAGTTTTTCAAAACTTGGGTTATTAATTTTTATTTTTATTTTTATTTTGAAGATCCGGGTTCCGACTCGGGTTTTCTCTATTTATGTCATTTGAACTTTCGAGTTCCGACTCGAACTTTCTATCAAATTTAAAGCTCGTGTTGGAACCGATCGTTCCTTTGAAAATTCGAGTTTTCAAAACTCTAGTTTTCCATTTTTATTATTATTTTGAAGATCCGGGTTTCGACTCGGGTTTTCCCTTTTTATGTCGTTTGAAGTTTTGAGTTCCCACTCGAACTTCCTATCGGATTCCACGCTCGTGTTGGAACCGATCGTTCCTTTGAAGATTCGAGTTTTCAAAACTCAGGTTTTCCATCTTTATTATTATTTTGAAGATCCGTGATCCGACTCAGGTTTTCCCTTTTTATGTCGTTTGAAGTTTCGAGTTTCGACTCGAACTTCCTATCGCATTCAACTTTCGTGTTAGAACCAATCGTTCCTTTGAAGATTCGAGTTTTTCAAAACTCGAGTTTTCCATTTTTATTATTATTTTGAAGATCCGGGTTCCGACTCAGGTTTTCCCATTTTATGTTGTTTGAAGTTTCGAGTTCTGACTCGAACTTGCTATCGGATCCAACGCTCTTGTTGGAACCGATCGTTCCTTTGGAAATTCGAGTATTCAAAACTCTGGTTTTCCATTTTTATTATTATTTTGAAGATCCAGGTTCCGACTCGAGTTTTCCCTTTTTTTGTCGTTTGAAGTTTCGAGTTCCGACTCGAACTTTATATCGAATTCATAGCTCGTGTTGGAACCGATCGTTCCTTTGAAAATTCGAGTTTTCAAAACTCGGGTTTTCCATTTTTAATATTATTTTGAGGATCCGGGCTTCGACTCGGGTTTTTCCTTTTTATGTCGTTTGAAGTTTTGAGTTCCCACTGGAACTTCCTATCGGATTCCACGCTCGTGTTGGAACCGATCGTTCCTTTGAAGATTCGAGTTTTCAAAACTCGGATTTTCCATTTTTATTATTTTTTTGAAGATCTGGGTTCCGACTCGGGTTTTCCCTTTTTATGTCGTTTGAAGTTTCGAGTTCTGACTCGAACTTCTTATCGGATTAAACTTTCGTGTTAGAACCGATCGTTCCTTTGAAGATTCGAGTTTTTCAAAACTCGAGTTTTCTATTTTTATTATTATTTTGAAGATCCGAGTTCCGACTCGGGTTTTCCCTTTTTATGTCGTTTGAAGTTTCGAGTTCTGACTCGAACTTCCTATCGCATTCAACACTTGTGTTGAAACCAATCGTTCCTTTGAAGATTCAAGTTTTCAAAACTCGGGTTTTCCATTTTTATTATTATTTTAAAGATCCGGGTTCCGACTCGGTTTTTCCCTTTTTGTGTCATTTGAAGTTTCGAGTTCCGACTCGAACTGCCAATCGAATTTATTGCTTGTGTTGGAACCGATCGTTCTTTTGAAGATTCGAGTTTTTGAAAACTCGGGTTTTCCATTTTTATTATTATTTTCAAGATCTGGGTTCTGACTCAAGTTTTGTGTCGTTTGAAGTTTCGAGTTCCGACTCAAACTTACTATCAGATTCAAAGCTCGTGTTGGAACCGATCGTTCTTTTGAAAATTCGAGTTTTTCAAAACTCGGGTTTTTAATTTTTATTATTATTTTGAAGATCCGGGTTCCGACTCGGGTTTTCTCTTTTTATGTCATTTGAAGTTTCGAGTTCCGACTCGAACTTTCTATCGAATTCAAAGCTCGTGTTGGAACCGATCATTCCTTTGAAAATTTGAGTTTTCAAAACTCGGGTTTTCCATTTTTATTATTATTTTGAAGATCCGGGTTTCGACTCGGATTTTCCCTTTTTATGTCGTTTGAAGTTTTGAGTTCCCACTCGAACTTCCTATCGGATTCCACGCTCGTGTTGGAACCGATCGTTCCTTTGAAGATTCGAGTTTTCAAAACTCTGGTTTTCCATTTTTATTATTATTTTGAAGATTCGGGTTCCGACTCGGGTTTTCCCTTTTTTTGTCGTTTGAAGTTTTGAGTTCCGACTCGAACTTCCTATCGGATTCAACGCTTGTTTTGAAACCGATCGTTCCTTTGAATATTCGAGTTTTCAAAACTTGGGTTTTCCATTTTTATTATTATTTTGAAGATCCGGGTTCCGACTCGGGTTTTTCGTTTTTGTGTGGTTTGAAGTTTCGTGTTCCGACTCCATCTTCCTATCGGATTCAATGCTCGTATTGGAACCGATCGTTCCTTTGAAGATTCAAGTTTTTCAAAACTCGGGTTTTTCATTTTTATAATTATTTTGAAGATCCGGGTTCCGACTCGAGTTTTCCCTTTTTATGTCATTTGAAGTTTCGAGTTCTGACTCGAACTTTCTATCGGATTCAACGCTTGTGTTGGAATCGATCGTGCCTTTGGAAATTCGAGTTTTCAAAACTCGGGTTTTCCATTTTTATTATTATTTTGATGATCCGGGTTCTGATTCGGGTTTTTCCTTTTTTTGTCGTTTGAAGTTTTGAGTTCCGACTTGAACTTCTTATTGGATTCAATGCTCGTGTTGGAAACGATCGTTCCTTTGAAGATTCGAGTTTTCAAAACTTGGGTTTTCCATTTTTATTATTATTTTGAAGATCCGGGTTCCGACTCGGGTTTTCCGTTTTTATGTGGTTTGAAGTTTCGTGTTCCGACTCCAACTTCCTATCGGATTCAATGCTCGTATTGGAACCGATCATTCCTTTGAAGATTCGAGTTTTTTAAAACTCGGGTTTTCCATTTTTATTATTATTTTGAAGATCCGGTTTCCGACTTGGGTTTTCCCTTTTTATGTCGTTTGAAGTTTTGAGTTCCAACTCAAACTTCTTATTGGATTCAATGCTCGTGTTGGAACCGATCGTTCCTGTGAAAATACGAGTTTTCAAAACTCGGGTTTTCCATTTTTATTATTGTTTTGAAGATCCGGCTTCCGACTCTGGTTTTCCCTTTTTATATCGTTTGAAGTTTCGAGTTCCGACTCGAACTTTCTATCGGATTCAACGCTCGTGTTGGAAACAATCGCTCCTTTGAAGATTCGAGTTTTTCGAAACTCAGGTTTTCCATTTTTATTATTATTTTGAAGATCCGGGTTTCGACTCAAGTTTTCTCTTTTTATGTCCTTTGAAGTTTTGAGTTCCGACTCGAACTTCCTATCGCATTCAACGCTCGTCTTGGAACCCATCATTTTTTTGAAAATTCGAGTTTTCAAAACTAGGGTTTTCCATTTTTATTATTATTTTTAAGATCCGGGTTCTGACTCAGGTTCTCTCTTTTTATGTCGTTCGAAGTTTCGAGTTCAGACTCGAACTTCCTATCGAATTCAACGCTCATGTTGGAACCAATCATTCCTTTGAAGATTCGAGTTTTTCAAAAACTCGGGTTTTCCATTTTTATAATTATTTTGAAGATCCGGGTTCCGACTCAGGTTTTTCCTTTTTATGTCGTTTGAAGTTTCGAGATCCAACTCAAACTTCCTATCGGATTCAACGCTCGTGTTGGAACCGATCGTTGCTTTGAAGATTCGAGTTTTTTAAAACTCGGGTTTTCCATTTTTATTATTATTTTGAATACCCGGGTTCCGACTCGGGTTTTCCCTTTCTATGTCGTTTGAAGTTTTGAGTTCCGACTCAAACTTCCTCTCAGATTCAACGCTCGTGTTGGAACCGATCATTCCTTTGAAGATTCGAGTATTTCAAAACTCGAGTTTTCCATTTTTATTTTTATTTTGAAGATCCAGGTTCCGACTCGGGTTTTTCCTTTTTATGTCGTGTGAAGTTTCAAGTTTCGACTCAAACTTCTTATCGTATTCAACGCTCATGTTGGAACCGATCGTTCCTTTGCAGATTCGAGTTTTTCAAAACTCGGGTTTTCCATTTTTATTATTGTTTTTAAGATCCGGGTTCTGACTCGGGTTTTCCCTTTTTATGTCGTTTGAAGTTTCGAGTTCCGACTCGAAGTTACTATCGGATTCAACGCTCGTGTTGGAACCGATCGTTCCTTTGAAAATTTGAGTTTTGAAAACTTGGGTATTCCATTTTTATTATTGTTTTGAAGATCCGGGTTCCGACTCGAGTTTTCTCTTTTTATGTCGTTTGAAGTTTTTAGTTCCGACTCGAACTTGCTATCGGATTCAACACTCGTGTTGGAACCGATCGTTCCTTTTAAGATTCGAGTTTTTTGAAACTCGGGTTTTCCATTTTTATTATTATTTTGAAGATCCGGGTTCCGACTCGGGTTTTTCCTTTTTATGTCGTTTGATGTTTCGCGTTCTGACTCGAACTTCCTATCGGATTCAACGCTCGTGTTGGAACCGATTGTTCCTTTGAAGATTCAAGTTTTTCAAAACTCGGGTTTTCCATTTTTATTATTATTTTGAAGATCCTAGTTCTGACTCGGATTTTTCCTTTTTATATCGTTTGAAGTTTCGAGTTCTGACTCAAACTTCCTATCGGATTCAACGCTCGTGTTGAAACCAATCATTCCTTTGAAGATTTGAGTTTTTCAAAACTCAGGTTTTCCATTTTTATTATTAATTTGAAGATCCGGGTTCCGACTCGGGTTTTCCCTTTTTATGTCGTTTGAAGTTTTGAGTTCTGACTCGAACTTCCTATCAGATTCAACGCACGTGTTGGAACCGATCGTTCCTTTGCAGATTCGAGTTTTTCAAAACTCGGGTTTGACATTTTTATTATTGTTTTGAAGATCCGGTTTCTGACTCGGGTTTTTACTTTTTATGTCGTTTGAAGTTTCGAGTTCCGACTCGAACTTACTATCGGATTCAACGCTCTTGTTGGAACCGATCGTTCCTTTGAAAATTCGAGTTTTTCAAAACTCAGGTTTTTAATTTTTATTATTATTTTGAAGATCCGGGTTCCGACTCAGGTTTTTTGTTTTTATGTCGTTGGAAGTTTCGAGTTCCAACTCGAACTTTCTTTCGAATTCAAAGCTCGTGTTGGAACCGATCGTTCCTTTGAAAATTTGAGTTTTCAAAACTCGGATTTTCCATTTTTATTATTATTATGAAGATCCAGGTTTCGACTCGGGTTTTCCCTTTTTATGTCGTTTGAAGTTTTGAGTTCCCTCTCGAACTTCCTATAGGATTCAACGCTCGTGTTGGAACCGATCGTTCCTTTGAAGATTCGAGTTTTCAAAACTCAGGTTTTCCATTTTTATTATTATTTTGAAGATCCGGGTTCCGACTCGGGTTTTTCCTTTTTATGTCGTTTGATGTTTCGCGTTCTGACTCGAACTTCCTATCGGATTCAATGCTCGTGTTGGAACCGATTGTTCCTTTGAAGATTCAAGTTTTTCAAAACTCGGGTTT
Organism: Nuphar pumila; assembly: GCF_984573655.1. Taxonomy (NCBI): domain Eukaryota; kingdom Viridiplantae; phylum Streptophyta; class Magnoliopsida; order Nymphaeales; family Nymphaeaceae; genus Nuphar; species Nuphar pumila. Next base: position 60,617,052 of record NC_143253.1, on the reverse strand, counting down.
TCCATTTTTATTATTATTTTGAAGATCCTAGTTCTGACTCGAATTTTTCCTTGTTATGTCGTTTGAAGTTTCGAGTTCCGACTCAAACTTCCTATCGGATTCAACGCTCGTGTTGGAACCAATCATTCCTTTGAAGATTCGAGTTTTTCAAAACTCGGGTTTTCCATTTTTATTATTATTTTTAAGATCCGGGTTTTGACTCGGGTTTTCCCTTTTTATGTCGTTTGAAGTTTTGAGTTTCGACTCGAACTTCCTATCAGATTCAACGGACGTGTTGGAACCGATCGTTCCTTTGCAGATTCGAGTTTTTCAAAACTCGGGTTTGACATTTTTATTATTGTTTTGAAGATCCGGGTTCTGACTCGAGTTTTTACTTTTTATGTCGTTTGAAGTTTCGAGTTCCGACTCGAACTTACTATCGGATTCAACGCTCGTGTTGGAACCGATCGTTCCTTTGAAAATTCGAGTTTTTCAAAACTCAGGTTTTTTATTTTTATTATTATTTTGAAGATCCGGGTTCCGACTCAGGTTTTCTCTTTTTATGTCGTTGGAAGTTTTGAGTTCCAACTCGAACTTTCTTTCGAATTCAAAGCTCGTGTTGGAACCGATCGTTCCTTTGAAAATTTGAGTTTTCAAAACTCGGATTTTCCATTTTTATTATTATTATGAAGATCCAGGTTTCGACTCGGGTTTTCCCTTTTTATGTCGTTTGAAGTTTTGAGTTCCCTCTCGAACTTCCTATCGGATTCAACGCTCGTGTTGGAACTGATCGTTCCTTTGAAGATTCGAGTTTTTAAAACTCAGGTTTTCCATTTTTATTATTATTTTAAAGATCCGGGTTCCGACTCGGGTTTTTCGTTTTTATGTCGTTTGATGTTTCGCGTTCTGACTCGAACTTCCTATCGGATTCAACGCTCGTGTTGGAACCGATTGTTTCTTTGAAGATTCAAGTTTTTCAAAACTCGGGTTTTCCATTTTTATTATTATTTTGAAGATCCTAGTTCTGACTTTGATTTTTCCTTTTTATGTCGTTTGAAGTTTCGAGTTCCGACTCATACTTCCTATCGGATTCAACGCTCGTGTTGGAACCAATCATTCCTTTGAAGATTCGAGTTTTTCAAAACTCGGGTTTTCCATTTTTATTATTATTTTGAAGATCCGGGTTCTGACTCGGGTTTTCCCTTTTTATGTCGTTTGAAGTTTTGAGTTCCGACTCGAACTTCCTATCAGATTCAACGCACGTGTTGGAACCGATCGTTCCTTTGCAGATTCGAGTTTTTCAAAACTCGGGTTTGACATTTTTATTATTGTTTTGAAGATTCGGGTTCTGACTCGGGGTTTTACTTTTTATGTCGTTTGAAGTTTCGAGTTCCGACTCGAACTTACTATCGGATTCAACGCTCGTGTTGGAACCGATCGTTCCTTTGAAAATTCGAGTTTTTCAAAACTCAGGTTTTTAATTTTTATTATTATTTTGAAGATCCGGGTTCCGACTCAAGTTTTCTCTTTTTATGTCGTTGGAAGTTTCGAGTTCCAACTCGAACTTTATTTCGAATTCAAAGCTCATGTTGGAACCGATCGTTCCTTTGAAAATTTGAGTTTTCAAAACTCGGATTTTCCATTTTTATTATTATTATGAAGATCCAGGTTTCGACTCGGGTTTTCCCTTTTTATGTCGTTTGAAGTTTTGAGTTCCCACTCGAACTTCCTATCGGATTCAACGCTCGTGTTGGAACCGATCGTTCCTTTGAAGATTCGAGTTTTCAAAACTCAGGTTTTCCATTTTTATTATTATTTTGAAGATCCGGGTTCCGACTCGGGTTTTCCCTTTTTATGTCGTTTGAAGTTTCGAGTTCCGACTCGAACTTCCTATCGGATTCAATGCTCGTGTTGGAACCGATCGTTCTTTTGAAGATTCGAGTTTTTCAAAACTCGAGTTTTCCATTTTTTTTATTATTTTGAAGATCCGTGTTCCGACTTGGGTTTTCCCTTTTTATGTCGTTTAAAGTTTCGAGTTCCGACTCGTACTTCTTATCGAATTCAACGCTCGTGTTGGAACCAATCGTTCCTTTGAAAATTCGAGTTTTCAAAACTCAGGTTTTCCATTTTTATTATTATTTTGAAGATCCGGGTTCCGACTCGAGTTTTAACTTTTTATGTCGTTTGAAGTTTTGAGTTCGGACTCGAACTTCCTATCAGATTCAACGCACGTGTTGGAACCGATCGTTCCTTTGCAGATTCGAGTTTTTCAAAACTCGGGTTTGAGATTTTTATTATTGTTTTGAAGATCCGGGATCTGACTCGGTTTTTTACTTTTTATGTCGTTTGAAGTTTCGAGTTCCGACTTGAACTTACTATCGGATTCAACGCTCGTGTTGGAACCTATCGTTCCTTTGAAAATTCGAGTTTTTCAAAACTCAGGTTTTTAATTTTTATTATTATTTTGAAGATCTAGGTTTCGACTCAGGTTCTCTCTTTTTATGTCGTTGCAAGTTTCGAGTTCTAACTTGAACTTTCTATCGGATTCAACGCTCGTGTTGGAACCGATTGTTCCTTTGAAGATTCAAGTTTTTCAAAACTCGGGTTTTCCATTTTTATTATTATTTTGAAGATCCAGGTTTCGACTCGGGTTTTCCCTTTTTATGTCGTTTGAAGTTTCGAGTTCCGACTCAAACTTCCTATCGGATTCAACGCTCGTGTTGGAACCGATCATTCCTTTGAAGATTCAAGTTTTTCAAAACTCGGGTTTTCCATTTTTATTATTATTTTGAAGATCTGGGTTCGGACTCGGGTTTTCCCTTTTTATGTCGTTTGACGTTTTGAGTTCCGACTCGAAGTTCCTATCAGATTCAACGCACGTGTTGGAACCGATCGTTCCTTTGCAGATTCGAGTTTTTCAAAACTCGGGTTTGACATTTTTATTATTGTTTTGAAGATCCGGGTTCTGACTCGGGTTTTTACTTTTTATGTCCTTTGAAGTTTCGAGTTCCGATTCGAACTTACTATCGGATTCAACGCTCATGTTGGAACCGATCGTTCCTTTGAAAATTCGAGTTTTTCAAAACTAAGGTTTTTAATTTTTATTATTATTTTGAAGATCCGGGTTCCGACTCAGGTTTTCTCTTTTTATGTCGTTGGAAGTTTCGAGTTCTAACTCGAACTTTCTTTCGAATTCAAAGCTCATGTTGGAACCGATCGTTCATTTGAAAATTTGAGTTTTCAAAACTCGGATTTTCCATTTTTATTATTATTATGAAGATCCAGGTTTCGACTCGGGTTTTCCCTTTTTATGTCGTTTGAAGTTTTGAGTTCCCTCTCGAACTTCCTATCGGATTCAACGCTCGTGTTGGAACCGATCGTTTCTTTGAAGATTCGAGTTTTTAAAACTCAGGTTTTCCATTTTTATTATTATTTTGAAGATCTGGGTTCCGACTCGGGTTTTATCTTTTTATGTCGTTTGATGTTTCGCGTTCTGACTCGAACTTCCTATCGGATTCAACGCTCGTGTTGGAACCGATTGTTCCTTTGAAGATTCAAGTTTTTCAAAACTCGGGTTTTCCATTTTTATTATTATTTTGAAGATCCTAGTTCTGACTCGGATTTTTCCTTTTTATGTCGTTTGAAGTTTCGAGTTCCGACTCAAACTTCCTATCGGATTCAACGCTCGTGTTGGAACCAATCATTCCTTTGAAGATTTGAGTTTTTCAAAACTCGGGTTTTCCATTTTTATTATTATTTTGAAGATCCGGGTTCCGACTCGGGTTTTCCCTTTTTATGTCGTGTGAAGTTTTGAGTTCCGACTCGAACTTCCTATCAGATTCAACGCACGTGTTGGAACCGATCGTTCCTTTGCAGATTCGAGTTTTTCAAAACTCGGGTTTGACATTTTTATTATTGTTTTGAAGATTCGGGTTCTGACTCGGGGTTTTACTTTTTATGTCGTTTGAAGTTTCGAGTTCCGACTCGAACTTACTATCGGATTCAACGCTCGTGTTGGAACCGATCGTTCCTTTGAAAATTCGAGTTTTTCAAAACTCAGGTTTTTAATTTTTATTATTATTTTGAAGATCCGGGTTCCGACTCAAGTTTTCTCTTTTTATGTCGTTGGAAGTTTCGAGTTCCAACTCGAACTTTATTTCGAATTCAAAGCTCATGTTGGAACCGATCGTTCCTTTGAAAATTTGAGTTTTCAAAACTCGGATTTTCCATTTTTATTATTATTATGAAGATCCAGGTTTCGACTCGGGTTTTCCCTTTTTATGTCGTTTGAAGTTTTGAGTTCCCACTCGAACTTCCTATCGGATTCAACGCTCGTGTTGGAACCGATCGTTCCTTTGAAGATTCGAGTTTTCAAAACTCAGGTTTTCCATTTTTATTATTATTTTGAAGATCCGGGTTCCGACTCGGGTTTTCCCTTTTTATGTAGTTTGAAGTTTCGAGTTCCGACTCGAACTTCCTATCGGATTCAATGCTCGTGTTGGAACCGATCGTTCTTTTGAAGATTCGAGTTTTTCAAAACTCGAGTTTTCCATTTTTTTTATTATTTTGAAGATCCGTGTTCCGACTTGGGTTTTCCCTTTTTATGTCGTTTAAAGTTTCGAGTTCCGACTCGTACTTCTTATCGAATTCAACGCTCGTGTTGGAACCAATCGTTCCTTTGAAAATTCGAGTTTTCAAAACTCAGGTTTTCCATTTTTATTATTATTTTGAAGATCCGGGTTCCGACTCGAGTTTTAACTTTTTATGTTGTTTGAAGTTTTGAGTTCGGACTCGAACTTCCTATCAGATTCAACGCACGTGTTGGAACCGATCGTTCCTTTGCAGATTCGAGTTTTTCAAAACTCGGGTTTGAGATTTTTATTATTGTTTTGAAGATCCGGGATCTGACTCGGTTTTTTACTTTTTATGTCGTTTGAAGTTTCGAGTTCCGACTTGAACTTACTATCGGATTCAACGCTCGTGTTGGAACCTATCGTTCCTTTGAAAATTCGAGTTTTTCAAAACTCAGGTTTTTAATTTTTATTATTATTTTGAAGATCTAGGTTTCGACTCAGGTTTTCTCTTTTTATGTCGTTGCAAGTTTCGAGTTCCAACTTGAACTTTCTATCGGATTCAACGCTCGTGTTGGAACCGATTGTTCCTTTGAAGATTCAAGTTTTTCAAAACTCGGGTTTTCCATTTTTATTATTATTTTGAAGATCCAGGTTTCGACTCGGGTTTTCCCTTTTTATGTCGTTTGAAGTTTCGAGTTCCGACTCAAACTTCCTATCGGATTCAACGCTCGTGTTGGAACCGATCATTCCTTTGAAGATTCAAGTTTTTCAAAACTCGGGTTTTCCATTTTTATTATTATTTTGAAGATCTGGGTTCGGACTCGGGTTTTCCCTTTTTATGTCGTTTGACGTTTTGAGTTCCGACTCGAAGTTCCTATCAGATTCAACGCACGTGTTGGAACCGATCGTTCCTTTGCAGATTCGAGTTTTTCAAAACTCGGGTTTGACATTTTTATTATTGTTTTGAAGATCCGGGTTCTGACTCGGGTTTTTACTTTTTATGTCCTTTGAAGTTTCGAGTTCCGATTCGAACTTACTATCGGATTCAACGCTCTTGTTGGAACCGATCGTTCCTTTGAAAATTCGAGTTTTTCAAAACTAAGGTTTTTAATTTTTATTATTATTTTGAAGATCCGGGTTCCGACTCAGGTTTTCTCTTTTTATGTCGTTGGAAGTTTCGAGTTCTAACTCGAACTTTCTTTCGAATTCAAAGCTCATGTTGGAACCGATCGTTCATTTGAAAATTTGAGTTTTCAAAACTCGGATTTTCCATTTTTATTATTATTATGAAGATCCAGGTTTCGACTCGGGTTTTCCCTTTTTATGTCGTTTGAAGTTTTGAGTTCCCTCTCGAACTTCCTATCGGATTCAACGCTCGTGTTGGAACCGATCGTTTCTTTGAAGATTCGAGTTTTTAAAACTCAGGTTTTCCATTTTTATTATTATTTTGAAGATCTGGGTTCCGACTCGGGTTTTATCTTTTTATGTCGTTTGATGTTTCGCGTTCTGACTCGAACTTCCTATCGGATTCAACGCTCGTGTTGGAACCGATTGTTCCTTTGAAGATTCAAGTTTTTCAAAACTCGGGTTTTCCATTTTTATTATTATTTTGAAGATCCTAGTTCTGACTCGGATTTTTCCTTTTTATGTCGTTTGAAGTTTCGAGTTCCGACTCAAACTTCCTATCGGATTCAACGCTCGTGTTGGAACCAATCATTCCTTTGAAGATTTGAGTTTTTCAAAACTCGGGTTTTCCATTTTTATTATTATTTTGAAGATCCGGGTTCCGACTCGGGTTTTCCCTTTTTATGTCGTTTGAAGTTTTGAGTTCCGACTCGAACTTCCTATCAGATTCAACGCACGTGTTTTAACCGATCGTTCCTTTGCAGATTCGAGTTTTTCAAAACTCGGGTTTGAGATTTTTATTATTGTTTTGAAGATCCGGGATCTGACTCGGTTTTTTACTTTTTATGTCGTTTGAAGTTTCGAGTTCCGACTTGAACTTACTATCGGATTCAACGCTCGTGTTGGAACCTATCGTTCCTTTGAAAATTCGAGTTTTTCAAAACTCAGGTTTTTAATTTTTATTATTATTTTGAAGATCTAGGTTTCGACTCAGGTTTTCTCTTTTTATGTCGTTGCAAGTTTCGAGTTCCAACTTGAACTTTCTATCGGATTCAACGCTCGTGTTGGAACCGATTGTTCCTTTGAAGATTCAAGTTTTTCAAAACTCGGGTTTTCCATTTTTATTAGTATTTTGAAGATCCAGGTTTCGACTCGGGTTTTCCCTTTTTATGTCGTTTGAAGTTTCGAGTTCCGACTCAAACTTCCTATCGGATTCAAAGCTCGTGTTGGAACCGATCATTCCTTTGAAGATTCAAGTTTTTCAAAACTCGGGTTTTCTATTTTTATTATTATTTTGAAGATCTGGGTTCGGACTCGGGTTTTCCCTTTTTATGTCGTTTGACGTTTTGAGTTCCGACTCGAACTTCCTATCAGATTCAACGCACGTGTTGGAACCGATCGTTCCTTTGCAGATTCGAGTTTTTCAAAACTCGGGTTTGACATTTTTATTATTGTTTTGAAGATCCGGGTTCTGACTCGGGTTTTTACTTTTTATGTCCTTTGAAGTTTCGAGTTCCGACTCGAACTTACTATCGGATTCAACGCTCATGTTGGAACCGATCGTTCCTTTGAAAATTCGAGTTTTTCAAAACTAAGGTTTTTTATTTTTATTATTATTTTGAAGATCCGGGTTCCGACTCAGGTTTTCTCTTTTTATGTCGTTGGAAGTTTCGAGTTCTAACTCGAACTTTCTTTCGAATTCAAAGCTCGTGTTGGAACCGATCGTTCATTTGAAAATTTGAGTTTTCAAAACTCGGATTTTCCATTTTTATTATTATTATGAAGATCCAGGTTTCGACTCGGGTTTTCCCTTTTTATGTCGTTTGAAGTTTTGAGTTCCCTCTCGAACTTCCTATCGGATTCAACGCTCGTGTTGGAACCGATCGTTTCTTTGAAGATTCGAGTTTTCAAAACTCAGGTTTTCCATTTTTATTTTTATTTTGAAGATCCGGGTTCCGACTCGGGTTTTATCTTTTTATGTCGTTTGATGTTTCGCGTTCTGACTCGAACTTCCTATCGGATTCAACGCTCGTGTTGGAACCGATTGTTCCTTTGAAGATTCAAGTTTTTCAAAACTCGGGTTTTCCATTTTTATTATTATTTTGAAGATCCTAGTTCTGACTCGGATTTTTCCTTTTTATGTCGTTTGAAGTTTCGAGTTCCGACTCAAACTTCCTATCGGATTCAACGCTCATGTTGGAACCAATCATTCCTTTGAAGATTTGAGTTTTTCAAAACTCGGGTTTTCCATTTTTATTATTATTTTGAAGATCCGGGTTCCGACTCGGGTTTTCCCTTTTTATGTCGTTTGAAGTTTTGAGTTCCGACTCGAACTTCCTATCAGATTCAACGCACGTGTTTTAACCGATCGTTCCTTTGCAGATTCGAGTTTTTCAAAACTCGGGTTTGACATTTTTATTATTGTTTTGAAGATCCGGGTTCTGACTCGGGTTTTTACTTTTTATGTCGTTTAAAGTTTCGAGTTCCGACTTGAACTTACTATCGGATTCAACGCACGTGTTGGAACCGATCGTTCCTTTGAAAATTCGAGTTTTTCAAAACTCGTGTTTTTAATTTTTATTATTATTTTGAAGATCCGGGTTCCGACTTGGGTTTTCTTTTTTTATGTCGTTTGAAGTTTCGAGTTCCGACTCGAACTTTCTATCGAATTCAAAGCTCGTGTTGGAACCGATCGTTCCTTTGAAAATTCGAGTTTTCAAAACTCGGGTTTTCCATTTTTATTATTATTTTGAAGATCCGGGTTTGTGTAGGAGAAAGATTGATATTTTATGTCTTCAAGAGACCAAATGGGTAGGTGAGAAAGCTAAAGTGATAGAACCTTGGGGATATAAGATTTGGTATACAGGAATAAATAGGAAAAGGAATGGCGTAGGGATTGTTATGAGTCGTCAGTTTATAGATAATGTAGTTGAGGTCCGTAGGAAGGGTGATAGAATTTTACTTATTAAATTAGTATTAGGTACGAATATTATTAATATTATTAGTGTTTATGCACCTCAAGTAGGTTTAGCTGATTCCATTAAGCATCAATTTTGGGAAGATTTAGATGGAGTAGTACAAGGGATATCTTATGGAGAAAAGCTTTTCATCGGCGGTGACCTTAATGGACATGTAGGCATTAGTAGGGATGGATTTGAGAGTATCCATGGAGGCTATGGTATAGGAGAAAGAAATGAAAGTGGAGAAAGGATTTTAGATTTTTGTTTGTCCTATGATATGATCTTAGCAAACACTTGGTTTAGGAAGAGGGAGTCTCACCTAGTAACATTTAAAAGTGGGGTTAATACGAGTCAGATAGATTTTTTCCTACTTAGAAAGAGAGATAAGGGTTGTTGCATCGATTGTAAGGTTATACCGGGAGAAAGTGTAGCTACACAACATAGAGTCTTAATTTTAGATCTTAGAATTAGACAATGCCGCAAAAGGGATAGACATAGGATAGATCCTAGAATTAAGTGGTGGGCACTGAAAGGAGCTAAACAAGGAATGTTTGTAGTGCAGGTAGTTAAGGAAGCTGATTGGTGTCTCGAGGAAGATTCAGAATCAATGTGGCATAAGAAAAGTGGCTAAGGAGGTATTGGGTGAGTCTAAAGGCGGTGCACCACTAGGTAAGGATACATCATGGTGGAACGAGGATGTCAAATTAGCTATTAAGGTTAAAAGAGAGTGTTATAGAAATCTAAGTAAGAGGCGTGATAATGAGAATTTGGAGAAGTATATGATAGCAAAGAAGGAAGCTAAAAAAGTTGTTCGAAACGCGAGGGCTAAGGTATACAAGGAGGTTTATGACAAGTTGGATACCAAAGAAGGCGAGAATGATATTTATAGGCTTGCAAAGATGAGAGATAGAAAATCGAAGGATTTGGGTATGGTTAGATGTATCAAAGATGAAACGCAAAGGGTTTTAGTCAAAGATGAGGAGATTAAGGAGAGATGGAAAGATTATTTTGATAAGCTATTTAATGATAGTCATGCTCAAGATCATGGAGACTTCTCCATTCCTTTTCATGAGATAAATCGTGACTTCATGCGCAAGATTCAAAAGAAAGAAATTGCAGAGGCTTTGAAGAAAATAAAATCAAGCAGGGCAGTTGGCCCAGATGGTATACCTATCGAGGCATGGAAATGCTTGGGAGAGAAAGGTTTAGAATGGTTGACAAATCTTTTTAACTTGATTTGGCGAACAAATAAGATGCCTAATGAGTGGAGGAAGAGTACTTTGGTGCCTTTATATAAGAATAAGGGTGATATACAAGATTGCACAAACTATCGTGGTATAAAACTCACGAGTCATAGTATGAAACTTTGGGAGAGGGTGATTGAGTCTAGGTTGAGGAAGGTTGTCATGATATCGGAGAATCAATTCGGTTTTATGCCTGGAAGATCAACTATGGAAGCTATGCATCTTCTTAGACAACTTATTGAAAGATATATGGAGAGGAACAAAGATTTGCATATGGTTTTTATTGATTTAGAGAAGGCATACGATAGAGTACTTAGGGACGTTCTCTGATGGACAATGATGAAGAAAGGTGTTTCTCTCAAGTACATTAGTATAATTAAAGATATGTATGAAGGAGTAGTAACCAATGTCCGCACTTGTGGAGGGGTGACAACCAATTTTCCGATAACGGTTGGGTTACATCAAGGATCTGCTTTAAGCCCTTTCCTATTTGCGATAGTGATGGATGAGCTTATGAGATCAATTCAAGAAAATGTATCGTGGTGTATGTTGTTTCCTGATGATATTGTTTTGATTGATGAGTCTAGAGCTGGGGTTAATGCTAAGTTAGAATTATGGAGACAGGCATTGGAAGTTAGAGGTTTTAAGTTGAGTAAGAGTAAGACTGAATATATGGAATGTCGGTTTAGTAAGCAACGAAGTAGTGATGGGAGTGTAGTGAAGCTTGGTGAGCAAGAAATACCGGTGAATGATTATTTCAAATATTTGGGATCCATCATTCAAAAGTATGGAGAAATTGATGGAGATGTAAATCATAGGAAAAAGGTTGGGTGGATGAAATGGAAAAGTGCAACTGGAGTGCTGTGCGATCGTAGAATGCCATTGCGGTTGAAGGGAAAGTTTTTTAGGACGACTATTAGACCTGCTTTACTATATGGTACGGAATGTTGGGCTGCCAAGAGACATCATATTCAAAAAATGAGTGTAGCTGAGATGCGGATGCTTAGATGGATGTGTGGAAATACAATAAAAGATAAGATTCAGAACGAGGAGATACGTAAGAAGATAGGTGTTGCACCCATTGAAAATAATATGCGAGAGAATCGTTTACGGTGGTTTGGACATATTCGACGAAGGCCTAATGATGCTCCAATTAGAAGGTTGGAGAAATGGGAAAATATATTAGTTAAAAGAGGTCGGGGTAGGCCTAGGAAGACTTGGATGGAGATGATAGGAAAGGATATGAATGCTTTGAACCTCACCGAGGACATGGCATTGGATAGAAATGATTGGAGGAAAAGGATTCATGTGGAAGACCCGAAATGAATTTCTTTTTTGGTTCATATCGCTGACCCCAATTGTTTTGGGATGAAGGCGTAGTTGTTGTTGTTGTTTGTTGAAGATCCGGGTTTCGACTCGGGTTTTCCCTTTTTATGTCGTTTGAAGTTTTGAGTTCCCACTCGAACTTCCTATCGGATTCAACGCTCGTGTTGGAACTGATCGTTCCTTTGAAGATTCGAGTTTTCAAAACTCGGGTTTTCCAATTTTATTATTATTTTGAAGATCCGGGTTTCGACTCGGGTTTTTCGTTTTTATGTTGTTTGAAGTTTTGAGTTCCCACTCGAACTTCTTATCGGATTCAACGCTCGTGTTGGAACCGATCGTTCCTTTGAAGATTCGAGTTTTCAAAACTCGGGTTTTCCATTTTTATTATTATTTTGAAGATCCAGGTTCCGACTCGGGTTTTCCCTTTTTATGTCGTTTGAAGTTTTGAGTTCCGACTCGAACTTCCTATCGGATTCAACTTTCGTGTTAGAACCGATCGTTCCTTTAAACATTCGAGTTTTTCAAAACTCGAGTTTTCCATTTTTATTATTATTTTGAAGATCCGGGTTCCGACTCGGGTTTTTTGTTTTTATGTCGTTGGAAGTTTCGAGTTCCAACTCGAACTTTCTTTCGAATTCAAAGCTCGTGTTGGAACCGATCGTTCCTTTGAAAATTTGAGTTTTCAAAACTCGGATTTTCCATTTTTATTATTATTATGAAGATCCAGGTTTCGACTCGGGTTTTCCCTTTTTATGTCGTTTGAAGTTTTGAGTTCCCTCTCGAACTTCCTATAGGATTCAACGCTCGTGTTGGAACCGATCGTTCCTTTGAAGATTCGAGTTTTCAAAACTCAGGTTTTCCATTTTTATTATTATTTTGAAGATCCGGGTTCCGACTCGGGTTTTTCCTTTTTATGTCGTTTGATGTTTCGCGTTCTGACTCGAACTTCCTATCGGATTCAATGCTCGTGTTGGAACCGATTGTTCCTTTGGAGATTCAAGTTTTTCAAAACTCGGGTTTTCCATTTTTATTATTATTTTGAAGATCCTAGTTCTGACTCGAATTTTTCCTTGTTATGTCGTTTGAAGTTTCGAGTTCCGACTCAAACTTCGTATCGGATTCAACGCTCGTGTTGGAACCAATCATTCCTTTGAAGATTCGAGTTTTTCAAAACTCGGGTTTTCCATTTTTATTATTATTTTGAAGATCCGGGTTTTGACTCGGGTTTTCCCTTTTTATGTCGTTTGAAGTTTTGAGTTTCGACTCGAACTTCCTATCAGATTCAACGGACGTGTTGGAACCGATCGTTCCTTTGCAGATTCGAGTTTTTCAAAACTCGGGTTTGACATTTTTATTATTGTTTTGAAGATCCGGGTTCTGACTCGAGTTTTTACTTTTTATGTCGTTTGAAGTTTCGAGTTCCGACTCGAACTTACTATCGGATTCAACGCTCGTGTTGGAACCGATCGTTCCTTTGAAAATTCGAGTTTTTCAAAACTCAGGTTTTTAATTTTTATTATTATTTTGAAGATCCGGGTTCCGACTCAGGTTTTCTCTTTTTATGTCGTTGGAAGTTTTGAGTTCCAACTCGAACTTTCTTTCGAATTCAAAGCTCGTGTTGGAACCGATCGTTCCTTTGAAAATTTGAGTTTTCAAAACTCGGATTTTCCATTTTTATTATTATTATGAAGATCCAGGTTTCGACTCGGGTTTTCCCTTTTTATGTCGTTTGAAGTTTTGAGTTCCCTCTCGAACTTCCTATCGGATTCAACGCTCGTGTTGGAATTGATCGTTCCTTTGAAGATTCGAGTTTTCAAAACTCAGGTTTTCCATTTTTATTATTATTTTGAAGATCCGGGTTCCGACTCGGGTTTTTCGTTTTTATGTCGTTTGATGTTTCGCGTTCTGACTCGAACTTCCTATCGGATTCAACGCTCGTGTTGGAACCGATTGTTTCTTTGAAGATTCAAGTTTTTCAAAACTCGGGTTTTCCATTTTTATTATTATTTTGAAGATCCTAGTTCTGACTTTGATTTTTCCTTTTTATGTCGTTTGAAGTTTCGAGTTCCGACTCATACTTCCTATCGGATTCAACGCTCGTGTTGGAACCAATCATTCCTTTGAAGATTCGAGTTTTTCGAAACTCGGGTTTTCCATTTTTATTATTATTTTGAAGATCCGGGTTCTGACTCGGGTTTTCCCTTTTTATGTCGTGTGAAGTTTTGAGTTCCGACTCGAACTTCCTATCAGATTCAACGCACGTGTTGGAACCGATCGTTCCTTTGCAGATTCGAGTTTTTCAAAATTCGGGTTTGACATTTTTATTATTGTTTTGAAGATCCGGGTTCTGACTCGGGGTTTTACTTTTTATGTCGTTTGAAGTTTCGAGTTCCGACTCGAACTTACTATCATATTCAACGCTCGTGTTGGAACCGATGGTTCCTTTGAAAATTCGAGTTTTTCAAAACTCAGGTTTTTAATTTTTATTATTATTTTGAAGATCCGGGTTCCGACTCAAGTTTTCTCTTTTTATGTCATTGGAAGTTTCGAGTTCCAACTCGAACTTTCTTTCGAATTCAAAGCTCATGTTGGAACCGATCGTTCCTTTGAAAATTTGAGTTTTCAAAACTCGGATTTTCCATTTTTATTATTATTATGAAGATCCAGGTTTCGACTCGGGTTTTCCCTTTTTATGTCGTTTGAAGTTTTGAGTTCCCACTCGAACTTCCTATCGGATTCAACGCTCGTGTTGGAACCGATCGTTCCTTTGAAGATTCGAGTTTTCAAAACTCAGGTTTTCCATTTTTATTATTATTTTGAAGATCCGGGTTCCGACTCGGGTTTTCCCTTTTTATGTCGTTTGAAGTTTCGAGTTCCGACTTGAACTTCCTATCGGATTCAATGCTCGTGTTGGAACCGATCGTTCTTTTGAAGATTCGAGTTTTTCAAAACTCGAGTTTTCCATTTTTTTTATTATTTTGAAGATCCCTGTTCCGACTTGGGTTTTCCCTTTTTATGTCGTTTAAAGTTTCGAGTTCCGACTCGTACTTCTTATCGAATTCAACGCTCGTGTTGGAACCAATCGTTCCTTTGAAAATTCGAGTTTTCAAAACTCAGGTTTTCCATTTTTATTATTATTTTGAAGATCCGGGTTCCGACTCGAGTTTTAACTTTTTATGTCGTTTGAAGTTTTTGAGTTCGGACTCGAACTTCCTATCAGATTCAACGCACGTGTTGGAACCGATCGTTCCTTTGCAGATTCGAGTTTTTCAAAACTCGGGTTTGAGATTTTTATTATTGTTTTGAAGATCCGGGATCTGACTCGGTTTTTACTTTTTATGTCGTTTGAAGTTTCGAGTTCCGACTTGAACTGACTATCGGATTCAACGCTCGTGTTGGAACCTATCGTTCCTTTGAAAATTCGAGTTTTTCAAAACTCAGGTTTTTAATTTTTATTATTATTTTGAAGATCTAGGTTTCGACTCAGGTTTTCTCTTTTTATGTCGTTGCAAGTTTCGAGTTCCAACTTGAACTTTCTATCGGATTCAACGCTCGTGTTGGAACCGATTGTTCCTTTGAAGATTCAAGTTTTTCAAAACTCGGGTTTTCCATTTTTATTATTATTTTGAAGATCCAGGTTTCGACTCGGGTTTTCCCTTTTTATGTCGTTTGAAGTTTCGAGTTCCGACTCAAACTTCCTATCGGATTCAACGCTCGTGTTGGAACCGATCATTCCTTTGAAGATTCAAGTTTTTCAAAACTCGGGTTTTCCATTTTTATTATTATTTTGAAGATCTGGGTTCAGACTCGGGTTTTCCCTTTTTATGTCGTTTGACGTTTTGAGTTCCGACTCGAAGTTCCTATCAGATTCAACGCACGTGTTGGAACCGATCGTTCCTTTGCAGATTCGAGTTTTTCAAAACTCGGGTTTGACATTTTTATTATTGTTTTGAAGATCCGGGTTCTGACTCGGGTTTTTACTTTTTATGTCCTTTGAAGTTTCGAGTTCCGACTCGAACTTACTATCAGATTCAACGCTCATGTTGGAACCGATCGTTCCTTTGAAAATTCGAGTTTTTCAAAACGAAGGTTTTTAATTTTTATTATTATTTTGAAGATCCGGGTTCCGACTCAGGTTTTCTCTTTTTATGTCGTTGGAAGTTTCGAGTTCTAACTCGAACTTTCTTTCGAATTCAAAGCTCATGTTGGAACCGATCGTTCATTTGAAAATTTGAGTTTTCAAAACTCGGATTTTCCATTTTTATTATTATTATGAAGATCCAGGTTTCGACTCGGGTTTTCCCTTTTTATGTCGTTTGAAGTTTTGAGTTCCCTCTCGAACTTCCAATCGGATTCAACGCTCGTGTTGGAACCGATCGTTTCTTTGAAGATTCGAGTTTTTAAAACTCAGGTTTTCCATTTTTATTATTATTTTGAAGATCTGGGTTCCGACTCGGGTTTTATCTTTTTATGTCGTTTGATGTTTCGCGTTCTGACTCGAACTTCCTATCGGATTCAACGCTCGTGTTGGAACCGATTGTTCCTTTGAAGATTCAAGTTTTTCAAAACTCGGGTTTTCCATTTTTATTATTATTTTGAAGATCCTAGTTCTGACTCGGATTTTTCCTTTTTATGTCGTTTGAAGTTTCGAGTTCCGACTCAAACTTCCTATCGGATTCAACGCTCGTGTTGGAACCAATCATTCCTTTGAAGATTTGAGTTTTTCAAAACTCGGGTTTTCCATTTTTATTATTATTTTGAAGATCCGGGTTCCGACTCGGGTTTTCCCTTTTTATGTCGTTTGAAGTTTCGAGTTCTGACTCAAACTTCCTATCAGATTCAACGGTCGTGTTGGAACCGATCATTCCTTTGAAAATTCGAGTTTTCAAAACTCGGGTTTTCCATTTTTATTATTATTTTGAAGATCCGAGTTCCGACTCGGGTTTTCCCTTTTTTTTGTCGTTTGAAGTTTTGAGTTCTGACTCGAACTTCCTATCGGATTCAACGCTTGTGTTGAAACCGATCGTACCTTTGAAGATTCGAGTTTTCAAAACTCGGGTTTTCCATTTTTATTATTATTTTGAAGATCCGGGTTCCGACTCGGTTTTTCCCTTTTTATGTCATTTGAAGTTTCGAGTTCCGACTCGAACTTTCTATCGAATTCAAAGCTCGTGTTGGAACTGATCGTTCCTTTGAAAATTCAAGTTTTCAAAACTCGGGTTTTCCATTTTTATTATTATTTTGAGGATTCGGGTTTCGACTCGGGTTTTCCCTTTTTATGTCGTTTGAAGTTTTGAGTTCCCACTCGAACTTCCTATCGGATTCCACGCTTGTGTTGGAACCGATCTTTCCTTTGAAGATTCGAGTTTTCAAGACTCGGGTTTTCCATTTTTATTATTATTTTGAAGATCCGGGTTCCGACTCGGGTTTTTCCTTTTTATGTTGTTTGAAGTTTCGAGTTCTGACTCAAACTTCCTATCGGATTCAACTTTCGTGTTAGAACCGATCGTTCCTTTGAAGATTCGAGTTTTTCAAAACTCGAGTTTTCCATTTTTATTATTATTTTGAAGATCCGAGTTCCGACTCGGGTTTTCCCTTTTTATGTCGTTTGAAGTTTCGAGTTCTGACTCGAACTTCCTATCGGATTCAACGCTCGTGTTGGAACCGATCGTTCCTTTGGAAATTCGAGTTTTCAAAACTCTGGTTTTCCATTTTTATTATTATTTTGAAGATCCAGGTTCCGACTCGGGTTTTCCCTTTTTTTGTAGTGTGAAGTTTTGAGTTCCAACTCGAACTTCCTATCGGATTCAACGTTTGTGTTGAAACCGATCGTTCCTTTGAAGATTCGAGTTTTCAAAACTCGGGTTTTCCATTTTTATTATTATTTTGAAGATCCGGGTTCCGACTCGGGTTTTCTCTATTTATGTCATTTGAAGTTTCGAGTTCCGACTCGAACTTTCTATCGAATTCAAAGCTCGTGTTGGAACCGATCGTTCATTTGAAAATTCGAGTTTTCAAAACTCGGGTTTTCCATTTTTATTATTATTTTGAAGATCCGGGTTTCGACTCGGGTTTTCCCTTTTTATGTCGTTTGAAGTTTTGAGTTCCCACTCGAACTTCCTATCGGATTCCACGCTCGTGTTGGAACCGATCGTTCCTTTGAAGATTCGAGTTTTCAAAACTCAGGTTTTCCATTTTTATTATTATTTTGAAGATCCGTGTTCCGACTCGGGTTTTCCCTTTTTATGTCGTTTGAAGTTTCGAGTTCCGACTCGAACTTCCTATCGGATTCAACTTTCGTGTTAGAACCGATCATTCCTTTGAAGATTCGAGTTTTTCAAAACTCGAGTTTTCCATTTTTATAATTATTTTGAAGATCCGAGTTCCGACTCGGGTTTTCCCTTTTTATGTCGTTTGAAGTTTCGAGTTCCGACTCGAACTTCCTATCGGATTCAACTTTCGTGTTAGAACCGATCGTTCCTTTGAAGATTCGAGTTTTTCAAAACTCGAGTTTTCCATTTTTATTATTATTTTGAAGATCCGGGTTCCGACTCATGTTTTCCCATTTTATGTTGTTTGAAGTTTCGAGTTCTGACTCGAACTTGCTATCGGATCCAACGCTCGTGTTGGAACCGATCGTTCCTTTGGAAGTTTGAGTTTTCAAAATTCTGGTTTTCCATTTTTATTATTATTTTGAAGATCCGGGTTCCGACTCGAGTTTTCCCTTTTTTTGTCGTTTGAAGTTTCGGGTTCCGACTCGAACTTTATATCGAATTCAAAGCTCGTGTTGGAACCGATCGTTCCTTTGAAAATTCGAGTTTTTCAAAACTCGGGTTTTAATTTTTATTATTTTTTTAAAGATCCGGGTTCCAACTCGGGTTTTCTCTTTTTATGTCGTTTGAAGTTTTGAGTTCCGACTCGAACTTTCTATCGAAATCAAAGCTCGTGTTGGAACCGATCGTTCCTTTGAAAATTTGGGTTTTCAAAACTCGGGTTTTCCATTTTTATTATTATTTTGAAGATCCGGGTTTCGACTCGGGTTTTCCCTTTTTATGTCGTTTGAAGTTTTTAGTTCCCACTCGAACTTCCTATCGGATTCAACGCTCGTGTTGGAACCGATCGTTCCTTTGAAGATTCGAGTTTTCAAAACTCGGGTTTTCCATTTTTATTATTATTTTGAAGATCCGGGTTCCGACTCAGGTTTTCCCTTTTTATGTCATTTAAAGTTTCGAGTTCCGAGTCGAACTTCCAATCGAATTTATTGCTTGTGTTGGAACCGATCGTTCCTTTGAAGATTCAAGTTTTTGAAAACTGGGGTTTTCCATTTTTATTATTATTTTCAAGATCTGGGTTCCGACTCAAGTTTTGTGTCGTTTGAAGTTTCGAGTTCCGACTCGAACTTACTATCGGATTCAACGCTCGTGTTGGAATCGATCGTTCCTTTGAAAATTCAAGTTTTTCAAAACTCGGGTTTTTAATTTTTATTATTATTTTGAAGATCCGGGTTCCGACTCGGGTTTTCTCTTTTTATGTCATTTGAGGTTTCGAGTTCCGACTCGAACTTTCTATCGAATTCAAAGCTCGTGTTGGAACCGATCGTTCCTTTGAAGATTCGAGTTTTCAAAACTCGGGTTTTCCATTTTTATTATTATTTTAAAGATCCGGGTTCCGACTCGGGTTTTCCCTTTTTATGTCGTTTGACGTTTCGAGTTCCGACTCGAACTTCCTATCGGATTCAACTTTCGTGTTATAACCGATCGTTCCTTTGAAGATTCAAGTTTTTCAAAACTCGAGTTTTCTATTTTTGTTATTATTTTGAAGATCCGGGTTCCGACTCGGGTTTTCCCTTTTTATGTCGTTTGAAGTTTCGAGTTCTGACTCGAACTTGCTATCGGATTCATTGCTCGTGTTGGAACCGATCGTTCCTTTGGAAATTCGAGTTTTCAAAACTCTGGTTTTCCATTTTTATTATTATTTTGAAGATCCGGGTTCCGACTCGGGTTTTCCCCTTTTTTGTCGTGTGAAGTTTTGAGTTCTGACTCGAACTTCCTATCGGATTCAACGCTTGTGTTGAAACCGATCGTACCTTTGAAGATTCGAGTTTTCAAAACTCGGGTTTTCCATTTTTATTTTTATTTTGAAGATCCGGGTTCCGACTCGGTTTTTCCCTTTTTATGTCATTTGAAGTTTCGAGTTCCGACTCAAACTTTCTATCGAATTCAAAGCTCGTGTTGGAACTGATCGTTCCTTTGAAAATTCAAGTTTTCAAAACTCGGGTTTTCCATTTTTATTATTATTTTCAAGATCTGGGTTCTGACTCAAGTTTTGTGTCGTTTGAAGTTTCGAGTTCCGACTCAAACTTACTATCAGATTCAAAGCTCGTGTTGGAACCGATCGTTCTTTTGAAAATTCGAGTTTTTCAAAACTCGGGTTTTTAATTTTTATTATTATTTTGAAGATCCGGGTTCCGACTCGGGTTTTCTCTTTTTATGTCATTTGAAGTTTCGAGTTCCGACTCGAACTTTCTATCGAATTCAAAGCTCGTGTTGGACCGATCGTTCCTTTGAAAATTTGAGTTTTCAAAACTCGGATTTTCCATTTTTATTATTATTTTGAAGATCCGGGTTTCGACTCGGATTTTCCCTTTTTATGTCGTTTGAAGTTTTGAGTTCCCACTCGAACTTCCTATCGGATTCCACGCTCGTGTTGGAACCGATCGTTCCTTTGAAGATTCGAGTTTTCAAAACTCTGGTTTTCCATTTTTATTATTATTTTGAAGATCCGGGTTCCGACTCAGGTTTTCCCATTTTATGTTTTTTGAAGTTTCGAGTTCTGACTCGAACTTGCTATCGGATCCAACGCTCGTGTTGGAACCGATCGTTCCTTTGGAAGTTTGAGTTTTCAAAATTCTGGTTTTCCATTTTTATTATTATTTTGAAGATCCGGGTTCCGACTCGAGTTTTCCCTTTTTTTGTCGTTGGAAGTTTCGGGTTCCGACTCGAACTTTATATCGAATTCAAAGCTCGTGTTGGAACCGATCGTTCCTTTGAAAATTCGAGTTTTTCAAAACTCGGGTTTTAATTTTTATTATTTTTTGAAAGATCCGGGTTCCAACTCGGGTTTTCTCTTTTTATGTCGTTTGAAGTTTTGAGTTCCGACTCGAACTTTCTATCGAAATCAAAGCTCGTGTTGGAACCGATCGTTCCTTTGAAAATTTGGGTTTTCAAAACTCGGGTTTTCCATTTTTATTATTATTTTGAAGATCCGGGTTTCGACTCAGGTTTTCCCTTTTTATGTCGTTTGAAGTTTTTAGTTCCCACTCGAACATCCTATCGGATTCAACGCTCGTGTTGGAACCGATCGTTCCTTTGAAGATTCGAGTTTTCAAAACTCGGGTTTTCCATTTTTATTATTATTTTGAAGATCCGGGTTCCGACTCGGGTTTTCCCTTTTTATGTCATTTGAAGTTTCGAGTTCCGACTCGAACTTCCAATCGAATTTATTGCTTGTGTTGGAACCGATCGTTCCTTTGAAGATTCGAGTTTTTGAAAACTGGGGTTTTCCATTTTTATTATTATTTTCAAGATCTGGGTTCCGACTCAAGTTTTGTGTCGTTTGAAGTTTCGAGTTCCGACTCGAACTTACTATCGGATTCAACGCTCGTGTTGGAATCGATCGTTCCTTTGAAAATTCAAGTTTTTCAAAACTCGGGTTTTTAATTTTTATTATTATTTTGAAGATCCGGGTTCCGACTCGGGTTTTCTCTTTTTATGTCATTTGAGGTTTCGAGTTCCGACTCGAACTTTCTATCGAATTCAAAGCTCGTGTTGGAACCGATCGTTCCTTTGAAGATTCGAGTTTTCAAAACTCGGGTTTTCCATTTTTATTATTATTTTAAAGATCCGGGTTCCGACTCGGGTTTTCCCTTTTTATGTCGTTTGACGTTTCGAGTTCCGACTCGAACTTCCTATCGGATTCAACTTTCGTGTTATAACCGATCGTTCCTTTGAAGATTCAAGTTTTTCAAAACTCGAGTTTTCCATTTTTGTTATTATTTTGAAGATCCGGGTTCCGACTCGGGTTTTCCCTTTTTATGTCGTTTGAAGTTTCGAGTTCTGACTCGAACTTGCTATCGGATTCACCGCTCGTGTTGGAACCGATCGTTCCTTTGGAAATTCGAGTTTTCAAAACTCTGGTTTTCCATTTTTATTATTATTTTGAAGATCCGGGTTCCGACTCGGGTTTTCCCTTTTTTTGTCGTGTGAAGTTTTGAGTTCTGACTCGAACTTCCTATCGGATTCAACGCTTGTGTTGAAACCGATCGTACCATTGAAGATTCGAGTTTTCAAAACTCGGGTTTTCCATTTTTATTATTATTTTGAAGATCCGGGTTCCGACTCGGTTTTTCCCTTTTTATGTCATTTGAAGTTTCGAGTTCCGACTCAAACTTTCTATCGAATTCAAAGCTCGTGTTGGAACTGATCGTTCCTTTGAAAATTCAAGTTTTCAAAACTCGGGTTTTCCATTTTTATTATTATTTTGAGGATCCGGGTTTCGACTCGGGTTTTTCCTTTTTCTGTCGTTTGAAGTTTTTAGTTCCCACTCGAACATCCTATCGGATTCAACGCTTGTGTTGAAACCGATCGTACCTTTGAAGATTCGAGTTTTCAAAACTCGGGTTTTCCATTTTTATTATTATTTTGAAGATCCAGGTTCCGACTCGAACTTTCTATCGAATTCAAAGCTCGTGTTGGAACTGATCGTTCCTTTGAAAATTCAAGTTTTCAAAACTCGGGTTTTCCATTTTTATTATTATTTTGAGGATCCGGGTTTCGACTCGGGTTTTCCCTTTTTATGTCGTTTGAAGTTTTGAGTTCCCACTCGAACTTCCTATCAAATTCCACGCTTGTGTTGGAACCGATCTTTCCTTTAAAATTCGAGTTTTCCATTTTTATTATTATTTTGAAGATCCGGGTTCCGACTCGGGTTTTCCCTTTTTATGTCGTTTGAAGTTTCGAGTTCTGACTCGAACTTCCTATCGGATTCAACTTTCGTGTTAGAACCGATCGTTCCTTTGAAGATTCGAGTTTTTCAAAACTCGAGTTTTTCATTTTTATTATTATTTTGAAGATCCGAGTTCCGACTCGGGTTTTCCCTTTTTATGTCGTTTGAAGTTTCGAGTTCTGACTCGAACTTCCTATCGGATTCAACGCTCGTGTTGGAACCGATCGTTCCTTTGGAAATTTGAGTTTTCAAAACTCTGGTTTTCCATTTTTATTATTATTTTGAAGATCCGGGTTCCGACTCAGGTTTTCCCTTTTTTTGTCGTGTGAAGTTTTGAGTTCCAACTCGAACTTCCTATCGGATTCAACGCGTGTGTTGAAACCGATCGTTCCTTTGAAGATTCGAGTTTTCAAAACTCGGGTTTTTCATTTTTATTATTATTTTGAAGATCCGGGTTCCGACTCGAGTTTTCCCTTTTTTTGTCGTTTGAAGTTTCGGGTTCTGACTCGAACTTTATATCGAATTCAAAGCTCGTGTTGGAACCGATTGTTCCTTTGAAAATTCGAGTTTTTCAAAACTCGGGTTATTAATTTTTATTTTTATTTTTATTTTGAAGATCCGGGTTCCGACTCGAGTTTTCTCTATTTATGTCATTTGAACTTTCGAGTTCCGACTCGAACTTTCTATCAAATTTAAAGCTCGTGTTGGAACCGATCGTTCCTTTGAAAATTCGAGTTTTCAAAACTCTAGTTTTCCATTTTTATTATTATTTTGAAGATCCGGGTTTCGACTCGGGTTTTCCCTTTTTATGTCGTTTGAAGTTTTGAGTTCCCACTCGAACTTCCTATCGGATTCCACGCTCGTGTTGGAACCGATCGTTCCTTTGAAGATTCGAGTTTTCAAAACTCAGGTTTTCCATCTTTATTATTATTTTGAAGATCCGTGATCCGACTCAGGTTTTCCCTTTTTATGTCGTTTGAAGTTTCGAGTTTCGACTCGAACTTCCTATCGCATTCAACTTTCGTGTTAGAACCAATCGTTTCTTTGAAGATTCGAGTTTTTCAAAACTCGAGTTTTCCATTTTTATTATTATTTTGAAGATCCGGGTTCCGACTCAGGTTTTCCCATTTTATGTTGTTTGAAGTTTCGAGTTCTGACTCGAACTTGCTATCGGATCCAACGCTCTTGTTGGAACCGATCGTTCCTTTGAAAATTCGAGTTTTCAAAACTCTGGTTTTCCATTTTTATTATTATTTTGAAGATCCAGGTTCCGACTCGAGTTTTCCCTTTTTTTGTCGTTTGAAGTTTCGAGTTCCGACTCGAACTTTATATCGAATTCATAGCTCGTGTTGGAACCGATCGTTCCTTTGAAAATTCGAGTTTTCAAAACTCGGGTTTTCCATTTTTAATATTAATTTGAGGATCCGGGCTTCGACTCGGGTTTTTCCTTTTTATGTCGTTTGAAGTTTTGAGTTCCCACTGGAACTTCCTATCGGATTCCACGCTCGTGTTGGAACCGATCGTTCCTTTGAAGATTCGAGTTTTCAAAACTCGGATTTTTCATTTTTATTATTTTTTTGAAGATCTGGGTTCCGACTCGGGTTTTCCCTTTTTATGTCGTTTGAAGTTTCGAGTTCTGACTCGAACTTCTAATCGGATTAAACTTTCGTGTTAGAACCGATCGTTCCTTTGAAGATTCGAGTTTTTCAAAACTCGAGTTTTCTATTTTTATTATTATTTTGAAGATCCGAGTTCCGACTCGGGTTTTCCCTTTTTATGCCGTTTGAAGTTTCGAGTTCTGACTCGAACTTCCTATCGCATTCAACGCTTGTGTTGAAACCAATCGTTCCTTTGAAGATTCAAGTTTTCAAAACTCGGGTTTTCCATTTTTATTATTATTTTAAAGATCCGGGTTCCGACTCGGTTTTTCCCTTTTTGTGTCATTTGAAGTTTCGAGTTCCGACTCGAACTGCCAATCGAATTTATTGCTTGTGTTGGAACCGATCGTTCTTTTGAAGATTCGAGTCTTTGAAAACTCGGGTTTTCCATTTTTATTATTATTTTCAAGATCTGGGTTCTGACTCAAGTTTTGTGTCGTTTGAAGTTTCGAGTTCCGACTCAAACTTACTATCAGATTCAAAGCTCGTGTTGGAACCGATCGTTCTTTTGAAAATTCGAGTTTTTCAAAACTCGGGTTTTTAATTTTTATTATTATTTTGAAGATCCGGGTTCCGACTCGGGTTTTCTCTTTTTATGTCATTTGAAGTTTCGAGTTCCGACTCGAACTTTCTATCGAATTCAAAGCTCGTGTTGGAACCGATCGTTCCTTTGAAAATTTGAGTTTTCAAAACTCGGATTTTCCATTTTTATTATTATTTTGAAGATCCGGGTTTCGACTCGGATTTTCCCTTTTTATGTCGTTTGAAGTTTTGAGTTCCCACTCGAACTTCCTATCGGATTCCACGCTCGTGTTGGAACCGATCGTTCCTTTGAAGATTCGAGTTTTCAAAACTCTGGTTTTCCATTTTTATTATTATTTTGAAGATCCGGGTTCCGACTCAGGTTTTCCCATTTTATGTTTTTTGAAGTTTCGAGTTCTGACTCGAACTTGCTATCGGATCCAACGCTCGTGTTGGAACCGATCGTTCCTTTGGAAGTTTGAGTTTTCAAAATTCTGGTTTTCCATTTTTATTATTATTTTGAAGATCCGGGTTCCGACTCGAGTTTTCCCTTTTTTTGTCGTTGGAAGTTTCGGGTTCCGACTCGAACTTTATATCGAATTCAAAGCTCGTGTTGGAACCGATCGTTCCTTTGAAAATTCGAGTTTTTCAAAACTCGGGTTTTAATTTTTATTATTTTTTGAAAGATCCGGGTTCCAACTCGGGTTTTCTCTTTTTATGTCGTTTGAAGTTTTGAGTTCCGACTCGAACTTTCTATCGAAATCAAAGCTCGTGTTGGAACCGATCGTTCCTTTGAAAATTTGGGTTTTCAAAACTCGGGTTTTCCATTTTTATTATTATTTTGAAGATCCGGGTTTCGACTCGGGTTTTCCCTTTTTATGTCGTTTAAAGTTTTTAGTTCCCACTCGAACTTCCTATCGGATTCAACGCTCGTGTTGGAACCGATCGTTCCTTTGAAGATTCGAGTTTTCAAAACTCGGGTTTTCCATTTTTATTATTATTTTGAAGATCCGGGTTCCGACTCAGGTTTTCCCTTTTTATGTCATTTAAAGTTTCGAGTTCCGAGTCGAACTTCCAATCGAATTTATTGCTTGTGTTGGAACCGATCGTTCCTTTGAAGATTCGAGTTTTTGAAAACTGGGGTTTTCCATTTTTATTATTATTTTCAAGATCTGGGTTCCGACTCAAGTTTTGTGTCGTTTGAAGTTTCGAGTTCCGACTCGAACTTACTATCGGATTCAACGCTCGTGTTGGAATCGATCGTTCCTTTGAAAATTCAAGTTTTTCAAAACTCGGGTTTTTAATTTTTATTATTATTTTGAAGATCCGGGTTCCGACTCGGGTTTTCTCTTTTTATGTCATTTGAGGTTTCGAGTTCCGACTCGAACTTTCTATCGAATTCAAAGCTCGTGTTGGAACCGATCGTTCCTTTGAAGATTCGAGTTTTCAAAACTCGGGTTTTCCATTTTTATTATTATTTTAAAGATCCGTGTTCCGACTCGGGTTTTCCCTTTTTATGTCGTTTGACGTTTCGAGTTCCGACTCGAACTTCCTATCGGATTCAACTTTCGTGTTATAACCGATCGTTCCTTTGAAGATTCAAGTTTTTCAAAACTCGAGTTTTCCATTTTTGTTATTATTTTGAAGATCCGGGTTCCGACTCGGGTTTTCCCTTTTTATGTCGTTTGAAGTTTCGAGTTCTGACTCGAACTTGCTATCGGATTCACCGCTCGTGTTGGAACCGATCGTTCCTTTGGAAATTCGAGTTTTCAAAACTCTGGTTTTCCATTTTTATTATTATTTTGAAGATCCGGGTTCCGACTCGGGTTTTCCCTTTTTTTGTCGTGTGAAGTTTTGAGTTCTGACTCGAACTTCCTATCGGATTCAACGCTTGTGTTGAAACCGATCGTACCATTGAAGATTCGAGTTTTCAAAACTCGGGTTTTCCATTTTTATTATTATTTTGAAGATCCGGGTTCCGACTCGGTTTTTCCCTTTTTATGTCATTTGAAGTTTCGAGTTCCGACTCAAACTTTCTATCGAATTCAAAGCTCGTGTTGGAACTGATCGTTCCTTTGAAAATTCAAGTTTTCAAAACTCGGGTTTTCCATTTTTATTATTATTTTGAGGATCCGGGTTTCGACTCGGGTTTTTCCTTTTTCTGTCGTTTGAAGTTTTTAGTTCCCACTCGAACATCCTATCGGATTCAACGCTTGTGTTGAAACCGATCGTACCTTTGAAGATTCGAGTTTTCAAAACTCGGGTTTTCCATTTTTATTATTATTTTGAAGATCCAGGTTCCGACTCGAACTTTCTATCGAATTCAAAGCTCGTGTTGGAACTGATCGTTCCTTTGAAAATTCAAGTTTTCAAAACTCGGGTTTTCCATTTTTATTATTATTTTGAGGATCCGGGTTTCGACTCGGGTTTTCCCTTTTTATGTCGTTTGAAGTTTTGAGTTCCCACTCGAACTTCCTATCAAATTCCACGCTTGTGTTGGAACCGATCTTTCCTTTAAAATTCGAGTTTTCCATTTTTATTATTATTTTGAAGATCCGGGTTCCGACTCGGGTTTTCCCTTTTTATGTCGTTTGAAGTTTCGAGTTCTGACTCGAACTTCCTATCGGATTCAACTTTCGTGTTAGAACCGATCGTTCCTTTGAAGATTCGAGTTTTTCAAAACTCGAGTTTTTCATTTTTATTATTATTTTGAAGATCCGAGTTCCGACTCGGGTTTTCCCTTTTTATGTCGTTTGAAGTTTCGAGTTCTGACTCGAACTTCCTATCGGATTCAACGCTCGTGTTGGAACCGATCGTTCCTTTGGAAATTTGAGTTTTCAAAACTCTGGTTTTCCATTTTTATTATTATTTTGAAGATCCGGGTTCCGACTCAGGTTTTCCCTTTTTTTGTCGTGTGAAGTTTTGAGTTCCAACTCGAACTTCCTATCGGATTCAACGCGTGTGTTGAAACCGATCGTTCCTTTGAAGATTCGAGTTTTCAAAACTCGGGTTTTTCATTTTTATTATTATTTTGAAGATCCGGGTTCCGACTCGAGTTTTCCCTTTTTTTGTCGTTTGAAGTTTCGGGTTCCGACTCGAACTTTATATCGAATTCAAAGCTCGTGTTGGAACCGATTGTTCCTTTGAAAATTCGAGTTTTTCAAAACTCGGGTTATTAATTTTTATTTTTATTTTTATTTTGAAGATCCGGGTTCCGACTCGAGTTTTCTCTATTTATGTCATTTGAACTTTCGAGTTCCGACTCGAACTTTCTATCAAATTTAAAGCTCGTGTTGGAACCGATCGTTCCTTTGAAAATTCGAGTTTTCAAAACTCTAGTTTTCCATTTTTATTATTATTTTGAAGATCCGGGTTTCGACTCGGGTTTTCCCTTTTTATGTCGTTTGAAGTTTTGAGTTCCCACTCGAACTTCCTATCGGATTCCACGCTCGTGTTGGAACCGATCGTTCCTTTGAAGATTCGAGTTTTCAAAACTCAGGTTTTCCATCTTTATTATTATTTTGAAGATCCGTGATCCGACTCAGGTTTTCCCTTTTTATGTCGTTTGAAGTTTCGAGTTTCGACTCGAACTTCCTATCGCATTCAACTTTCGTGTTAGAACCAATCGTTTCTTTGAAGATTCGAGTTTTTCAAAACTCGAGTTTTCCATTTTTATTATTATTTTGAAGATCCGGGTTCCGACTCAGGTTTTCCCATTTTATGTTGTTTGAAGTTTCGAGTTCTGACTCGAACTTGCTATCGGATCCAACGCTCTTGTTGGAACCGATCGTTCCTTTGAAAATTCGAGTTTTCAAAACTCTGGTTTTCCATTTTTATTATTATTTTGAAGATCCAGGTTCCGACTCGAGTTTTCCCTTTTTTTGTCGTTTGAAGTTTCGAGTTCCGACTCGAACTTTATATCGAATTCATAGCTCGTGTTGGAACCGATCGTTCCTTTGAAAATTCGAGTTTTCAAAACTCGGGTTTTCCATTTTTAATATTAATTTGAGGATCCGGGCTTCGACTCGGGTTTTTCCTTTTTATGTCGTTTGAAGTTTTGAGTTCCCACTGGAACTTCCTATCGGATTCCACGCTCGTGTTGGAACCGATCGTTCCTTTGAAGATTCGAGTTTTCAAAACTCGGATTTTTCATTTTTATTATTTTTTTGAAGATCTGGGTTCCGACTCGGGTTTTCCCTTTTTATGTCGTTTGAAGTTTCGAGTTCTGACTCGAACTTCTTATCGGATTAAACTTTCGTGTTAGAACCGATCGTTCCTTTGAAGATTCGAGTTTTTCAAAACTCGAGTTTTCTATTTTTATTATTATTTTGAAGATCCGAGTTCCGACTCGGGTTTTCCCTTTTTATGTCGTTTGAAGTTTCGAGTTCTGACTCGAACTTCCTATCGCATTCAACGCTTGTGTTGAAACCAATCGTTCCTTTGAAGATTCAAGTTTTCAAAACTCGGGTTTTCCATTTTTATTATTATTTTAAAGATCCGGGTTCCGACTCGGTTTTTCCCTTTTTGTGTCATTTGAAGTTTCGAGTTCCGACTCGAACTGCCAATCGAATTTATTGCTTGTGTTGGAACCGATCGTTCTTTTGAAGATTCGAGTTTTTGAAAACTCAGGTTTTCCATTTTTATTATTATTTTCAAGATCTGGGTTCTGACTCAAGTTTTGTGTCGTTTGAAGTTTCGAGTTCCGACTCAAACTTACTATCAGATTCAAAGCTCGTGTTGGAACCGATCGTTCTTTTGAAAATTCGAGTTTTTCAAAACTCGGGTTTTTAATTTTTATTATTATTTTGAAGATCCGGGTTCCGACTCGGGTTTTCTCTTTTTATGTCATTTGAAGTTTCGAGTTCCGACTCGAACTTTCTATCGAATTCAAAGCTCGTGTTGGAACCGATCGTTCCTTTGAAAATTTGAGTTTTCAAAACTCGGATTTTCCATTTTTATTATTATTTTGAAGATCCGGGTTTCGACTCGGATTTTCCCTTTTTATGTCGTTTGAAGTTTTGAGTTCCCACTCGAACTTCCTATCGGATTCCACGCTCGTGTTGGAACCGATCGTTCCTTTGAAGATTCGAGTTTTCAAAACTCTGGTTTTCCATTTTTATTATTATTTTGAAGATCCGGGTTCCGACTCAGGTTTTCCCATTTTATGTTTTTTGAAGTTTCGAGTTCTGACTCGAACTTGCTATCGGATCCAACGCTCGTGTTGGAACCGATCGTTCCTTTGGAAGTTTGAGTTTTCAAAATTCTGGTTTTCCATTTTTATTATTATTTTGAAGATCCGGGTTCCGACTCGAGTTTTCCCTTTTTTTGTCGTTGGAAGTTTCGGGTTCCGACTCGAACTTTATATCGAATTCAAAGCTCGTGTTGGAACCGATCGTTCCTTTGAAAATTCGAGTTTTTCAAAACTCGGGTTTTAATTTTTATTATTTTTTGAAAGATCCGGGTTCCAACTCGGGTTTTCTCTTTTTATGTCGTTTGAAGTTTTAAGTTCCGACTCGAACTTTCTATCGAAATCAAAGCTCGTGTTGGAACCGATCGTTCCTTTGAAAATTTGGGTTTTCAAAACTCGGGTTTTCCATTTTTATTATTATTTTGAAGATCCGGGTTTCGACTCGGGTTTTCCCTTTTTATGTCGTTTAAAGTTTTTAGTTCCCACTCGAACTTCCTATCGGATTCAACGCTCGTGTTGGAACCGATCGTTCCTTTGAAGATTCGAGTTTTCAAAACTCGGGTTTTCCATTTTTATTATTATTTTGAAGATCCGGGTTCCGACTCAGGTTTTCCCTTTTTATGTCATTTAAAGTTTCGAGTTCCGAGTCGAACTTCCAATCGAATTTATTGCTTGTGTTGGAACCGATCGTTCCTTTGAAGATTCGAGTTTTTGAAAACTGGGGTTTTCCATTTTTATTATTATTTTCAAGATCTGGGTTCCGACTCAAGTTTTGTGTCGTTTGAAGTTTCGAGTTCCGACTCGAACTTACTATCGGATTCAACGCTCGTGTTGGAATCGATCGTTCCTTTGAAAATTCAAGTTTTTCAAAACTCGGGTTTTTAATTTTTATTATTATTTTGAAGATCCGGGTTCCGACTCGGGTTTTCTCTTTTTATGTCATTTGAGGTTTCGAGTTCCGACTCGAACTTTCTATCGAATTCAAAGCTCGTGTTGGAACCGATCGTTCCTTTGAAGATTCGAGTTTTCAAAACTCGGGTTTTCCATTTTTATTATTATTTTAAAGATCCGTGTTCCGACTCGGGTTTTCCCTTTTTATGTCGTTTGACGTTTCGAGTTCCGACTCGAACTTCCTATCGGATTCAACTTTCGTGTTATAACCGATCGTTCCTTTGAAGATTCAAGTTTTTCAAAACTCGAGTTTTCCATTTTTGTTATTATTTTGAAGATCCGGGTTCCGACTCGGGTTTTCCCTTTTTATGTCGTTTGAAGTTTCGAGTTCTGACTCGAACTTGCTATCGGATTCACCGCTCGTGTTGGAACCCATCGTTCCTTTGGAAATTCGAGTTTTCAAAACTCTGGTTTTCCATTTTTATTATTATTTTGAAGATCCGGGTTCCGACTCGGGTTTTCCCTTTTTTTGTCGTGTGAAGTTTTGAGTTCTGACTCGAACTTCCTATCGGATTCAACGCTTGTGTTGAAACCGATCGTACCTTTGAAGATTCGAGTTTTCAAAACTCGGGTTTTCCATTTTTATTATTATTTTGAAGATCCGGGTTCCGACTCGGTTTTCCCCTTTTTATGTCATTTGAAGTTTCGAGTTCCGACTCAAACTTTCTATCGAATTCAAAGCTCGTGTTGGAACTGATCGTTCCTTTGAAAATTCAAGTTTTCAAAACTCGGGTTTTCCATTTTTATTATTATTTTGAGGATCCGGGTTTCGACTCGGGTTTTCCCTTTTTCTGTCGTTTGAAGTTTTTAGTTCCCACTCGAACATCCTATCGGATTCAACGCTTGTGTTGAAACCGATCGTACCTTTGAAGATTCGAGTTTTCAAAACTCGGGTTTTCAATTTTTATTATTATTTTGAAGATCCAGGTTCCGACTCGAACTTTCTAACGAATTCAAAGCTCGTGTTGGAACTGATCGTTCCTTTGAAAATTCAAGTTTTCAAAACTCGGGTTTTCCATTTTTATTATTATTTTGAGGATCCGGGTTTCGACTCGGGTTTTCCCTTTTTATGTCATTTGAAGTTTTGAGTTCCCACTCGAACTTCCTATCGAATTCCACGCTTGTGTTGGAACCGATCTTTCCTTTAAAATTCGAGTTTTCCATTTTTATTATTATTTTGAAGATCCGGGTTCCGACTCGGGTTTTCCCTTTTTATGTCGTTTGAAGTTTCGAGTTCTGACTCGAACTTCCTATCGGATTCAACTTTCGTGTTAGAACCGATCGTTCCTTTGAAGATTCGAGTTTTTCCAAACTCGAGTTTTTCATTTTTATTATTATTTTGAAGATCCGAGTTCCGACTCGGGTTTTCCCTTTTTATGTCGTTTGAAGTTTCGAGTTCTGACTCGAACTTCCTATCGGATTCAACGCTCGTGTTGGAACCGATCGTTCCTTTGGAAATTTGAGTTTTCAAAACTCTGGTTTTCCATTTTTATTATTATTTTGAAGATCCGGGTTCCGACTCAGGTTTTCCCTTTTTTTGTCGTGTGAAGTTTTGAGTTCCAACTCGAACTTCCTATCGGATTCAACGCGTGTGTTGAAACCGATCGTTCCTTTGAAGATTCGAGTTTTCAAAACTCGGGTTTTTCATTTTTATTATTATTTTGAAGATCCGGGATCCGACTCGAGTTTTCCCTTTTTTTGTCGTTTGAAGTTTCGGGTTCCGACTCGAACTTTATATCGAATTCAAAGCTCGTGTTGGAACCGATCGTTCCTTTGAAAATTCGAGTTTTTCAAAACTTGGGTTATTAATTTTTATTTTTATTTTTATTTTGAAGATCCGGGTTCCGACTCGGGTTTTCTCTATTTATGTCATTTGAACTTTCGAGTTCCGACTCGAACTTTCTATCAAATTTAAAGCTCGTGTTGGAACCGATCGTTCCTTTGAAAATTCGAGTTTTCAAAACTCTAGTTTTCCATTTTTATTATTATTTTGAAGATCCGGGTTTCGACTCGGGTTTTCCCTTTTTATGTCGTTTGAAGTTTTGAGTTCCCACTCGAACTTCCTATCGGATTCCACGCTCGTGTTGGAACCGATCGTTCCTTTGAAGATTCGAGTTTTCAAAACTCAGGTTTTCCATCTTTATTATTATTTTGAAGATCCGTGATCCGACTCAGGTTTTCCCTTTTTATGTCGTTTGAAGTTTCGAGTTTCGACTCGAACTTCCTATCGCATTCAACTTTCGTGTTAGAACCAATCGTTCCTTTGAAGATTCGAGTTTTTCAAAACTCGAGTTTTCCATTTTTATTATTATTTTGAAGATCCGGGTTCCGACTCAGGTTTTCCCATTTTATGTTGTTTGAAGTTTCGAGTTCTGACTCGAACTTGCTATCGGATCCAACGCTCTTGTTGGAACCGATCGTTCCTTTGGAAATTCGAGTTTTCAAAACTCTGGTTTTCCATTTTTATTATTATTTTGAAGATCCAGGTTCCGACTCGAGTTTTCCCTTTTTTTGTCGTTTGAAGTTTCGAGTTCCGACTCGAACTTTATATCGAATTCATAGCTCGTGTTGGAACCGATCGTTCCTTTGAAAATTCGAGTTTTCAAAACTCGGGTTTTCCATTTTTAATATTATTTTGAGGATCCGGGCTTCGACTCGGGTTTTTCCTTTTTATGTCGTTTGAAGTTTTGAGTTCCCACTGGAACTTCCTATCGGATTCCACGCTCGTGTTGGAACCGATCGTTCCTTTGAAGATTCGAGTTTTCAAAACTCGGATTTTCCATTTTTATTATTTTTTTGAAGATCTGGGTTCCGACTCGGGTTTTCCCTTTTTATGTCGTTTGAAGTTTCGAGTTCTGACTCGAACTTCTTATCGGATTAAACTTTCGTGTTAGAACCGATCGTTCCTTTGAAGATTCGAGTTTTTCAAAACTCGAGTTTTCTATTTTTATTATTATTTTGAAGATCCGAGTTCCGACTCGGGTTTTCCCTTTTTATGTCGTTTGAAGTTTCGAGTTCTGACTCGAACTTCCTATCGCATTCAACACTTGTGTTGAAACCAATCGTTCCTTTGAAGATTCAAGTTTTCAAAACTCGGGTTTTCCATTTTTATTATTATTTTAAAGATCCGGGTTCCGACTCGGTTTTTCCCTTTTTGTGTCATTTGAAGTTTCGAGTTCCGACTCGAACTGCCAATCGAATTTATTGCTTGTGTTGGAACCGATCGTTCTTTTGAAGATTCGAGTTTTTGAAAACTCGGGTTTTCCATTTTTATTATTATTTTCAAGATCTGGGTTCTGACTCAAGTTTTGTGTCGTTTGAAGTTTCGAGTTCCGACTCAAACTTACTATCAGATTCAAAGCTCGTGTTGGAACCGATCGTTCTTTTGAAAATTCGAGTTTTTCAAAACTCGGGTTTTTAATTTTTATTATTATTTTGAAGATCCGGGTTCCGACTCGGGTTTTCTCTTTTTATGTCATTTGAAGTTTCGAGTTCCGACTCGAACTTTCTATCGAATTCAAAGCTCGTGTTGGAACCGATCATTCCTTTGAAAATTTGAGTTTTCAAAACTCGGGTTTTCCATTTTTATTATTATTTTGAAGATCCGGGTTTCGACTCGGATTTTCCCTTTTTATGTCGTTTGAAGTTTTGAGTTCCCACTCGAACTTCCTATCGGATTCCACGCTCGTGTTGGAACCGATCGTTCCTTTGAAGATTCGAGTTTTCAAAACTCTGGTTTTCCATTTTTATTATTATTTTGAAGATTCGGGTTCCGACTCGGGTTTTCCCTTTTTTTGTCGTTTGAAGTTTTGAGTTCCGACTCGAACTTCCTATCGGATTCAACGCTTGTTTTGAAACCGATCGTTCCTTTGAATATTCGAGTTTTCAAAACTTGGGTTTTCCATTTTTATTATTATTTTGAAGATCCGGGTTCCGACTCGGGTTTTTCGTTTTTGTGTGGTTTGAAGTTTCGTGTTCCGACTCCATCTTCCTATCGGATTCAATGCTCGTATTGGAACCGATCGTTCCTTTGAAGATTCAAGTTTTTCAAAACTCGGGTTTTTCATTTTTATAATTATTTTGAAGATCCGGGTTCCGACTCGAGTTTTCCCTTTTTATGTCATTTGAAGTTTCGAGTTCTGACTCGAACTTTCTATCGGATTCAACGCTTGTGTTGGAATCGATCGTGCCTTTGGAAATTCGAGTTTTCAAAACTCGGGTTTTCCATTTTTATTATTATTTTGATGATCCGGGTTCTGATTCGGGTTTTTCCTTTTTTTGTCGTTTGAAGTTTTGAGTTCCGACTCGAACTTCTTATTGGATTCAATGCTCGTGTTGGAAACGATCGTTCCTTTGAAGATTCGAGTTTTCAAAACTTGGGTTTTCCATTTTTATTATTATTTTGAAGATCCGGGTTCCGACTCGGGTTTTCCGTTTTTATGTGGTTTGAAGTTTCGTGTTCCGACTCCAACTTCCTATCGGATTCAATGCTCGTATTGGAACCGATCATTCCTTTGAAGATTCGAGTTTTTTAAAACTCGGGTTTTCCATTTTTATTATTATTTTGAAGATCCGGTTTCCGACTTGGGTTTTCCCTTTTTATGTCGTTTGAAGTTTTGAGTTCCAACTCAAACTTCTTATTGGATTCAATGCTCGTGTTGGAACCGATCGTTCCTGTGAAAATACGAGTTTTCAAAACTCGGGTTTTCCATTTTTATTATTGTTTTGAAGATCCGGCTTCCGACTCTGGTTTTCCCTTTTTATATCGTTTGAAGTTTCGAGTTCCGACTCGAACTTTCTATCGGATTCAACGCTCGTGTTGGAAACAATCGCTCCTTTGAAGATTCGAGTTTTTCGAAACTCAGGTTTTCCATTTTTATTATTATTTTGAAGATCCGGGTTTCGATTCAAGTTTTCTCTTTTTATGTCCTTTGAAGTTTTGAGTTCCGACTCGAACTTCCTATCGCATTCAACGCTCGTCTTGGAACCCATCATTTTTTTGAAAATTCGAGTTTTCAAAACTAGGGTTTTCCATTTTTATTATTATTTTTAAGATCCGGGTTCTGACTCAGGTTCTCTCTTTTTATGTCGTTCGAAGTTTCGAGTTCAGACTCGAACTTCCTATCGAATTCAACGCTCATGTTGGAACCAATCATTCCTTTGAAGATTCGAGTTTTTCAAAAACTCGGGTTTTCCATTTTTATAATTATTTTGAAGATCCGGGTTCCGACTCAGGTTTTTCCTTTTTATGTCGTTTGAAGTTTCGAGATCCAACTCAAACTTCCTATCGGATTCAACGCTCGTGTTGGAACCGATCGTTGCTTTGAAGATTCGAGTTTTTTAAAACTCGGGTTTTCCATTTTTATTATTATTTTGAATACCCGGGTTCCGACTCGGGTTTTCCCTTTCTATGTCGTTTGAAGTTTTGAGTTCCGACTCAAACTTCCTCTCAGATTCAACGCTCGTGTTGGAACCGATCATTCCTTTGAAGATTCGAGTATTTCAAAACTCGAGTTTTCCATTTTTATTTTTATTTTGAAGATCCAGGTTCCGACTCGGGTTTTTCCTTTTTATGTCGTGTGAAGTTTCAAGTTTCGACTCAAACTTCTTATCGTATTCAACGCTCATGTTGGAACCGATCGTTCCTTTGAAAATTTGAGTTTTCAAAACTCGGGTTTTCCATTTTTATTATTATTTTGAAGATCCGGGTTCTGACTCGGGTTTTCCCTTTTTATGTCGTTTGAAGTTTTGAGTTCCGACTCGAACTTACTATCGAATTCAAAGCTCGTGTTGGAACCGATCGTTCCTTTGAAAATTTGAGTTTTGAAAACTTGGGTATTCCATTTTTATTATTGTTTTGAAGATCCGGGTTCCGACTCGAGTTTTCTCTTTTTATGTCGTTTGAAGTTTTTAGTTCCGACTCGAACTTGCTATCGGATTCAACACTCGTGTTGGAACCGATCGTTCCTTTTAAGATTCGAGTTTTTTGAAACTCGGGTTTTCCATTTTTATTATTATTTTGAAGATCCGGGTTCCGACTCGGGTTTTTCCTTTTTATGTCGTTTGATGTTTCGCGTTCTGACTCGAACTTCCTATCGGATTCAACGCTCGTGTTGGAACCGATTGTTCCTTTGAAGATTCAAGTTTTTCAAAACTCGGGTTTTCCATTTTTATTATTATTTTGAAGATCCTAGTTCTGACTCGGATTTTTCCTTTTTATATCGTTTGAAGTTTCGAGTTCTGACTCAAACTTCCTATCGGATTCAACGCTCGTGTTGAAACCAATCATTCCTTTGAAGATTCGAGTTTTTCAAAACTCGGGTTTTCCATTTTTATTATTAATTTGAAGATCCGGGTTCCGACTCGGGTTTTCCCTTTTTATGTCGTTTGAAGTTTTGAGTTCTGACTCGAACTTCCTATCAGATTCAACGGACGTGTTGGAACCGATCGTTCCTTTGCAGATTCGAGTTTTTCAAAACTCGGGTTTGACATTTTTATTATTGTTTTGAAGATCCGGTTTCTGACTCGAGTTTTTACTTTTTATGTCGTTTGAAGTTTCGAGTTCCGACTCGAACTTACTATCGGATTCAACGCTCGTGTTGGAACCGATCGTTCCTTTGAAAATTCGAGTTTTTCAAAACTCAGGTTTTTAATTTTTATTATTATTTTGAAGATCCGGGTTCCGACTCAGGTTTTCTCTTTTTATGTCGTTGGAAGTTTTGAGTTCCAACTCGAACTTTCTTTCGAATTCAAAGCTCGTGTTGGAACCGATCGTTCCTTTGAAAATTTGAGTTTTCAAAACTCGGATTTTCCATTTTTATTATTATTATGAAGATCCAGGTTTCGACTCGGGTTTTCCCTTTTTATGTCGTTTGAAGTTTTGAGTTCCCTCTCGAACTTCCTATCGGATTCAACGCTCGTGTTGGAACTGATCGTTCCTTTGAAGATTCGAGTTTTTAAAACTCAGGTTTTCCATTTTTATTATTATTTTAAAGATCCGGGTTCCGACTCGGGTTTTTCGTTTTTATGTCGTTTGATGTTTCGCGTTCTGACTCGAACTTCCTATCGGATTCAACGCTCGTGTTGGAATCGATCGTTCCTTTGAAAATTCAAGTTTTTCAAAACTCGGGTTTTTAATTTTTATTATTATTTTGAAGATCCGGGTTCCGACTCGGGTTTTCTCTTTTTATGTCATTTGAGGTTTCGAGTTCCGACTCGAACTTTCTATCGAATTCAAAGCTCGTGTTGGAACCGATCGTTCCTTTGAAGATTCGAGTTTTCAAAACTCGGGTTTTCCATTTTTATTATTATTTTAAAGATCCGGGTTCCGACTCGGGTTTTCCCTTTTTATGTCGTTTGACGTTTCGAGTTCCGACTCGAACTTCCTATCGGATTCAACTTTCGTGTTATAACCGATCGTTCCTTTGAAGATTCAAGTTTTTCAAAACTCGAGTTTTCCATTTTTGTTATTATTTTGAAGATCCGGGTTCCGACTCGGGTTTTCCCTTTTTATGTCGTTTGAAGTTTCGAGTTCTGACTCGAACTTGCTATCGGATTCACCGCTCGTGTTGGAACCGATCGTTCCTTTGGAAATTCGAGTTTTCAAAACTCTGGTTTTCCATTTTTATTATTATTTTGAAGATCCGGGTTCCGACTCGGGTTTT
The DNA here is from genome assembly GCF_984573655.1 of Nuphar pumila. Taxonomy (NCBI): domain Eukaryota; kingdom Viridiplantae; phylum Streptophyta; class Magnoliopsida; order Nymphaeales; family Nymphaeaceae; genus Nuphar; species Nuphar pumila. The sequence goes on along the minus strand of NC_143253.1, from coordinate 60,578,857 downwards.
CCCTTTTTTTGTCGTGTGAAGTTTTGAGTTCTGACTCGAACTTCCTATCGGATTCAACGCTTGTGTTGAAACCGATCGTACCATTGAAGATTCGAGTTTTCAAAACTCGGGTTTTCCATTTTTATTATTATTTTGAAGATCCGGGTTCCGACTCGGTTTTTCCCTTTTTATGTCATTTGAAGTTTCGAGTTCCGACTCAAACTTTCTATCGAATTCAAAGCTCGTGTTGGAACTGATCGTTCCTTTGAAAATTCAAGTTTTCAAAACTCGGGTTTTCCATTTTTATTATTATTTTGAGGATCCGGGTTTCGACTCGGGTTTTTCCTTTTTCTGTCGTTTGAAGTTTTTAGTTCCCACTCGAACATCCTATCGGATTCAACGCTTGTGTTGAAACCGATCGTACCTTTGAAGATTCGAGTTTTCAAAACTCGGGTTTTCCATTTTTATTATTATTTTGAAGATCCAGGTTCCGACTCGAACTTTCTATCGAATTCAAAGCTCGTGTTGGAACTGATCGTTCCTTTGAAAATTCAAGTTTTCAAAACTCGGGTTTTCCATTTTTATTATTATTTTGAGGATCCGGGTTTCGACTCGGGTTTTCCCTTTTTATGTCGTTTGAAGTTTTGAGTTCCCACTCGAACTTCCTATCAAATTCCACGCTTGTGTTGGAACCGATCTTTCCTTTAAAATTCGAGTTTTCCATTTTTATTATTATTTTGAAGATCCGGGTTCCGACTCGGGTTTTCCCTTTTTATGTCGTTTGAAGTTTCGAGTTCTGACTCGAACTTCCTATCGGATTCAACTTTCGTGTTAGAACCGATCGTTCCTTTGAAGATTCGAGTTTTTCAAAACTCGAGTTTTTCATTTTTATTATTATTTTGAAGATCCGAGTTCCGACTCGGGTTTTCCCTTTTTATGTCGTTTGAAGTTTCGAGTTCTGACTCGAACTTCCTATCGGATTCAACGCTCGTGTTGGAACCGATCGTTCCTTTGGAAATTTGAGTTTTCAAAACTCTGGTTTTCCATTTTTATTATTATTTTGAAGATCCGGGTTCCGACTCAGGTTTTCCCTTTTTTTGTCGTGTGAAGTTTTGAGTTCCAACTCGAACTTCCTATCGGATTCAACGCGTGTGTTGAAACCGATCGTTCCTTTGAAGATTCGAGTTTTCAAAACTCGGGTTTTTCATTTTTATTATTATTTTGAAGATCCGGGTTCCGACTCGAGTTTTCCCTTTTTTTGTCGTTTGAAGTTTCGGGTTCTGACTCGAACTTTATATCGAATTCAAAGCTCGTGTTGGAACCGATTGTTCCTTTGAAAATTCGAGTTTTTCAAAACTCGGGTTATTAATTTTTATTTTTATTTTTATTTTGAAGATCCGGGTTCCGACTCGAGTTTTCTCTATTTATGTCATTTGAACTTTCGAGTTCCGACTCGAACTTTCTATCAAATTTAAAGCTCGTGTTGGAACCGATCGTTCCTTTGAAAATTCGAGTTTTCAAAACTCTAGTTTTCCATTTTTATTATTATTTTGAAGATCCGGGTTTCGACTCGGGTTTTCCCTTTTTATGTCGTTTGAAGTTTTGAGTTCCCACTCGAACTTCCTATCGGATTCCACGCTCGTGTTGGAACCGATCGTTCCTTTGAAGATTCGAGTTTTCAAAACTCAGGTTTTCCATCTTTATTATTATTTTGAAGATCCGTGATCCGACTCAGGTTTTCCCTTTTTATGTCGTTTGAAGTTTCGAGTTTCGACTCGAACTTCCTATCGCATTCAACTTTCGTGTTAGAACCAATCGTTTCTTTGAAGATTCGAGTTTTTCAAAACTCGAGTTTTCCATTTTTATTATTATTTTGAAGATCCGGGTTCCGACTCAGGTTTTCCCATTTTATGTTGTTTGAAGTTTCGAGTTCTGACTCGAACTTGCTATCGGATCCAACGCTCTTGTTGGAACCGATCGTTCCTTTGAAAATTCGAGTTTTCAAAACTCTGGTTTTCCATTTTTATTATTATTTTGAAGATCCAGGTTCCGACTCGAGTTTTCCCTTTTTTTGTCGTTTGAAGTTTCGAGTTCCGACTCGAACTTTATATCGAATTCATAGCTCGTGTTGGAACCGATCGTTCCTTTGAAAATTCGAGTTTTCAAAACTCGGGTTTTCCATTTTTAATATTAATTTGAGGATCCGGGCTTCGACTCGGGTTTTTCCTTTTTATGTCGTTTGAAGTTTTGAGTTCCCACTGGAACTTCCTATCGGATTCCACGCTCGTGTTGGAACCGATCGTTCCTTTGAAGATTCGAGTTTTCAAAACTCGGATTTTTCATTTTTATTATTTTTTTGAAGATCTGGGTTCCGACTCGGGTTTTCCCTTTTTATGTCGTTTGAAGTTTCGAGTTCTGACTCGAACTTCTAATCGGATTAAACTTTCGTGTTAGAACCGATCGTTCCTTTGAAGATTCGAGTTTTTCAAAACTCGAGTTTTCTATTTTTATTATTATTTTGAAGATCCGAGTTCCGACTCGGGTTTTCCCTTTTTATGCCGTTTGAAGTTTCGAGTTCTGACTCGAACTTCCTATCGCATTCAACGCTTGTGTTGAAACCAATCGTTCCTTTGAAGATTCAAGTTTTCAAAACTCGGGTTTTCCATTTTTATTATTATTTTAAAGATCCGGGTTCCGACTCGGTTTTTCCCTTTTTGTGTCATTTGAAGTTTCGAGTTCCGACTCGAACTGCCAATCGAATTTATTGCTTGTGTTGGAACCGATCGTTCTTTTGAAGATTCGAGTTTTTGAAAACTCGGGTTTTCCATTTTTATTATTATTTTCAAGATCTGGGTTCTGACTCAAGTTTTGTGTCGTTTGAAGTTTCGAGTTCCGACTCAAACTTACTATCAGATTCAAAGCTCGTGTTGGAACCGATCGTTCTTTTGAAAATTCGAGTTTTTCAAAACTCGGGTTTTTAATTTTTATTATTATTTTGAAGATCCGGGTTCCGACTCGGGTTTTCTCTTTTTATGTCATTTGAAGTTTCGAGTTCCGACTCGAACTTTCTATCGAATTCAAAGCTCGTGTTGGAACCGATCGTTCCTTTGAAAATTTGAGTTTTCAAAACTCGGATTTTCCATTTTTATTATTATTTTGAAGATCCGGGTTTCGACTCGGATTTTCCCTTTTTATGTCGTTTGAAGTTTTGAGTTCCCACTCGAACTTCCTATCGGATTCCACGCTCGTGTTGGAACCGATCGTTCCTTTGAAGATTCGAGTTTTCAAAACTCTGGTTTTCCATTTTTATTATTATTTTGAAGATCCGGGTTCCGACTCAGGTTTTCCCATTTTATGTTTTTTGAAGTTTCGAGTTCTGACTCGAACTTGCTATCGGATCCAACGCTCGTGTTGGAACCGATCGTTCCTTTGGAAGTTTGAGTTTTCAAAATTCTGGTTTTCCATTTTTATTATTATTTTGAAGATCCGGGTTCCGACTCGAGTTTTCCCTTTTTTTGTCGTTGGAAGTTTCGGGTTCCGACTCGAACTTTATATCGAATTCAAAGCTCGTGTTGGAACCGATCGTTCCTTTGAAAATTCGAGTTTTTCAAAACTCGGGTTTTAATTTTTATTATTTTTTGAAAGATCCGGGTTCCAACTCGGGTTTTCTCTTTTTATGTCGTTTGAAGTTTTGAGTTCCGACTCGAACTTTCTATCGAAATCAAAGCTCGTGTTGGAACCGATCGTTCCTTTGAAAATTTGGGTTTTCAAAACTCGGGTTTTCCATTTTTATTATTATTTTGAAGATCCGGGTTTCGACTCGGGTTTTCCCTTTTTATGTCGTTTAAAGTTTTTAGTTCCCACTCGAACTTCCTATCGGATTCAACGCTCGTGTTGGAACCGATCGTTCCTTTGAAGATTCGAGTTTTCAAAACTCGGGTTTTCCATTTTTATTATTATTTTGAAGATCCGGGTTCCGACTCAGGTTTTCCCTTTTTATGTCATTTAAAGTTTCGAGTTCCGAGTCGAACTTCCAATCGAATTTATTGCTTGTGTTGGAACCGATCGTTCCTTTGAAGATTCGAGTTTTTGAAAACTGGGGTTTTCCATTTTTATTATTATTTTCAAGATCTGGGTTCCGACTCAAGTTTTGTGTCGTTTGAAGTTTCGAGTTCCGACTCGAACTTACTATCGGATTCAACGCTCGTGTTGGAATCGATCGTTCCTTTGAAAATTCAAGTTTTTCAAAACTCGGGTTTTTAATTTTTATTATTATTTTGAAGATCCGGGTTCCGACTCGGGTTTTCTCTTTTTATGTCATTTGAGGTTTCGAGTTCCGACTCGAACTTTCTATCGAATTCAAAGCTCGTGTTGGAACCGATCGTTCCTTTGAAGATTCGAGTTTTCAAAACTCGGGTTTTCCATTTTTATTATTATTTTAAAGATCCGTGTTCCGACTCGGGTTTTCCCTTTTTATGTCGTTTGACGTTTCGAGTTCCGACTCGAACTTCCTATCGGATTCAACTTTCGTGTTATAACCGATCGTTCCTTTGAAGATTCAAGTTTTTCAAAACTCGAGTTTTCCATTTTTGTTATTATTTTGAAGATCCGGGTTCCGACTCGGGTTTTCCCTTTTTATGTCGTTTGAAGTTTCGAGTTCTGACTCGAACTTGCTATCGGATTCACCGCTCGTGTTGGAACCGATCGTTCCTTTGGAAATTCGAGTTTTCAAAACTCTGGTTTTCCATTTTTATTATTATTTTGAAGATCCGGGTTCCGACTCGGGTTTTCCCTTTTTTTGTCGTGTGAAGTTTTGAGTTCTGACTCGAACTTCCTATCGGATTCAACGCTTGTGTTGAAACCGATCGTACCATTGAAGATTCGAGTTTTCAAAACTCGGGTTTTCCATTTTTATTATTATTTTGAAGATCCGGGTTCCGACTCGGTTTTTCCCTTTTTATGTCATTTGAAGTTTCGAGTTCCGACTCAAACTTTCTATCGAATTCAAAGCTCGTGTTGGAACTGATCGTTCCTTTGAAAATTCAAGTTTTCAAAACTCGGGTTTTCCATTTTTATTATTATTTTGAGGATCCGGGTTTCGACTCGGGTTTTTCCTTTTTCTGTCGTTTGAAGTTTTTAGTTCCCACTCGAACATCCTATCGGATTCAACGCTTGTGTTGAAACCGATCGTACCTTTGAAGATTCGAGTTTTCAAAACTCGGGTTTTCCATTTTTATTATTATTTTGAAGATCCAGGTTCCGACTCGAACTTTCTATCGAATTCAAAGCTCGTGTTGGAACTGATCGTTCCTTTGAAAATTCAAGTTTTCAAAACTCGGGTTTTCCATTTTTATTATTATTTTGAGGATCCGGGTTTCGACTCGGGTTTTCCCTTTTTATGTCGTTTGAAGTTTTGAGTTCCCACTCGAACTTCCTATCAAATTCCACGCTTGTGTTGGAACCGATCTTTCCTTTAAAATTCGAGTTTTCCATTTTTATTATTATTTTGAAGATCCGGGTTCCGACTCGGGTTTTCCCTTTTTATGTCGTTTGAAGTTTCGAGTTCTGACTCGAACTTCCTATCGGATTCAACTTTCGTGTTAGAACCGATCGTTCCTTTGAAGATTCGAGTTTTTCAAAACTCGAGTTTTTCATTTTTATTATTATTTTGAAGATCCGAGTTCCGACTCGGGTTTTCCCTTTTTATGTCGTTTGAAGTTTCGAGTTCTGACTCGAACTTCCTATCGGATTCAACGCTCGTGTTGGAACCGATCGTTCCTTTGGAAATTTGAGTTTTCAAAACTCTGGTTTTCCATTTTTATTATTATTTTGAAGATCCGGGTTCCGACTCAGGTTTTCCCTTTTTTTGTCGTGTGAAGTTTTGAGTTCCAACTCGAACTTCCTATCGGATTCAACGCGTGTGTTGAAACCGATCGTTCCTTTGAAGATTCGAGTTTTCAAAACTCGGGTTTTTCATTTTTATTATTATTTTGAAGATCCGGGTTCCGACTCGAGTTTTCCCTTTTTTTGTCGTTTGAAGTTTCGGGTTCCGACTCGAACTTTATATCGAATTCAAAGCTCGTGTTGGAACCGATTGTTCCTTTGAAAATTCGAGTTTTTCAAAACTCGGGTTATTAATTTTTATTTTTATTTTTATTTTGAAGATCCGGGTTCCGACTCGAGTTTTCTCTATTTATGTCATTTGAACTTTCGAGTTCCGACTCGAACTTTCTATCAAATTTAAAGCTCGTGTTGGAACCGATCGTTCCTTTGAAAATTCGAGTTTTCAAAACTCTAGTTTTCCATTTTTATTATTATTTTGAAGATCCGGGTTTCGACTCGGGTTTTCCCTTTTTATGTCGTTTGAAGTTTTGAGTTCCCACTCGAACTTCCTATCGGATTCCACGCTCGTGTTGGAACCGATCGTTCCTTTGAAGATTCGAGTTTTCAAAACTCAGGTTTTCCATCTTTATTATTATTTTGAAGATCCGTGATCCGACTCAGGTTTTCCCTTTTTATGTCGTTTGAAGTTTCGAGTTTCGACTCGAACTTCCTATCGCATTCAACTTTCGTGTTAGAACCAATCGTTTCTTTGAAGATTCGAGTTTTTCAAAACTCGAGTTTTCCATTTTTATTATTATTTTGAAGATCCGGGTTCCGACTCAGGTTTTCCCATTTTATGTTGTTTGAAGTTTCGAGTTCTGACTCGAACTTGCTATCGGATCCAACGCTCTTGTTGGAACCGATCGTTCCTTTGAAAATTCGAGTTTTCAAAACTCTGGTTTTCCATTTTTATTATTATTTTGAAGATCCAGGTTCCGACTCGAGTTTTCCCTTTTTTTGTCGTTTGAAGTTTCGAGTTCCGACTCGAACTTTATATCGAATTCATAGCTCGTGTTGGAACCGATCGTTCCTTTGAAAATTCGAGTTTTCAAAACTCGGGTTTTCCATTTTTAATATTAATTTGAGGATCCGGGCTTCGACTCGGGTTTTTCCTTTTTATGTCGTTTGAAGTTTTGAGTTCCCACTGGAACTTCCTATCGGATTCCACGCTCGTGTTGGAACCGATCGTTCCTTTGAAGATTCGAGTTTTCAAAACTCGGATTTTTCATTTTTATTATTTTTTTGAAGATCTGGGTTCCGACTCGGGTTTTCCCTTTTTATGTCGTTTGAAGTTTCGAGTTCTGACTCGAACTTCTTATCGGATTAAACTTTCGTGTTAGAACCGATCGTTCCTTTGAAGATTCGAGTTTTTCAAAACTCGAGTTTTCTATTTTTATTATTATTTTGAAGATCCGAGTTCCGACTCGGGTTTTCCCTTTTTATGCCGTTTGAAGTTTCGAGTTCTGACTCGAACTTCCTATCGCATTCAACGCTTGTGTTGAAACCAATCGTTCCTTTGAAGATTCAAGTTTTCAAAACTCGGGTTTTCCATTTTTATTATTATTTTAAAGATCCGGGTTCCGACTCGGTTTTTCCCTTTTTGTGTCATTTGAAGTTTCGAGTTCCGACTCGAACTGCCAATCGAATTTATTGCTTGTGTTGGAACCGATCGTTCTTTTGAAGATTCGAGTTTTTGAAAACTCAGGTTTTCCATTTTTATTATTATTTTCAAGATCTGGGTTCTGACTCAAGTTTTGTGTCGTTTGAAGTTTCGAGTTCCGACTCAAACTTACTATCAGATTCAAAGCTCGTGTTGGAACCGATCGTTCTTTTGAAAATTCGAGTTTTTCAAAACTCGGGTTTTTAATTTTTATTATTATTTTGAAGATCCGGGTTCCGACTCGGGTTTTCTCTTTTTATGTCATTTGAAGTTTCGAGTTCCGACTCGAACTTTCTATCGAATTCAAAGCTCGTGTTGGAACCGATCGTTCCTTTGAAAATTTGAGTTTTCAAAACTCGGATTTTCCATTTTTATTATTATTTTGAAGATCCGGGTTTCGACTCGGATTTTCCCTTTTTATGTCGTTTGAAGTTTTGAGTTCCCACTCGAACTTCCTATCGGATTCCACGCTCGTGTTGGAACCGATCGTTCCTTTGAAGATTCGAGTTTTCAAAACTCTGGTTTTCCATTTTTATTATTATTTTGAAGATCCGGGTTCCGACTCAGGTTTTCCCATTTTATGTTTTTTGAAGTTTCGAGTTCTGACTCGAACTTGCTATCGGATCCAACGCTCGTGTTGGAACCGATCGTTCCTTTGGAAGTTTGAGTTTTCAAAATTCTGGTTTTCCATTTTTATTATTATTTTGAAGATCCGGGTTCCGACTCGAGTTTTCCCTTTTTTTGTCGTTGGAAGTTTCGGGTTCCGACTCGAACTTTATATCGAATTCAAAGCTCGTGTTGGAACCGATCGTTCCTTTGAAAATTCGAGTTTTTCAAAACTCGGGTTTTAATTTTTATTATTTTTTGAAAGATCCGGGTTCCAACTCGGGTTTTCTCTTTTTATGTCGTTTGAAGTTTTAAGTTCCGACTCGAACTTTCTATCGAAATCAAAGCTCGTGTTGGAACCGATCGTTCCTTTGAAAATTTGGGTTTTCAAAACTCGGGTTTTCCATTTTTATTATTATTTTGAAGATCCGGGTTTCGACTCGGGTTTTCCCTTTTTATGTCGTTTAAAGTTTTTAGTTCCCACTCGAACTTCCTATCGGATTCAACGCTCGTGTTGGAACCGATCGTTCCTTTGAAGATTCGAGTTTTCAAAACTCGGGTTTTCCATTTTTATTATTATTTTGAAGATCCGGGTTCCGACTCAGGTTTTCCCTTTTTATGTCATTTAAAGTTTCGAGTTCCGAGTCGAACTTCCAATCGAATTTATTGCTTGTGTTGGAACCGATCGTTCCTTTGAAGATTCGAGTTTTTGAAAACTGGGGTTTTCCATTTTTATTATTATTTTCAAGATCTGGGTTCCGACTCAAGTTTTGTGTCGTTTGAAGTTTCGAGTTCCGACTCGAACTTACTATCGGATTCAACGCTCGTGTTGGAATCGATCGTTCCTTTGAAAATTCAAGTTTTTCAAAACTCGGGTTTTTAATTTTTATTATTATTTTGAAGATCCGGGTTCCGACTCGGGTTTTCTCTTTTTATGTCATTTGAGGTTTCGAGTTCCGACTCGAACTTTCTATCGAATTCAAAGCTCGTGTTGGAACCGATCGTTCCTTTGAAGATTCGAGTTTTCAAAACTCGGGTTTTCCATTTTTATTATTATTTTAAAGATCCGTGTTCCGACTCGGGTTTTCCCTTTTTATGTCGTTTGACGTTTCGAGTTCCGACTCGAACTTCCTATCGGATTCAACTTTCGTGTTATAACCGATCGTTCCTTTGAAGATTCAAGTTTTTCAAAACTCGAGTTTTCCATTTTTGTTATTATTTTGAAGATCCGGGTTCCGACTCGGGTTTTCCCTTTTTATGTCGTTTGAAGTTTCGAGTTCTGACTCGAACTTGCTATCGGATTCACCGCTCGTGTTGGAACCCATCGTTCCTTTGGAAATTCGAGTTTTCAAAACTCTGGTTTTCCATTTTTATTATTATTTTGAAGATCCGGGTTCCGACTCGGGTTTTCCCTTTTTTTGTCGTGTGAAGTTTTGAGTTCTGACTCGAACTTCCTATCGGATTCAACGCTTGTGTTGAAACCGATCGTACCTTTGAAGATTCGAGTTTTCAAAACTCGGGTTTTCCATTTTTATTATTATTTTGAAGATCCGGGTTCCGACTCGGTTTTCCCCTTTTTATGTCATTTGAAGTTTCGAGTTCCGACTCAAACTTTCTATCGAATTCAAAGCTCGTGTTGGAACTGATCGTTCCTTTGAAAATTCAAGTTTTCAAAACTCGGGTTTTCCATTTTTATTATTATTTTGAGGATCCGGGTTTCGACTCGGGTTTTCCCTTTTTCTGTCGTTTGAAGTTTTTAGTTCCCACTCGAACATCCTATCGGATTCAACGCTTGTGTTGAAACCGATCGTACCTTTGAAGATTCGAGTTTTCAAAACTCGGGTTTTCAATTTTTATTATTATTTTGAAGATCCAGGTTCCGACTCGAACTTTCTAACGAATTCAAAGCTCGTGTTGGAACTGATCGTTCCTTTGAAAATTCAAGTTTTCAAAACTCGGGTTTTCCATTTTTATTATTATTTTGAGGATCCGGGTTTCGACTCGGGTTTTCCCTTTTTATGTCATTTGAAGTTTTGAGTTCCCACTCGAACTTCCTATCGAATTCCACGCTTGTGTTGGAACCGATCTTTCCTTTAAAATTCGAGTTTTCCATTTTTATTATTATTTTGAAGATCCGGGTTCCGACTCGGGTTTTCCCTTTTTATGTCGTTTGAAGTTTCGAGTTCTGACTCGAACTTCCTATCGGATTCAACTTTCGTGTTAGAACCGATCGTTCCTTTGAAGATTCGAGTTTTTCCAAACTCGAGTTTTTCATTTTTATTATTATTTTGAAGATCCGAGTTCCGACTCGGGTTTTCCCTTTTTATGTCGTTTGAAGTTTCGAGTTCTGACTCGAACTTCCTATCGGATTCAACGCTCGTGTTGGAACCGATCGTTCCTTTGGAAATTTGAGTTTTCAAAACTCTGGTTTTCCATTTTTATTATTATTTTGAAGATCCGGGTTCCGACTCAGGTTTTCCCTTTTTTTGTCGTGTGAAGTTTTGAGTTCCAACTCGAACTTCCTATCGGATTCAACGCGTGTGTTGAAACCGATCGTTCCTTTGAAGATTCGAGTTTTCAAAACTCGGGTTTTTCATTTTTATTATTATTTTGAAGATCCGGGATCCGACTCGAGTTTTCCCTTTTTTTGTCGTTTGAAGTTTCGGGTTCCGACTCGAACTTTATATCGAATTCAAAGCTCGTGTTGGAACCGATCGTTCCTTTGAAAATTCGAGTTTTTCAAAACTTGGGTTATTAATTTTTATTTTTATTTTTATTTTGAAGATCCGGGTTCCGACTCGGGTTTTCTCTATTTATGTCATTTGAACTTTCGAGTTCCGACTCGAACTTTCTATCAAATTTAAAGCTCGTGTTGGAACCGATCGTTCCTTTGAAAATTCGAGTTTTCAAAACTCTAGTTTTCCATTTTTATTATTATTTTGAAGATCCGGGTTTCGACTCGGGTTTTCCCTTTTTATGTCGTTTGAAGTTTTGAGTTCCCACTCGAACTTCCTATCGGATTCCACGCTCGTGTTGGAACTGATCGTTCCTTTGAAGATTCGAGTTTTCAAAACTCAGGTTTTCCATCTTTATTATTATTTTGAAGATCCGTGATCCGACTCAGGTTTTCCCTTTTTATGTCGTTTGAAGTTTCGAGTTTCGACTCGAACTTCCTATCGCATTCAACTTTCGTGTTAGAACCAATCGTTCCTTTGAAGATTCGAGTTTTTCAAAACTCGAGTTTTCCATTTTTATTATTATTTTGAAGATCCGGGTTCCGACTCAGGTTTTCCCATTTTATGTTGTTTGAAGTTTCGAGTTCTGACTCGAACTTGCTATCGGATCCAACGCTCTTGTTGGAACCGATCGTTCCTTTGGAAATTCGAGTTTTCAAAACTCTGGTTTTCCATTTTTATTATTATTTTGAAGATCCAGGTTCCGACTCGAGTTTTCCCTTTTTTTGTCGTTTGAAGTTTCGAGTTCCGACTCGAACTTTATATCGAATTCATAGCTCGTGTTGGAACCGATCGTTCCTTTGAAAATTCGAGTTTTCAAAACTCGGGTTTTCCATTTTTAATATTATTTTGAGGATCCGGGCTTCGACTCGGGTTTTTCCTTTTTATGTCGTTTGAAGTTTTGAGTTCCCACTGGAACTTCCTATCGGATTCCACGCTCGTGTTGGAACCGATCGTTCCTTTGAAGATTCGAGTTTTCAAAACTCGGATTTTCCATTTTTATTATTTTTTTGAAGATCTGGGTTCCGACTCGGGTTTTCCCTTTTTATGTCGTTTGAAGTTTCGAGTTCTGACTCGAACTTCTTATCGGATTAAACTTTCGTGTTAGAACCGATCGTTCCTTTGAAGATTCGAGTTTTTCAAAACTCGAGTTTTCTATTTTTATTATTATTTTGAAGATCCGAGTTCCGACTCGGGTTTTCCCTTTTTATGTCGTTTGAAGTTTCGAGTTCTGACTCGAACTTCCTATCGCATTCAACACTTGTGTTGAAACCAATCGTTCCTTTGAAGATTCAAGTTTTCAAAACTCGGGTTTTCCATTTTTATTATTATTTTAAAGATCCGGGTTCCGACTCGGTTTTTCCCTTTTTGTGTCATTTGAAGTTTCGAGTTCCGACTCGAACTGCCAATCGAATTTATTGCTTGTGTTGGAACCGATCGTTCTTTTGAAGATTCGAGTTTTTGAAAACTCGGGTTTTCCATTTTTATTATTATTTTCAAGATCTGGGTTCTGACTCAAGTTTTGTGTCGTTTGAAGTTTCGAGTTCCGACTCAAACTTACTATCAGATTCAAAGCTCGTGTTGGAACCGATCGTTCTTTTGAAAATTCGAGTTTTTCAAAACTCGGGTTTTTAATTTTTATTATTATTTTGAAGATCCGGGTTCCGACTCGGGTTTTCTCTTTTTATGTCATTTGAAGTTTCGAGTTCCGACTCGAACTTTCTATCGAATTCAAAGCTCGTGTTGGAACCGATCATTCCTTTGAAAATTTGAGTTTTCAAAACTCGGGTTTTCCATTTTTATTATTATTTTGAAGATCCGGGTTTCGACTCGGATTTTCCCTTTTTATGTCGTTTGAAGTTTTGAGTTCCCACTCGAACTTCCTATCGGATTCCACGCTCGTGTTGGAACCGATCGTTCCTTTGAAGATTCGAGTTTTCAAAACTCTGGTTTTCCATTTTTATTATTATTTTGAAGATTCGGGTTCCGACTCGGGTTTTCCCTTTTTTTGTCGTTTGAAGTTTTGAGTTCCGACTCGAACTTCCTATCGGATTCAACGCTTGTTTTGAAACCGATCGTTCCTTTGAATATTCGAGTTTTCAAAACTTGGGTTTTCCATTTTTATTATTATTTTGAAGATCCGGGTTCCGACTCGGGTTTTTCGTTTTTGTGTGGTTTGAAGTTTCGTGTTCCGACTCCATCTTCCTATCGGATTCAATGCTCGTATTGGAACCGATCGTTCCTTTGAAGATTCAAGTTTTTCAAAACTCGGGTTTTTCATTTTTATAATTATTTTGAAGATCCGGGTTCCGACTCGAGTTTTCCCTTTTTATGTCATTTGAAGTTTCGAGTTCTGACTCGAACTTTCTATCGGATTCAACGCTTGTGTTGGAATCGATCGTGCCTTTGGAAATTCGAGTTTTCAAAACTCGGGTTTTCCATTTTTATTATTATTTTGATGATCCGGGTTCTGATTCGGGTTTTTCCTTTTTTTGTCGTTTGAAGTTTTGAGTTCCGACTCGAACTTCTTATTGGATTCAATGCTCGTGTTGGAAACGATCGTTCCTTTGAAGATTCGAGTTTTCAAAACTTGGGTTTTCCATTTTTATTATTATTTTGAAGATCCGGGTTCCGACTCGGGTTTTCCGTTTTTATGTGGTTTGAAGTTTCGTGTTCCGACTCCAACTTCCTATCGGATTCAATGCTCGTATTGGAACCGATCATTCCTTTGAAGATTCGAGTTTTTTAAAACTCGGGTTTTCCATTTTTATTATTATTTTGAAGATCCGGTTTCCGACTTGGGTTTTCCCTTTTTATGTCGTTTGAAGTTTTGAGTTCCAACTCAAACTTCTTATTGGATTCAATGCTCGTGTTGGAACCGATCGTTCCTGTGAAAATACGAGTTTTCAAAACTCGGGTTTTCCATTTTTATTATTGTTTTGAAGATCCGGCTTCCGACTCTGGTTTTCCCTTTTTATATCGTTTGAAGTTTCGAGTTCCGACTCGAACTTTCTATCGGATTCAACGCTCGTGTTGGAAACAATCGCTCCTTTGAAGATTCGAGTTTTTCGAAACTCAGGTTTTCCATTTTTATTATTATTTTGAAGATCCGGGTTTCGATTCAAGTTTTCTCTTTTTATGTCCTTTGAAGTTTTGAGTTCCGACTCGAACTTCCTATCGCATTCAACGCTCGTCTTGGAACCCATCATTTTTTTGAAAATTCGAGTTTTCAAAACTAGGGTTTTCCATTTTTATTATTATTTTTAAGATCCGGGTTCTGACTCAGGTTCTCTCTTTTTATGTCGTTCGAAGTTTCGAGTTCAGACTCGAACTTCCTATCGAATTCAACGCTCATGTTGGAACCAATCATTCCTTTGAAGATTCGAGTTTTTCAAAAACTCGGGTTTTCCATTTTTATAATTATTTTGAAGATCCGGGTTCCGACTCAGGTTTTTCCTTTTTATGTCGTTTGAAGTTTCGAGATCCAACTCAAACTTCCTATCGGATTCAACGCTCGTGTTGGAACCGATCGTTGCTTTGAAGATTCGAGTTTTTTAAAACTCGGGTTTTCCATTTTTATTATTATTTTGAATACCCGGGTTCCGACTCGGGTTTTCCCTTTCTATGTCGTTTGAAGTTTTGAGTTCCGACTCAAACTTCCTCTCAGATTCAACGCTCGTGTTGGAACCGATCATTCCTTTGAAGATTCGAGTATTTCAAAACTCGAGTTTTCCATTTTTATTTTTATTTTGAAGATCCAGGTTCCGACTCGGGTTTTTCCTTTTTATGTCGTGTGAAGTTTCAAGTTTCGACTCAAACTTCTTATCGTATTCAACGCTCATGTTGGAACCGATCGTTCCTTTGAAAATTTGAGTTTTCAAAACTCGGGTTTTCCATTTTTATTATTATTTTGAAGATCCGGGTTCTGACTCGGGTTTTCCCTTTTTATGTCGTTTGAAGTTTTGAGTTCCGACTCGAACTTACTATCGAATTCAAAGCTCGTGTTGGAACCGATCGTTCCTTTGAAAATTTGAGTTTTGAAAACTTGGGTATTCCATTTTTATTATTGTTTTGAAGATCCGGGTTCCGACTCGAGTTTTCTCTTTTTATGTCGTTTGAAGTTTTTAGTTCCGACTCGAACTTGCTATCGGATTCAACACTCGTGTTGGAACCGATCGTTCCTTTTAAGATTCGAGTTTTTTGAAACTCGGGTTTTCCATTTTTATTATTATTTTGAAGATCCGGGTTCCGACTCGGGTTTTTCCTTTTTATGTCGTTTGATGTTTCGCGTTCTGACTCGAACTTCCTATCGGATTCAACGCTCGTGTTGGAACCGATTGTTCCTTTGAAGATTCAAGTTTTTCAAAACTCGGGTTTTCCATTTTTATTATTATTTTGAAGATCCTAGTTCTGACTCGGATTTTTCCTTTTTATATCGTTTGAAGTTTCGAGTTCTGACTCAAACTTCCTATCGGATTCAACGCTCGTGTTGAAACCAATCATTCCTTTGAAGATTCGAGTTTTTCAAAACTCGGGTTTTCCATTTTTATTATTAATTTGAAGATCCGGGTTCCGACTCGGGTTTTCCCTTTTTATGTCGTTTGAAGTTTTGAGTTCTGACTCGAACTTCCTATCAGATTCAACGGACGTGTTGGAACCGATCGTTCCTTTGCAGATTCGAGTTTTTCAAAACTCGGGTTTGACATTTTTATTATTGTTTTGAAGATCCGGTTTCTGACTCGAGTTTTTACTTTTTATGTCGTTTGAAGTTTCGAGTTCCGACTCGAACTTACTATCGGATTCAACGCTCGTGTTGGAACCGATCGTTCCTTTGAAAATTCGAGTTTTTCAAAACTCAGGTTTTTAATTTTTATTATTATTTTGAAGATCCGGGTTCCGACTCAGGTTTTCTCTTTTTATGTCGTTGGAAGTTTTGAGTTCCAACTCGAACTTTCTTTCGAATTCAAAGCTCGTGTTGGAACCGATCGTTCCTTTGAAAATTTGAGTTTTCAAAACTCGGATTTTCCATTTTTATTATTATTCTGAAGATCCAGGTTTCGACTCGGGTTTTCCCTTTTTATGTCGTTTGAAGTTTTGAGTTCCCTCTCGAACTTCCTATCGGATTCAACGCTCGTGTTGGAACTGATCGTTCCTTTGAAGATTCGAGTTTTTAAAACTCAGGTTTTCCATTTTTATTATTATTTTAAAGATCCGGGTTCCGACTCGGGTTTTTCGTTTTTATGTCGTTTGATGTTTCGCGTTCTGACTCGAACTTCCTATCGGATTCAACGCTCGTGTTGGAACCGATTGTTTCTTTGAAGATTCAAGTTTTTCAAAACTCGGGTTTTCCATTTTTATTATTATTTTGAAGATCCTAGTTCTGACTTTGATTTTTCCTTTTTATGTCGTTTGAAGTTTCGAGTTCCGACTCATACTTCCTATCGGATTCAACGCTCGTGTTGGAACCAATCATTCCTTTGAAGATTCGAGTTTTTCAAAACTCGGGTTTTCCATTTTTATTATTATTTTGAAGATCCGGGTTCTGACTCGGGTTTTCCCTTTTTATGTCGTGTGAAGTTTTGAGTTCCGACTCGAACTTCCTATCAGATTCAACGCACGTGTTGGAACCGATCGTTCCTTTGCAGATTCGAGTTTTTCAAAACTCGGGTTTGACATTTTTATTATTGTTTTGAAGATTCGGGTTCTGACTCGGGGTTTTACTTTTTATGTCGTTTGAAGTTTCGAGTTCCGACTCGAACTTACTATCGGATTCAACGCTCGTGTTGGAACCGATCGTTCCTTTGAAAATTCGAGTTTTTCAAAACTCAGGTTTTTAATTTTTATTATTATTTTGAAGATCCGGGTTCCGACTCAAGTTTTCTCTTTTTATGTCGTTGGAAGTTTCGAGTTCCAACTCGAACTTTATTTCGAATTCAAAGCTCATGTTGGAACCGATCGTTCCTTTGAAAATTTGAGTTTTCAAAACTCGGATTTTCCATTTTTATTATTATTATGAAGATCCAGGTTTCGACTCGGGTTTTCCCTTTTTATGTCGTTTGAAGTTTTGAGTTCCCACTCGAACTTCCTATCGGATTCAACGCTCGTGTTGGAACCGATCGTTCCTTTGAAGATTCGAGTTTTCAAAACTCAGGTTTTCCATTTTTATTATTATTTTGAAGATCCGGGTTCCGACTCGGGTTTTCCCTTTTTATGTCGTTTGAAGTTTCGAGTTCCGACTCGAACTTCCTATCGGATTCAATGCTCGTGTTGGAACCGATCGTTCTTTTGAAGATTCGAGTTTTTCAAAACTCGAGTTTTCCATTTTTTTTATTATTTTGAAGATCCGTGTTCCGACTTGGGTTTTCCCTTTTTATGTCGTTTAAAGTTTCGAGTTCCGACTCGTACTTCTTATCGAATTCAACGCTCGTGTTGGTACCAATCGTTCCTTTGAAAATTCGAGTTTTCAAAACTCAGGTTTTCCATTTTTATTATTATTTTGAAGATCCGGGTTCCGACTCGAGTTTTAACTTTTTATGTCGTTTGAAGTTTTGAGTTCGGACTCGAACTTCCTATCAGATTCAACGCACGTGTTGGAACCGATCGTTCCTTTGCAGATTCGAGTTTTTCAAAACTCGGGTTTGAGATTTTTATTATTGTTTTGAAGATCCGGGATCTGACTCGGTTTTTTACTTTTTATGTCGTTTGAAGTTTCGAGTTCCGACTTGAACTTACTATCGGATTCAACGCTCGTGTTGGAACCTATCGTTCCTTTGAAAATTCGAGTTTTTCAAAACTCAGGTTTTTAATTTTTATTATTATTTTGAAGATCTAGGTTTCGACTCAGGTTCTCTCTTTTTATGTCGTTGCAAGTTTCGAGTTCTAACTTGAACTTTCTATCGGATTCAACGCTCGTGTTGGAACCGATTGTTCCTTTGAAGATTCAAGTTTTTCAAAACTCGGGTTTTCCATTTTTATTATTATTTTGAAGATCCAGGTTTCGACTCGGGTTTTCCCTTTTTATGTCGTTTGAAGTTTCGAGTTCCGACTCAAACTTCCTATCGGATTCAACGCTCGTGTTGGAACCGATCATTCCTTTGAAGATTCAAGTTTTTCAAAACTCGGGTTTTCCATTTTTATTATTATTTTGAAGATCTGGGTTCGGACTCGGGTTTTCCCTTTTTATGTCGTTTGACGTTTTGAGTTCCGACTCGAAGTTCCTATCAGATTCAACGCACGTGTTGGAACCGATCGTTCCTTTGCAGATTCGAGTTTTTCAAAACTCGGGTTTGACATTTTTATTATTGTTTTGAAGATCCGGGTTCTGACTCGGGTTTTTACTTTTTATGTCCTTTGAAGTTTCGAGTTCCGATTCGAACTTACTATCGGATTCAACGCTCATGTTGGAACCGATCGTTCCTTTGAAAATTCGAGTTTTTCAAAACTAAGGTTTTTAATTTTTATTATTATTTTGAAGATCCGGGTTCCGACTCAGGTTTTCTCTTTTTATGTCGTTGGAAGTTTCGAGTTCTAACTCGAACTTTCTTTCGAATTCAAAGCTCATGTTGGAACCGATCGTTCATTTGAAAATTTGAGTTTTCAAAACTCGGATTTTCCATTTTTATTATTATTATGAAGATCCAGGTTTCGACTCGGGTTTTCCCTTTTTATGTCGTTTGAAGTTTTGAGTTCCCTCTCGAACTTCCTATCGGATTCAACGCTCGTGTTGGAACCGATCGTTTCTTTGAAGATTCGAGTTTTTAAAACTCAGGTTTTCCATTTTTATTATTATTTTGAAGATCTGGGTTCCGACTCGGGTTTTATCTTTTTATGTCGTTTGATGTTTCGCGTTCTGACTCGAACTTCCTATCGGATTCAACGCTCGTGTTGGAACCGATTGTTCCTTTGAAGATTCAAGTTTTTCAAAACTCGGGTTTTCCATTTTTATTATTATTTTGAAGATCCTAGTTCTGACTCGGATTTTTCCTTTTTATGTCGTTTGAAGTTTCGAGTTCCGACTCAAACTTCCTATCGGATTCAACGCTCGTGTTGGAACCAATCATTCCTTTGAAGATTTGAGTTTTTCAAAACTCGGGTTTTCCATTTTTATTATTATTTTGAAGATCCGGGTTCCGACTCGGGTTTTCCCTTTTTATGTCGTGTGAAGTTTTGAGTTCCGACTCGAACTTCCTATCAGATTCAACGCACGTGTTGGAACCGATCGTTCCTTTGCAGATTCGAGTTTTTCAAAACTCGGGTTTGACATTTTTATTATTGTTTTGAAGATTCGGGTTCTGACTCGGGGTTTTACTTTTTATGTCGTTTGAAGTTTCGAGTTCCGACTCGAACTTACTATCGGATTCAACGCTCGTGTTGGAACCGATCGTTCCTTTGAAAATTCGAGTTTTTCAAAACTCAGGTTTTTAATTTTTATTATTATTTTGAAGATCCGGGTTCCGACTCAAGTTTTCTCTTTTTATGTCGTTGGAAGTTTCGAGTTCCAACTCGAACTTTATTTCGAATTCAAAGCTCATGTTGGAACCGATCGTTCCTTTGAAAATTTGAGTTTTCAAAACTCGGATTTTCCATTTTTATTATTATTATGAAGATCCAGGTTTCGACTCGGGTTTTCCCTTTTTATGTCGTTTGAAGTTTTGAGTTCCCACTCGAACTTCCTATCGGATTCAACGCTCGTGTTGGAACCGATCGTTCCTTTGAAGATTCGAGTTTTCAAAACTCAGGTTTTCCATTTTTATTATTATTTTGAAGATCCGGGTTCCGACTCGGGTTTTCCCTTTTTATGTAGTTTGAAGTTTCGAGTTCCGACTCGAACTTCCTATCGGATTCAATGCTCGTGTTGGAAGCGATCGTTCTTTTGAAGATTCGAGTTTTTCAAAACTCGAGTTTTCCATTTTTTTTATTATTTTGAAGATCCGTGTTCCGACTTGGGTTTTCCCTTTTTATGTCGTTTAAAGTTTCGAGTTCCGACTCGTACTTCTTATCGAATTCAACGCTCGTGTTGGAACCAATCGTTCCTTTGAAAATTCGAGTTTTCAAAACTCAGGTTTTCCATTTTTATTATTATTTTGAAGATCCGGGTTCCGACTCGAGTTTTAACTTTTTATGTCGTTTGAAGTTTTGAGTTCGGACTCGAACTTCCTATCAGATTCAACGCACGTGTTGGAACCGATCGTTCCTTTGCAGATTCGAGTTTTTCAAAACTCGGGTTTGAGATTTTTATTATTGTTTTGAAGATCCGGGATCTGACTCGGTTTTTTACTTTTTATGTCGTTTGAAGTTTCGAGTTCCGACTTGAACTTACTATCGGATTCAACGCTCGTGTTGGAACCTATCGTTCCTTTGAAAATTCGAGTTTTTCAAAACTCAGGTTTTTAATTTTTATTATTATTTTGAAGATCTAGGTTTCGACTCAGGTTTTCTCTTTTTATGTCGTTGCAAGTTTCGAGTTCCAACTTGAACTTTCTATCGGATTCAACGCTCGTGTTGGAACCGATTGTTCCTTTGAAGATTCAAGTTTTTCAAAACTCGGGTTTTCCATTTTTATTATTATTTTGAAGATCCAGGTTTCGACTCGGGTTTTCCCTTTTTATGTCGTTTGAAGTTTCGAGTTCCGACTCAAACTTCCTATCGGATTCAACGCTCGTGTTGGAACCGATCATTCCTTTGAAGATTCAAGTTTTTCAAAACTCGGGTTTTCCATTTTTATTATTATTTTGAAGATCTGGGTTCGGACTCGGGTTTTCCCTTTTTATGTCGTTTGACGTTTTGAGTTCCGACTCGAAGTTCCTATCAGATTCAACGCACGTGTTGGAACCGATCGTTCCTTTGCAGATTCGAGTTTTTCAAAACTCGGGTTTGACATTTTTATTATTGTTTTGAAGATCCGGGTTCTGACTCGGGTTTTTACTTTTTATGTCCTTTGAAGTTTCGAGTTCCGATTCGAACTTACTATCGGATTCAACGCTCATGTTGGAACCGATCGTTCCTTTGAAAATTCGAGTTTTTCAAAACTAAGGTTTTTAATTTTTATTATTATTTTGAAGATCCGGGTTCCGACTCAGGTTTTCTCTTTTTATGTCGTTGGAAGTTTCGAGTTCTAACTCGAACTTTCTTTCGAATTCAAAGCTCATGTTGGAACCGATCGTTCATTTGAAAATTTGAGTTTTCAAAACTCGGATTTTCCATTTTTATTATTATTATGAAGATCCAGGTTTCGACTCGGGTTTTCCCTTTTTATGTCGTTTGAAGTTTTGAGTTCCCTCTCGAACTTCCTATCGGATTCAACGCTCGTGTTGGAACCGATCGTTTCTTTGAAGATTCGAGTTTTTAAAACTCAGGTTTTCCATTTTTATTATTATTTTGAAGATCTGGGTTCCGACTCGGGTTTTATCTTTTTATGTCGTTTGATGTTTCGCGTTCTGACTCGAACTTCCTATCGGATTCAACGCTCGTGTTGGAACCGATTGTTCCTTTGAAGATTCAAGTTTTTCAAAACTCGGGTTTTCCATTTTTATTATTATTTTGAAGATCCTAGTTCTGACTCGGATTTTTCCTTTTTATGTCGTTTGAAGTTTCGAGTTCCGACTCAAACTTCCTATCGGATTCAACGCTCGTGTTGGAACCAATCATTCCTTTGAAGATTTGAGTTTTTCAAAACTCGGGTTTTCCATTTTTATTATTATTTTGAAGATCCGGGTTCCGACTCGGGTTTTCCCTTTTTATGTCGTTTGAAGTTTTGAGTTCCGACTCGAACTTCCTATCAGATTCAACGCACGTGTTTTAACCGATCGTTCCTTTGCAGATTCGAGTTTTTCAAAACTCGGGTTTGAGATTTTTATTATTGTTTTGAAGATCCGGGATCTGACTCGGTTTTTTACTTTTTATGTCGTTTGAAGTTTCGAGTTCCGACTTGAACTTACTATCGGATTCAACGCTCGTGTTGGAACCTATCGTTCCTTTGAAAATTCGAGTTTTTCAAAACTCAGGTTTTTAATTTTTATTATTATTTTGAAGATCTAGGTTTCGACTCAGGTTTTCTCTTTTTATGTCGTTGCAAGTTTCGAGTTCCAACTTGAACTTTCTATCGGATTCAACGCTCGTGTTGGAACCGATTGTTCCTTTGAAGATTCAAGTTTTTCAAAACTCGGGTTTTCCATTTTTATTATTATTTTGAAGATCCAGGTTTCGACTCGGGTTTTCCCTTTTTATGTCGTTTGAAGTTTCGAGTTCCGACTCAAACTTCCTATCGGATTCAACGCTCGTGTTGGAACCGATCATTCCTTTGAAGATTCAAGTTTTTCAAAACTCGGGTTTTCTATTTTTATTATTATTTTGAAGATCTGGGTTCGGACTCGGGTTTTCCCTTTTTATGTCGTTTGACGTTTTGAGTTCCGACTCGAACTTCCTATCAGATTCAACGCACGTGTTGGAACCGATCGTTCCTTTGCAGATTCGAGTTTTTCAAAACTCGGGTTTGACATTTTTATTATTGTTTTGAAGATCCGGGTTCTGACTCGGGTTTTTACTTTTTATGTCCTTTGAAGTTTCGAGTTCCGACTCGAACTTACTATCGGATTCAACGCTCATGTTGGAACCGATCGTTCCTTTGAAAATTCGAGTTTTTCAAAACTAAGGTTTTTAATTTTTATTATTATTTTGAAGATCCGGGTTCCGACTCAGGTTTTCTCTTTTTATGTCGTTGGAAGTTTCGAGTTCTAACTCGAACTTTCTTTCGAATTCAAAGCTCGTGTTGGAACCGATCGTTCATTTGAAAATTTGAGTTTTCAAAACTCGGATTTTCCATTTTTATTATTATTATGAAGATCCAGGTTTCGACTCGGGTTTTCCCTTTTTATGTCGTTTGAAGTTTTGAGTTCCCTCTCGAACTTCCTATCGGATTCAACGCTCGTGTTGGAACCGATCGTTTCTTTGAAGATTCGAGTTTTCAAAACTCAGGTTTTCCATTTTTATTTTTATTTTGAAGATCCGGGTTCCGACTCGGGTTTTATCTTTTTATGTCGTTTGATGTTTCGCGTTCTGACTCGAACTTCCTATCGGATTCAACGCTCGTGTTGGAACCGATTGTTCCTTTGAAGATTCAAGTTTTTCAAAACTCGGGTTTTCCATTTTTATTATTATTTTGAAGATCCTAGTTCTGACTCGGATTTTTCGTTTTTATGTCGTTTGAAGTTTCGAGTTCCGACTCAAACTTCCTATCGGATTCAACGCTCATGTTGGAACCAATCATTCCTTTGAAGATTTGAGTTTTTCAAAACTCGGGTTTTCCATTTTTATTATTATTTTGAAGATCCGGGTTCCGACTCGGGTTTTCCCTTTTTATGTCGTTTGAAGTTTTGAGTTCCGACTCGAACTTCCTATCAGATTCAACGCACGTGTTTTAACCGATCGTTCCTTTGCAGATTCGAGTTTTTCAAAACTCGGGTTTGACATTTTTATTATTGTTTTGAAGATCCGGGTTCTGACTCGGGTTTTTACTTTTTATGTCGTTTAAAGTTTCGAGTTCCGACTTGAACTTACTATCGGATTCAACGCACGTGTTGGAACCGATCGTTCCTTTGAAAATTCGAGTTTTTCAAAACTCGTGTTTTTAATTTTTATTATTATTTTGAAGATCCGGGTTCCGACTTGGGTTTTCTTTTTTTATGTCGTTTGAAGTTTCGAGTTCCGACTCGAACTTTCTATCGAATTCAAAGCTCGTGTTGGAACCGATCGTTCCTTTGAAAATTCGAGTTTTCAAAACTCGGGTTTTCCATTTTTATTATTATTTTGAAGATCCGGGTTTGTGTAGGAGAAAGATTGATATTTTATGTCTTCAAGAGACCAAATGGGTAGGTGAGAAAGCTAAAGTGATAGAACCTTGGGGATATAAGATTTGGTATACAGGAATAAATAGGAAAAGGAATGGCGTAGGGATTGTTATGAGTCGTCAGTTTATAGATAATGTAGTTGAGGTCCGTAGGAAGGGTGATAGAATTTTACTTATTAAATTAGTATTAGGTACGAATATTATTAATATTATTAGTGTTTATGCACCTCAAGTAGGTTTAGCTGATTCCATTAAGCATCAATTTTGGGAAGATTTAGATGGAGTAGTACAAGGGATATCTTATGGAGAAAAGCTTTTCATCGGCGGTGACCTTAATGGACATGTAGGCATTAGTAGGGATGGATTTGAGAGTATCCATGGAGGCTATGGTATAGGAGAAAGAAATGAAAGTGGAGAAAGGATTTTAGATTTTTGTTTGTCCTATGATATGATCTTAGCAAACACTTGGTTTAGGAAGAGGGAGTCTCACCTAGTAACATTTAAAAGTGGGGTTAATACGAGTCAGATAGATTTTTTTCTACTTAGAAAGAGAGATAAGGGTTGTTGCATCGATTGTAAGGTTATACCGGGAGAAAGTGTAGCTACACAACATAGAGTCTTAATTTTAGATCTTAGAATTAGACAATGCCGCAAAAGGGATAGACATAGGATAGATCCTAGAATTAAGTGGTGGGCACTGAAAGGAGCTAAACAAGGAATGTTTGTAGTGCAGGTAGTTAAGGAAGCTGATTGGTGTCTCGAGGAAGATTCAGAATCAATGTGGCATAAGAAAAGTGGCTAAGGAGGTATTGGGTGAGTCTAAAGGCGGTGCACCACTAGGTAAGGATACATCATGGTGGAACGAGGATGTCAAATTAGCTATTAAGGTTAAAAGAGAGTGTTATAGAAATCTAAGTAAGAGGCGTGATAATGAGAATTTGGAGAAGTATATGATAGCAAAGAAGGAAGCTAAAAAAGTTGTTCGAAACGCGAGGGCTAAGGTATACAAGGAGGTTTATGACAAGTTGGATACCAAAGAAGGCGAGAATGATATTTATAGGCTTGCAAAGATGAGAGATAGAAAATCGAAGGATTTGGGTATGGTTAGATGTATCAAAGATGAAACGCAAAGGGTTTTAGTCAAAGATGAGGAGATTAAGGAGAGATGGAAAGATTATTTTGATAAGCTATTTAATGATAGTCATGCTCAAGATCATGGAGACTTCTCCATTCCTTTTCATGAGATAAATCGTGACTTCATGCGCAAGATTCAAAAGAAAGAAATTGCAGAGGCTTTGAAGAAAATAAAATCAAGCAGGGCAGTTGGCCCAGATGGTATACCTATCGAGGCATGGAAATGCTTGGGAGAGAAAGGTTTAGAATGGTTGACAAATCTTTTTAACTTGATTTGGCGAACAAATAAGATGCCTAATGAGTGGAGGAAGAGTACTTTGGTGCCTTTATATAAGAATAAGGGTGATATACAAGATTGCACAAACTATCGTGGTATAAAACTCACGAGTCATAGTATGAAACTTTGGGAGAGGGTGATTGAGTCTAGGTTGAGGAAGGTTGTCATGATATCGGAGAATCAATTCGGTTTTATGCCTGGAAGATCAACTATGGAAGCTATGCATCTTCTTAGACAACTTATTGAAAGATATATGGAGAGGAACAAAGATTTGCATATGGTTTTTATTGATTTAGAGAAGGCATACGATAGAGTACTTAGGGACGTTCTCTGATGGACAATGATGAAGAAAGGTGTTTCTCTCAAGTACATTAGTATAATTAAAGATATGTATGAAGGAGTAGTAACCAATGTCCGCACTTGTGGAGGGGTGACAACCAATTTTCCGATAACGGTTGGGTTACATCAAGGATCTGCTTTAAGCCCTTTCCTATTTGCGATAGTGATGGATGAGCTTATGAGATCAATTCAAGAAAATGTATCGTGGTGTATGTTGTTTCCTGATGATATTGTTTTGATTGATGAGTCTAGAGCTGGGGTTAATGCTAAGTTAGAATTATGGAGACAGGCATTGGAAGTTAGAGGTTTTAAGTTGAGTAAGAGTAAGACTGAATATATGGAATGTCGGTTTAGTAAGCAACGAAGTAGTGATGGGAGTGTAGTGAAGCTTGGTGAGCAAGAAATATCGGTGAATGATTATTTCAAATATTTGGGATCCATCATTCAAAAGTATGGAGAAATTGATGGAGATGTAAATCATAGGAAAAAGGTTGGGTGGATGAAATGGAAAAGTGCAACTGGAGTGCTGTGCGATCGTAGAATGCCATTGCGGTTGAAGGGAAAGTTTTTTAGGACGACTATTAGACCTGCTTTACTATATGGTACGGAATGTTGGGCTGCCAAGAGACATCATATTCAAAAAATGAGTGTAGCTGAGATGCGGATGCTTAGATGGATGTGTGGAAATACAATAAAAGATAAGATTCAGAACGAGGAGATACGTAAGAAGATAGGTGTTGCACCCATTGAAAATAATATGCGAGAGAATCGTTTACGGTGGTTTGGACATATTCGACGAAGGCCTAATGATGCTCCAATTAGAAGGTTGGAGAAATGGGAAAATATATTAGTTAAAAGAGGTCGGGGTAGGCCTAGGAAGACTTGGATGGAGATGATAGGAAAGGATATGAATGCTTTGAACCTCACCGAGGACATGGCATTGGATAGAAATGATTGGAGGAAAAGGATTCATGTGGAAGACCCGAAATGAATTTCTTTTTTGGTTCATATCGCTGACCCCAATTGTTTTGGGATGAAGGCGTAGTTGTTGTTGTTGTTTGTTGAAGATCCGGGTTTCGACTCGGGTTTTCCCTTTTTATGTCGTTTGAAGTTTTGAGTTCCCACTCGAACTTCCTATCGGATTCAACGCTCGTGTTGGAACTGATCGTTCCTTTGAAGATTCGAGTTTTCAAAACTCGGGTTTTCCAATTTTATTATTATTTTGAAGATCCGGGTTTCGACTCGGGTTTTTCGTTTTTATGTTGTTTGAAATTTTGAGTTCCCACTCGAACTTCTTATCGGATTCAACGCTCGTGTTGGAACCGATCGTTCCTTTGAAGATTCGAGTTTTCAAAACTCGGGTTTTCCATTTTTATTATTATTTTGAAGATCCAGGTTCCGACTCGGGTTTTCCCTTTTTATGTCGTTTGAAGTTTTGAGTTCCGACTCGAACTTCCTATCGGATTCAACTTTCGTGTTAGAACCGATCGTTCCTTTAAACATTCGAGTTTTTCAAAACTCGAGTTTTCCATTTTTATTATTATTTTGAAGATCCGGGTTCCGACTCGGGTTTTTTGTTTTTATGTCGTTGGAAGTTTCGAGTTCCAACTCGAACTTTCTTTCGAATTCAAAGCTCGTGTTGGAACCGATCGTTCCTTTGAAAATTTGAGTTTTCAAAACTCGGATTTTCCATTTTTATTATTATTATGAAGATCCAGGTTTCGACTCGGGTTTTCCCTTTTTATGTCGTTTGAAGTTTTGAGTTCCCTCTCGAACTTCCTATAGGATTCAACGCTCGTGTTGGAACCGATCGTTCCTTTGAAGATTCGAGTTTTCAAAACTCAGGTTTTCCATTTTTATTATTATTTTGAAGATCCGGGTTCCGACTCGGGTTTTTCCTTTTTATGTCGTTTGATGTTTCGCGTTCTGACTCGAACTTCCTATCGGATTCAATGCTCGTGTTGGAACCGATTGTTCCTTTGGAGATTCAAGTTTTTCAAAACTCGGGTTTTCCATTTTTATTATTATTTTGAAGATCCTAGTTCTGACTCGAATTTTTCCTTGTTATGTCGTTTGAAGTTTCGAGTTCCGACTCAAACTTCGTATCAGATTCAACGCTCGTGTTGGAACCAATCATTCCTTTGAAGATTCGAGTTTTTCAAAACTCGGGTTTTCCATTTTTATTATTATTTTGAAGATCCGGGTTTTGACTCGGGTTTTCCCTTTTTATGTCGTTTGAAGTTTTGAGTTTCGACTCGAACTTCCTATCAGATTCAACGGACGTGTTGGAACCGATCGTTCCTTTGCAGATTCGAGTTTTTCAAAACTCGGGTTTGACATTTTTATTATTGTTTTGAAGATCCGGGTTCTGACTCGAGTTTTTACTTTTTATGTCGTTTGAAGTTTCGAGTTCCGACTCGAACTTACTATCGGATTCAACGCTCGTGTTGGAACCGATCGTTCCTTTGAAAATTCGAGTTTTTCAAAACTCAGGTTTTTAATTTTTATTATTATTTTGAAGATCCGGGTTCCGACTCAGGTTTTCTCTTTTTATGTCGTTGGAAGTTTTGAGTTCCAACTCGAACTTTCTTTCGAATTCAAAGCTCGTGTTGGAACCGATCGTTCCTTTGAAAATTTGAGTTTTCAAAACTCGGATTTTCCATTTTTATTATTATTATGAAGATCCAGGTTTCGACTCGGGTTTTCCCTTTTTATGTCGTTTGAAGTTTTGAGTTCCCTCTCGAACTTCCTATCGGATTCAACGCTCGTGTTGGAATTGATCGTTCCTTTGAAGATTCGAGTTTTCAAAACTCAGGTTTTCCATTTTTATTATTATTTTGAAGATCCGGGTTCCGACTCGGGTTTTTCGTTTTTATGTCGTTTGATGTTTCGCGTTCTGACTCGAACTTCCTATCGGATTCAACGCTCGTGTTGGAACCGATTGTTTCTTTGAAGATTCAAGTTTTTCAAAACTCGGGTTTTCCATTTTTATTATTATTTTGAAGATCCTAGTTCTGACTTTGATTTTTCCTTTTTATGTCGTTTGAAGTTTCGAGTTCCGACTCATACTTCCTATCGGATTCAACGCTCGTGTTGGAACCAATCATTCCTTTGAAGATTCGAGTTTTTCGAAACTCGGGTTTTCCATTTTTATTATTATTTTGAAGATCCGGGTTCTGACTCGGGTTTTCCCTTTTTATGTCGTGTGAAGTTTTGAGTTCCGACTCGAACTTCCTATCAGATTCAACGCACGTGTTGGAACCGATCGTTCCTTTGCAGATTCGAGTTTTTCAAAATTCGGGTTTGACATTTTTATTATTGTTTTGAAGATCCGGGTTCTGACTCGGGGTTTTACTTTTTATGTCGTTTGAAGTTTCGAGTTCCGACTCGAACTTACTATCGGATTCAACGCTCGTGTTGGAACCGATGGTTCCTTTGAAAATTCGAGTTTTTCAAAACTCAGGTTTTTAATTTTTATTATTATTTTGAAGATCCGGGTTCCGACTCAAGTTTTCTCTTTTTATGTCATTGGAAGTTTCGAGTTCCAACTCGAACTTTCTTTCGAATTCAAAGCTCATGTTGGAACCGATCGTTCCTTTGAAAATTTGAGTTTTCAAAACTCGGATTTTCCATTTTTATTATTATTATGAAGATCCAGGTTTCGACTCGGGTTTTCCCTTTTTATGTCGTTTGAAGTTTTGAGTTCCCACTCGAACTTCCTATCGGATTCAACGCTCGTGTTGGAACCGATCGTTCCTTTGAAGATTCGAGTTTTCAAAACTCAGGTTTTCCATTTTTATTATTATTTTGAAGATCCGGGTTCCGACTCGGGTTTTCCCTTTTTATGTCGTTTGAAGTTTCGAGTTCCGACTTGAACTTCCTATCGGATTCAATGCTCGTGTTGGAACCGATCGTTCTTTTGAAGATTCGAGTTTTTCAAAACTCGAGTTTTCCATTTTTTTTATTATTTTGAAGATCCGTGTTCCGACTTGGGTTTTCCCTTTTTATGTCGTTTAAAGTTTCGAGTTCCGACTCGTACTTCTTATCGAATTCAACGCTCGTGTTGGAACCAATCGTTCCTTTGAAAATTCGAGTTTTCAAAACTCAGGTTTTCCATTTTTATTATTATTTTGAAGATCCGGGTTCCGACTCGAGTTTTAACTTTTTATGTCGTTTGAAGTTTTTGAGTTCGGACTCGAACTTCCTATCAGATTCAACGCACGTGTTGGAACCGATCGTTCCTTTGCAGATTCGAGTTTTTCAAAACTCGGGTTTGAGATTTTTATTATTGTTTTGAAGATCCGGGATCTGACTCGGTTTTTTACTTTTTATGTCGTTTGAAGTTTCGAGTTCCGACTTGAACTGACTATCGGATTCAACGCTCGTGTTGGAACCTATCGTTCCTTTGAAAATTCGAGTTTTTCAAAACTCAGGTTTTTAATTTTTATTATTATTTTGAAGATCTAGGTTTCGACTCAGGTTTTCTCTTTTTATGTCGTTGCAAGTTTCGAGTTCCAACTTGAACTTTCTATCGGATTCAACGCTCGTGTTGGAACCGATTGTTCCTTTGAAGATTCAAGTTTTTCAAAACTCGGGTTTTCCATTTTTATTATTATTTTGAAGATCCAGGTTTCGACTCGGGTTTTCCCTTTTTATGTCGTTTGAAGTTTCGAGTTCCGACTCAAACTTCCTATCGGATTCAACGCTCGTGTTGGAACCGATCATTCCTTTGAAGATTCAAGTTTTTCAAAACTCGGGTTTTCCATTTTTATTATTATTTTGAAGATCTGGGTTCAGACTCGGGTTTTCCCTTTTTATGTCGTTTGACGTTTTGAGTTCCGACTCGAAGTTCCTATCAGATTCAACGCACGTGTTGGAACCGATCGTTCCTTTGCAGATTCGAGTTTTTCAAAACTCGGGTTTGACATTTTTATTATTGTTTTGAAGATCCGGGTTCTGACTCGGCTTTTTACTTTTTATGTCCTTTGAAGTTTCGAGTTCCGACTCGAACTTACTATCAGATTCAACGCTCATGTTGGAACCGATCGTTCCTTTGAAAATTCGAGTTTTTCAAAACGAAGGTTTTTAATTTTTATTATTATTTTGAAGATCCGGGTTCCGACTCAGGTTTTCTCTTTTTATGTCGTTGGAAGTTTCGAGTTCTAACTCGAACTTTCTTTCGAATTCAAAGCTCATGTTGGAACCGATCGTTCATTTGAAAATTTGAGTTTTCAAAACTCGGATTTTCCATTTTTATTATTATTATGAAGATCCAGGTTTCGACTCGGGTTTTCCCTTTTTATGTCGTTTGAAGTTTTGAGTTCCCTCTCGAACTTCCAATCGGATTCAACGCTCGTGTTGGAACCGATCGTTTCTTTGAAGATTCGAGTTTTTAAAACTCAGGTTTTCCATTTTTATTATTATTTTGAAGATCTGGGTTCCGACTCGGGTTTTATCTTTTTATGTCGTTTGATGTTTCGCGTTCTGACTCGAACTTCCTATCGGATTCAACGCTCGTGTTGGAACCGATTGTTCCTTTGAAGATTCAAGTTTTTCAAAACTCGGGTTTTCCATTTTTATTATTATTTTGAAGATCCTAGTTCTGACTCGGATTTTTCCTTTTTATGTCGTTTGAAGTTTCGAGTTCCGACTCAAACTTCCTATCGGATTCAACGCTCGTGTTGGAACCAATCATTCCTTTGAAGATTTGAGTTTTTCAAAACTCGGGTTTTCCATTTTTATTATTATTTTGAAGATCCGGGTTCCGACTCGGGTTTTCCCTTTTTATGTCGTTTGAAGTTTCGAGTTCTGACTCAAACTTCCTATCAGATTCAACGGTCGTGTTGGAACCGATCATTCCTTTGAAAATTCGAGTTTTCAAAACTCGGGTTTTCCATTTTTATTATTATTTTGAAGATCCGAGTTCCGACTCGGGTTTTCCCTTTTTTTTGTCGTTTGAAGTTTTGAGTTCTGACTCGAACTTCCTATCGGATTCAACGCTTGTGTTGAAACCGATCGTACCTTTGAAGATTCGAGTTTTCAAAACTCGGGTTTTCCATTTTTATTATTATTTTGAAGATCCGGGTTCCGACTCGGTTTTTCCCTTTTTATGTCATTTGAAGTTTCGAGTTCCGACTCGAACTTTCTATCGAATTCAAAGCTCGTGTTGGAACTGATCGTTCCTTTGAAAATTCAAGTTTTCAAAACTCGGGTTTTCCATTTTTATTATTATTTTGAGGATTCGGGTTTCGACTCGGGTTTTCCCTTTTTATGTCGTTTGAAGTTTTGAGTTCCCACTCGAACTTCCTATCGGATTCCACGCTTGTGTTGGAACCGATCTTTCCTTTGAAGATTCGAGTTTTCAAGACTCGGGTTTTCCATTTTTATTATTATTTTGAAGATCCGGGTTCCGACTCGGGTTTTTCCTTTTTATGTTGTTTGAAGTTTCGAGTTCTGACTCAAACTTCCTATCGGATTCAACTTTCGTGTTAGAACCGATCGTTCCTTTGAAGATTCGAGTTTTTCAAAACTCGAGTTTTCCATTTTTATTATTATTTTGAAGATCCGAGTTCCGACTCGGGTTTTCCCTTTTTATGTCGTTTGAAGTTTCGAGTTCTGACTCGAACTTCCTATCGGATTCAACGCTCGTGTTGGAACCGATCGTTCCTTTGGAAATTCGAGTTTTCAAAACTCTGGTTTTCCATTTTTATTATTATTTTGAAGATCCAGGTTCCGACTCGGGTTTTCCCTTTTTTTGTAGTGTGAAGTTTTGAGTTCCAACTCGAACTTCCTATCGGATTCAACGTTTGTGTTGAAACCGATCGTTCCTTTGAAGATTCGAGTTTTCAAAACTCGGGTTTTCCATTTTTATTATTATTTTGAAGATCCGGGTTCCGACTCGGGTTTTCTCTATTTATGTCATTTGAAGTTTCGAGTTCCGACTCGAAC
The DNA here is from genome assembly GCF_984573655.1 of Nuphar pumila. Classification (NCBI taxonomy): domain Eukaryota; kingdom Viridiplantae; phylum Streptophyta; class Magnoliopsida; order Nymphaeales; family Nymphaeaceae; genus Nuphar; species Nuphar pumila. Next base: position 60,546,452 of record NC_143253.1, on the reverse strand, counting down.
TTTCTATCGAATTCAAAGCTCGTGTTGGAACCGATCGTTCATTTGAAAATTCGAGTTTTCAAAACTCGGGTTTTCCATTTTTATTATTATTTTGAAGATCCGGGTTTCGACTCGGGTTTTCCCTTTTTATGTCGTTTGAAGTTTTGAGTTCCCACTCGAACTTCCTATCGGATTCCACGCTCGTGTTGGAACCGATCGTTCCTTTGAAGATTCGAGTTTTCAAAACTCAGGTTTTCCATTTTTATTATTATTTTGAAGATCCGTGTTCCGACTCGGGTTTTCCCTTTTTATGTCGTTTGAAGTTTCGAGTTCCGACTCGAACTTCCTATCGGATTCAACTTTCGTGTTAGAACCGATCATTCCTTTGAAGATTCGAGTTTTTCAAAACTCGAGTTTTCCATTTTTATAATTATTTTGAAGATCCGAGTTCCGACTCGGGTTTTCCCTTTTTATGTCGTTTGAAGTTTCGAGTTCCGACTCGAACTTCCTATCGGATTCAACTTTCGTGTTAGAACCGATCGTTCCTTTGAAGATTCGAGTTTTTCAAAACTCGAGTTTTCCATTTTTATTATTATTTTGAAGATCCGGGTTCCGACTCATGTTTTCCCATTTTATGTTGTTTGAAGTTTCGAGTTCTGACTCGAACTTGCTATCGGATCCAACGCTCGTGTTGGAACCGATCGTTCCTTTGGAAGTTTGAGTTTTCAAAATTCTGGTTTTCCATTTTTATTATTATTTTGAAGATCCGGGTTCCGACTCGAGTTTTCCCTTTTTTTGTCGTTTGAAGTTTCGGGTTCCGACTCGAACTTTATATCGAATTCAAAGCTCGTGTTGGAACCGATCGTTCCTTTGAAAATTCGAGTTTTTCAAAACTCGGGTTTTAATTTTTATTATTTTTTTAAAGATCCGGGTTCCAACTCGGGTTTTCTCTTTTTATGTCGTTTGAAGTTTTGAGTTCCGACTCGAACTTTCTATCGAAATCAAAGCTCGTGTTGGAACCGATCGTTCCTTTGAAAATTTGGGTTTTCAAAACTCGGGTTTTCCATTTTTATTTATATTTTGAAGATCCGGGTTTCGACTCGGGTTTTCCCTTTTTATGTCGTTTGAAGTTTTTAGTTCCCACTCGAACTTCCTATCGGATTCAACGCTCGTGTTGGAACCGATCGTTCCTTTGAAGATTCGAGTTTTCAAAACTCGGGTTTTCCATTTTTATTATTATTTTGAAGATCCGGGTTCCGACTCAGGTTTTCCCTTTTTATGTCATTGAAAGTTTCGAGTTCCGAGTCGAACTTCCAATCGAATTTATTGCTTGTGTTGGAACCGATCGTTCCTTTGAAGATTCAAGTTTTTGAAAACTGGGGTTTTCCATTTTTATTATTATTTTCAAGATCTGGGTTCCGACTCAAGTTTTGTGTCGTTTGAAGTTTCGAGTTCCGACTCGAACTTACTATCGGATTCAACGCTCGTGTTGGAATCGATCGTTCCTTTGAAAATTCAAGTTTTTCAAAACTCGGGTTTTTAATTTTTATTATTATTTTGAAGATCCGGGTTCCGACTCGGGTTTTCTCTTTTTATGTCATTTGAGGTTTCGAGTTCCGACTCGAACTTTCTATCGAATTCAAAGCTCGTGTTGGAACCGATCGTTCCTTTGAAGATTCGAGTTTTCAAAACTCGGGTTTTCCATTTTTATTATTATTTTAAAGATCCGGGTTCCGACTCGGGTTTTCCCTTTTTATGTCGTTTGACGTTTCGAGTTCCGACTCGAACTTCCTATCGGATTCAACTTTCGTGTTATAACCGATCGTTCCTTTGAAGATTCAAGTTTTTCAAAACTCGAGTTTTCTATTTTTGTTATTATTTTGAAGATCCGGGTTCCGACTCGGGTTTTCCCTTTTTATGTCGTTTGAAGTTTCGAGTTCTGACTCGAACTTGCTATCGGATTCATTGCTCGTGTTGGAACCGATCGTTCCTTTGGAAATTCGAGTTTTCAAAACTCTGGTTTTCCATTTTTATTATTATTTTGAAGATCCGGGTTCCGACTCGGGTTTTCCCTTTTTTTGTCGTGTGAAGTTTTGAGTTCTGACTCGAACTTCCTATCGGATTCAACGCTTGTGTTGAAACCGATCGTACCTTTGAAGATTCGAGTTTTCAAAACTCGGGTTTTCCATTTTTATTTTTATTTTGAAGATCCGGGTTCCGACTCGGTTTTTCCCTTTTTATGTCATTTGAAGTTTCGAGTTCCGACTCAAACTTTCTATCGAATTCAAAGCTCGTGTTGGAACTGATCGTTCCTTTGAAAATTCAAGTTTTCAAAACTCGGGTTTTCCATTTTTATTATTATTTTGAGGATCCGGGTTTCGACTCGGGTTTTCCCTTTTTATGTCGTTTGAAGTTTTGAGTTCCCACTCGAACTTCCTATCGAATTCCACGCTTGTGTTGGAACCGATCTTTCCTTTAAAATTCGAGTTTTCCATTTTTATTATTATTTTGAAGATCCGGGTTCCGACTCGGGTTTTCCCTTTTTATGTCGTTTGAAGTTTCGAGTTCTGACTCGAACTTCCTATCGGATTCAACTTTTGTGTTAGAACCGATCGTTCCTTTGAAGATTCGAGTTTTTCAAAACTCGAGTTTTTCATTTTTATTATTATTTTGAAGATTCGAGTTCCGACTCGGGTTTTCCCTTTTTATGTCGTTTGAAGTTTCGAGTTCTGACTCGAACTTCCTATCGGATTCAACGCTCGTGTTGGAACCGATCGTTCCTTTGGAAATTTGAGTTTTCAAAACTCTGGTTTTCCATTTTTATTATTATTTTGAAGATCCGGGTTCCGACTCAGGTTTTCCCTTTTTTTGTCGTGTGAAGTTTTGAGTTCCAACTCGAACTTCCTATCGGATTCAACGCTTGTGTTGAAACCGATCGTTCCTTTGAAGATTCGAGTTTTCAAAACTCGGGTTTTCCATTTTTATTATTATTTTGAAGATCCGGGTTCCGACTCGGTTTTTCCCTTTTTATGTCATTTGAAGTTTCGAGTTCCGACTCGAACTTCCAATCGAATTTATTTCTTGTGTTGGAACCGATCGTTCTTTTGAAGATTTGAGTTTTTGAAATCTCGCATTTTCCATTTTTATTATTATTTTCAAGATCTGGGTTCCGACTCAAGTTTTGTGTCGTTTGATGTTTCGAGTTCCGACTCGAACTTACTATCGGATTCAATGCTCGTGTTGGAACCGATCGTTCCTTTGAAAATTTGAGTTTTTCAAAACTCGGGTTATTAATTTTTTTTTTTATTTTGAAGATCCGGGTTCCGACTCGGGTTTTCTCTATTTATGTCATTTGAACTTTCGAGTTCCGACTCGAACTTTCTATCAAATTTAAAGCTCGTGTTGGAACCGATCGTTCCTTTGAAAATTCGAGTTTTCAAAACTCTGGTTTTCCATTTTTATTATTATTTTGAAGATCCGGGTTTCGACTCGGGTTTTCCCTTTTTATGTCGTTTGAAGTTTTGAGTTCCCACTCGAACTTCCTATCGGATTCCACGCTCGTGTTGGAACCGATCGTTCCTTTGAAGATTCGAGTTTTCAAAACTCAGGTTTTCCATCTTTATTATTATTTTGAAGATCCGTGATCCGACTCAGGTTTTTCCTTTTTATGTCGTTTGAAGTTTCGAGTTTCGACTCGAACTTCCTATCGCATTCAACTTTCGTGTTAGAACCAATCGTTCCTTTGAAGATTCGAGTTTTTCAAAACTCGAGTTTTCCATTTTTATTATTATTTTGAAGATCCGGGTTCCGACTCAGGTTTTCCCATTTTATGTTGTTTGAAGTTTCGAGTTCTGACTCGAACTTGCTATCGGATCCAACGCTCGTGTTGGAACCGATCGTTCCTTTGGAAATTCGAGTTTTCAAAACTCTGGTTTTCCATTTTTATTATTATTTTGAAGATCCAGGTTCCGACTCGAGTTTTCCCTTTTTTTGTCGTTTGAAGTTTCGAGTTCCGACTCGAACTTTATATCGAATTCATAGCTCGTGTTGGAACCGATCGTTCCTTTGAAAATTCGAGTTTTCAAAACTCGGGTTTTCCATTTTTAATATTATTTTGAGGATCCGGGCTTCGACTCGGGTTTTTCCTTTTTATGTCGTTTGAAGTTTTGAGTTCCCACTGGAACTTCCTATCGGATTCCACGCTCGTGTTGGAACCGATCGTTCCTTTGAAGATTCGAGTTTTCAAAACTCGGATTTTCCATTTTTATTATTTTTTTGAAGATCTGGGTTCCGACTCGGGTTTTCCCTTTTTATGTCGTTTGAAGTTTCGAGTTCTGACTCGAACTTCTTATCGGATTAAACTTTCGTGTTAGAACCGATCGTTCCTTTGAAGATTCGAGTTTTTCAAAACTCGAGTTTTCTATTTTTATTATTATTTTGAAGATCCGAGTTCCGACTCGGGTTTTCCCTTTTTATGTCGTTTGAAGTTTCGAGTTCTGACTCGAACTTCCTATCGCATTCAACGCTTGTGTTGAAACCAATCGTTCCTTTGAAGATTCAAGTTTTCAAAACTCGGGTTTTCCATTTTTATTATTATTTTAAAGATCCGGGTTCCGACTCGGTTTTTCCCTTTTTGTGTCATTTGAAGTTTCGAGTTCGGACTCGAACTGCCAATCGAATTTATTGCTTGTGTTGGAACCGATCGTTCTTTTGAAGATTCGAGTTTTTGAAAACTCGGGTTTTCCATTTTTATTATTATTTTCAAGATCTGGGTTACGACTCAAGTTTTGTGTCGTTTGAAGTTTCGAGTTCCGACTCAAACTTACTATCAGATTCAAAGCTCGTGTTGGAACCGATCGTTCTTTTGAAAATTCGAGTTTTTCAAAACTCGGGTTTTTAATTTTTATTATTATTTTGAAGATCCGGGTTCTGACTCGTGTTTTCTCTTTTTATGTCATTTGAAGTTTCGAGTTCCGACTCGAACTTTCTATCGAATTCAAAGCTCGTGTTGGAACCGATCGTTCCTCTGAAAATTTGAGTTTTCAAAACTCGGGTTTTCCATTTTTATTATTATTTTGAAGATCCGGGTTTCGACTCGGATTTTCCCTTTTTATGTCGTTTGAAGTTTTGAGTTCCCACTCGAACTTCCTATCGGATTCCACGCTCGTGTTGGAACCGATCGTTCCTTTGAAGATTCGAGTTTTCAAAACTCTGGTTTTCCATTTTTATTATTATTTTGAAGATTCGGGTTCCGACTCGGGTTTTCCCTTTTTTTGTCGTTTGAAGTTTTGAGTTTCGACTCGAACTTCCTATCGGATTCAACGCTTGTTTTGAAACCGACCGTTCCTTTAAATATTCGAGTTTTCAAAACTTGGGTTTTCCATTTTTATTATTATTTTGAAGATCCGGGTTCCGACTCGGGTTTTCCGTTTTTGTGTGGTTTGAAGTTTCGTGTTCCGACTCCATCTTCCTATCGGATTCAATGCCCGTATTGGAACCGATCGTTCCTTTGAAGATTCAAGTTTTTCAAAACTCGGGTTTTTCATTTTTATAATTATTTTGAAGATCCGGGTTCCGACTCGGGTTTTCCCTTTTTATGTCATTTGAAGTTTCGAGTTCTGACTCGAACTTTGTATCGGATTCAACGCTTGTGTTGGAATCGATCGTTCCTTTGGAAATTCGAGTTTTCAAAACTCGAGTTTTCCATTTTTATTATTATTTTGATGATCCGGGTTCTGATTCGGGTTTTTCCTTTTTTTGTCGTTTGAAGTTTTGAGTTCCGACTCGAACTTCTTATTGGATTCAATGCTCGTGTTGGAAACGATCGTTCCTTTGAAGATTGGAGTTTTCAAAACTTGGGTTTTCCATTTTTATTATTATTTTGAAGATCCGGGTTCCGACTCGGGTTTTCCGTTTTTATGTGGTTTGAAGTTTCGTGTTCCGACTCCAACTTCCTATCGGATTCAATGCTCGTATTGTAACCGATCATTCCTTTGAAGATTCGAGTTTTTTAAAACTCGGGTTTTCCATTTTTATTATTATTTTAAAGATCCGGTTTCCGACTTGGGTTTTCCCTTTTTATGTCGTTTGAAGTTTTGAGTTCCAACTCAAACTTCTTATTGGATTCAATGCTCGTGTTGGAACCGATCGTTCCTGTGAAAATACGAGTTTTCAAAACTCGGGTTTTCCATTTTTATTATTGTTTTGAAGATCCGGCTTCCGACTCTGGTTTTCCCTTTTTATATTGTTTGAAGTTTCGAGTTCCGACTTGAACTTTCTATCGGATTCAACGCTCGTGTTGGAAACAATCGCTCCTTTGAAGATTCGAGTTTTTCGAAACTCAGGTTTTCCATTTTTATTATTATTTTGAAGATCCGGGTTTCGACTCAAGTTTTCTCTTTTTATGTCCTTTGAAGTTTTGAGTTCCGACTCGAACTTCCTATCGCATTCAACGCTCGTCTTGGAACCCATCATTTTTTTGAAAATTCGAGTTTTCTAAACTAGGGTTTTCCATTTTTATTATTATTTTTAAGATCCGGGTTCTGACTCAGGTTCTCTCTTTTTATGTCGTTCGAAGTTTCGAGTTCAGACTCGAACTTCCTATCGAATTCAACGCTCATGTTGGAACCAATCATTCCTTTGAAGATTCGAGTTTTTCAAAAACTCGGGTTTTCCATTTTTATAATTATTTTGAAGATCCGGGTTCCGACTCAGGTTTTTCCTTTTTATGTCGTTTGAAGTTTCGAGATCCAACTCAAACTTCCTATCGGATTCAACGCTCGTGTTGGAACCGATCGTTGCTTTGAAGATTCGAGTTTTTTAAAACTCGGGTTTTCCATTTTTATTATTATTTTGAATACCCGGGTTCCGACTCGGGTTTTCCCTTTCTATGTCGTTTGAAGTTTTGAGTTCCGACTCAAACTTCCTCTCAGATTCAATGCTCGTGTTGGAACCGATCATTCCTTTGAAGATTCGAGTATTTCAAAACTCGAGTTTTCCATTTTTATTTTTATTTTGAAGATCCAGGTTCCGACTCGGGTTTTTCCTTTTTATGTCGTGTGAAGTTTCAAGTTTCGACTCAAACTTCTTATCGTATTCAACGCTCATATTGGAACCGATCGTTCCTTTGCAGATTCGAGTTTTTCAAAACTCGGGTTTTCCATTTTTATTATTGTTTTTAAGATCCGGGTTCTGACTCGTGTTTTCCCTTTTTATGTCGTTTGAAGTTTCGAGTTCCGACTCGAAGTTACTATCGGATTCAACGCTCGTGTTGGAACCGATCGTTCCTTTGAAAATTTGAGTTTTGAAAACTTGGGTATTCCATTTTTATTATTGTTTTGAAGATCCGGGTTCCGACTCGAGTTTTCTCTTTTTATGTCGTTTGAAGTTTTTAGTTCCGACTCGAACTTCCTATCGGATTCAACACTCGTGTTGGAACCGATCGTTCCTTTTAAGATTCGAGTTTTTTGAAACTCGGGTTTTCCATTTTTATTATTATTTTGAAGATCCGGGTTCCGACTCGGGTTTTTCCTTTTTATGTCGTTTGATGTTTCGCGTTCTGACTCGAACTTCCTATCGGATTCAACGCTCGTGTTGGAACCGATTGTTCCTTTGAAGATTCAAGTTTTTCAAAACTCGGGTTTTCCATTTTTATTATTATTTTGAAGATCCTAGTTCTGACTCAGATTTTTCCTTTTTATATCGTTTGAAGTTTCGAGTTCTGACTCAAACTTCCTATCGGATTCAACGCTCGTGTTGAAACCAATCATTCCTTTGAAGATTTGAGTTTTTCAAAACTCAGGTTTTCCATTTTTATTATTATTTTGAAGATCCGGGTTCCGACTCGGGTTTTCCCTTTTTATGTCGTTTGAAGTTTTGAGTTCTGACTCGAACTTCCTATCAGATTCAACGCACGTGTTGGAACCGATCGTTCCTTTGCAGATTCGAGTTTTTCAAAACTCGGGTTTGACATTTTTATTATTGTTTTGAAGATCCGGTTTCTGACTCGGGTTTTTACTTTTTATGTCGTTTGAAGTTTCGAGTTCCGACTCGAACTTACTATCGGATTCAACGCTCGTGTTGGAACCGATCGTTCCTTTGAAAATTCGAGTTTTTCAAAACTCAGGTTTTTATTTTATTATTATTATTTTGAAGATCCGGGTTCCGACTCAGGTTTTTTGTTTTTATGTCGTTGGAAGTTTCGAGTTCCAACTCGAACTTTCTTTCGAATTCAAAGCTCGTGTTGGAACCGATCGTTCCTTTGAAAATTTGAGTTTTCAAAACTCGGATTTTCCATTTTTATTATTATTATGAAGATCCAGGTTTCGACTCGGGTTTTCCCTTTTTATGTCGTTTGAAGTTTTGAGTTCCCTCTCGAACTTCCTATAGGATTCAACGCTTGTGTTGGAACCGATCGTTCCTTTGAAGATTCGAGTTTTCAAAACTCAGGTTTTCCATTTTTATTATTATTTTGAAGATCCGGGTTCCGACTCGGGTTTTTCCTTTTTATGTCGTTTGATGTTTCGCGTTCTGACTCGAACTTCCTATCGGATTCAATGCTCGTGTTGGAACCGATTGTTCCTTTGAAGATTCAAGTTTTTCAAAACTCGGGTTTTCCATTTTTATTATTATTTTGAAGATCCTAGTTCTGACTCGAATTTTTCCTTTTTATGTCGTTTGAAGTTTCGAGTTCCGACTCAAACTTCCTATCGGATTCAACGCTCGTGTTGGAACCAATCATTCCTTTGAAGATTCGAGTTTTTCAAAACTCGGGTTTTCCATTTTTATTATTATTTTGAAGATCCGGGTTTCGACTCGGGTTTTCCCTTTTTATGTCGTTTGAAGTTTTGAGTTTCGACTCGAACTTCCTATCAGATTCAACGCACGTGTTGGAACCGATCGTTCCTTTGCAGATTCGAGTTTTTCAAAACTCGGGTTTGACATTTTTATTATTGTTTTGAAGATCCGGGTTCTGACTCGAGTTTTTACTTTTTATGTCGTTTGAAGTTTCGAGTTCCGACTCGAACTTACTATCGGATTCAACGCTCATGTTGGAACCGATCGTTCCTTTGAAAATTCGAGTTTTTCAAAACTCAGGTTTTTAATTTTTATTATTATTTTGAAGATCCGGGTTCCGACTCAGGTTTTCTCTTTTTATGTCGTTGGAAGTTTTGAGTTCCAACTCGAACTTTCTTTCGAATTCAAAGCTCGTGTTGGAACCGATCGTTCCTTTGAAAATTTGAGTTTTCAAAACTCGGATTTTCCATTTTTATTATTATTATGAAGATCCAGGTTTCGACTCGGGTTTTCCCTTTTTATGTCGTTTGAAGTTTTGAGTTCCCTCTCGAACTTCCTATCGGATTCAACGCTCGTGTTGGAACTGATCGTTCCATTGAAGATTCGAGTTTTCAAAACTCAGGTTTTCCATTTTTATTATTATTTTGAAGATCCGGGTTCCGACTCGGGTTTTTCGTTTTTATGTCGTTTGATGTTTCGCGTTCTGACTCGAACTTCCTATCGGATTCAACGCTCGTGTTGGAACCGATTGTTTCTTTGAAGATTCAAGTTTTTCAAAACTCGGGTTTTCCATTTTTATTATTATTTTGAAGATCCTAGTTCTGACTTTGATTTTTCCTTTTTATGTCGTTTGAAGTTTCGAGTTTCGACTCATACTTCCTATCGGATTCAACGCTCGTGTTGGAACCAATCACTCCTTTGAAGATTCGAGTTTTTCAAAACTCGGGTTTTCCATTTTTATTATTCTTTTGAAGATCCGGGTTCTGACTCGGGTTTTCCCTTTTTATGACGTTTGAAGTTTTGAGTTCCGACTCGAACTTCCTATCAGATTCAACGCACGTGTTGGAACCGATCGTTCCTTTGCAGATTCGAGTTTTTCAAAACTCGGGTTTGACATTTTTATTATTGTTTTGAAGATCCGGGTTCTGACTCGGGGTTTTACTTTTTATGTCGTTTAAAGTTTCGAGTTCCGACTCGAACTTACTATCGGATTCAACGCTCGTGTTGGAACCGATCGTTCCTTTGAAAATTCGAGTTTTTCAAAACTCAGGTTTTTAATTTTTATTATTATTTTGAAGATCCGGGTTCCGACTCAAGTTTTCTCTTTTTATGTCGTTGGAAGTTTCGAGTTCCAACTCGAACTTTCTTTCGAATTCAAAGCTCATGTTGGAACCGATCGTTCCTTTGAAAATTTGAGTTTTCAAAACTCGGATTTTCCATTTTTATTATTATTATGAACATCCAGGTTTCGACTCGGGTTTTCCCTTTTTATGTCGTTTGAAGTTTTGAGTTCCCACTCGAACTTCCTATCGGATTCAACGCTCGTGTTGGAACCGATCGTTCCTTTGAAGATTCGAGTTTTCAAAACTCAGGTTTTCCATTTTTATTATTATTTTGAAGATCCGGGTTCCGACTCGGGTTTTCCCTTTTTATGTCGTTTGAAGTTTCGAGTTCCGACTCGAACTTCCTATCGGATTCAATGCTCGTGTTGGAACCGATCGTTCTTTTGAAGATTCGAGTTTTTCAAAACTCGAGTTTTCCATTTTTTTTATTATTTTGAAGATCCGTGTTCCGACTTGGGTTTTCCCTTTTTATGTCGTTTAAAATTTCGAGTTCCGACTCGTACTTCTTATCGAATTCAACGCTCGTGTTGGAACCAATCGTTCCTTTGAAAATTCGAGTTTTCAAAACTCAGGTTTTCCATTTTTATTATTATTTTGAAGATCCGGGTTCCGACTCGAGTTTTAACTTTTTATGTCGTTTGAAGTTTTGAGTTCGGACTCGAACTTCCTATCAGATTCAACGCACGTGTTGGAACCGATCGTTCCTTTGCAGATTCGAGTTTTTCAAAACTCGGGTTTGAGATTTTTATTATTGTTTTGAAGATCCGGGATCTGACTCGGTTTTTTACTTTTTATGTCGTTTGAAGTTTCGAGTTCCGACTTGAACTTACTATCGGATTCAACGCTCGTGTTGGAACCTATCGTTCCTTTGAAAATTCGAGTTTTTCAAAACTCAGGTTTTTAATTTTTATTATTATTTTGAAGATCTAGGTTTCGACTCAGGTTTTCTCTTTTTATGTCGTTGCAAGTTTCGAGTTCCAACTTGAACTTTCTATCGGATTCAACGCTCGTGTTGGAACCGATTGTTCCTTTGAAGATTCAAGTTTTTCAAAACTCGGGTTTTCCATTTTTATTATTATTTTGAAGATCCAGGTTTCGACTCGGGTTTTCCCTTTTTATGTCGTTTGAAGTTTCGAGTTCCGACTCAAACTTCCTATCGGATTCAACGCTCGTGTTGGAACCGATCATTCCTTTGAAGATTCAAGTTTTTCAAAACTCGGGTTTTCCATTTTTATTATTATTTTGAAGATCTGGGTTCGGACTCGGGTTTTCCCTTTTTATGTCGTTTGACGTTTTGAGTTCCGACTCGAACTTCCTATCAGATTCAACGCACGTGTTGGAACCGATCGTTCCTTTGCAGATTCGAGTTTTTCAAAACTCGGGTTTGACATTTTTATTATTGTTTTGAAGATCCGGGTTCTGACTCGGGTTTTTACTTTTTATGTCCTTTGAAGTTTCGAGTTCCGACTCGAACTTACTATCGGATTCAACGCTCATGTTGGAACCGATCGTTCCTTTGAAAATTCGAGTTTTTCAAAACTAAGGTTTTTAATTTTTATTATTATTTTGAAGATCCGGGTTCCGACTCAGGTTTTCTCTTTTTATGTCGTTGGAAGTTTCGAGTTCTAACTCGAACTTTCTTTCGAATTCAAAGCTCGTGTTGGAACCGATCGTTCATTTGAAAATTTGAGTTTTCAAAACTCGGATTTTCCATTTTTATTATTATTATAAAGATCCAGGTTTCGACTCGGGTTTTCCCTTTTTATGTCGTTTGAAGTTTTGAGTTCCCTCTCGAACTTCCTATCGGATTCAACGCTCGTGTTGGAACCGATCGTTTCTTTGAAGATTCGAGTTTTCAAAACTCAGGTTTTCCATTTTTATTATTATTTTGAAGATCCGGGTTCCGACTCGGGTTTTATCTTTTTATGTCGTTTGATGTTTCGCGTTCTGACTCGAACTTCCTATCGGATTCAACGCTCGTGTTGGAACCGATTGTTCCTTTGAAGATTCAAGTTTTTCAAAACTCGGGTTTTCCATTTTTATTATTATTTTGAAGATCCTAGTTCTGACTCGGATTTTTCCTTTTTATGTCGTTTGAAGTTTCGAGTTCCGACTCAAACTTCCTATCGGATTCAACGCTCGTGTTGGAACCAATCATTCCTTTGAAGATTTGAGTTTTTCAAAACTCGGGTTTTCCATTTTTATTATTATTTTGAAGATCCGGGTTCCGACTCGGGTTTTCCCTTTTTATGTCGTTTGAAGTTTTGAGTTCCGACTCGAACTTCCTATCAGATTCAACGCACGTGTTTTAACCGATCGTTCCTTTGCAGATTCGAGTTTTTCAAAACTCGGGTTTGACATTTTTATTATTGTTTTGAAGATCCGGGTTCTGACTCGGGTTTTTACTTTTTATGTCGTTTAAAGTTTCGAGTTCCGACTTGAACTTACTATCGGATTCAACGCACGTGTTGGAACCGATCGTTCCTTTGAAAATTCGAGTTTTTCAAAACTCGTGTTTTTAATTTTTATTATTATTTTGAAGATCCGGGTTCCGACTTGGGTTTTCTTTTTTTATGTCGTTTGAAGTTTCGAGTTCCGACTCGAACTTTCTATCGAATTCAAAGCTCGTGTTGGAACCGATCGTTCCTTTGAAAATTCGAGTTTTCAAAACTCGGGTTTTCCATTTTTATTATTATTTTGAAGATCCGGGTTTGTGTAGGAGAAAGATTGATATTTTATGTCTTCAAGAGACCAAATGGGTAGGTGAGAAAGCTAAAGTGATAGAACCTTGGGGATATAAGATTTGGTATACAGGAATAAATAGGAAAAGGAATGGCGTAGGGATTGTTATGAGTCGTCAGTTTATAGATAATGTAGTTGAGGTCCGTAGGAAGGGTGATAGAATTTTACTTATTAAATTAGTATTAGGTACGGATATTATTAATATTATTAGTGTTTATGCACCTCAAGTAGGTTTAGCTGATTCCATTAAGCATCAATTTTGGGAAGATTTAGATGGAGTAGTACAAGGGATATCTTATGGAGAAAAGCTTTTCATCGGCGGTGACCTTAATGGACATGTAGGCATTAGTAGGGATGGATTTGAGAGTATCCATGGAGGCTATGGTATAGGAGAAAGAAATGAAAGTGGAGAAAGGATTTTAGATTTTTGTTTGTCCTATGATATGATCTTAGCAAACACTTGGTTTAGGAAGAGGGAGTCTCACCTAGTAACATTTAAAAGTGGGGTTAATACGAGTCAGATAGATTTTTTCCTACTTAGAAAGAGAGATAAGGGTTGTTGCATCGATTGTAAGGTTATACCGGGAGAAAGTGTAGCTACACAACATAGAGTCTTAATTTTAGATCTTAGAATTAGACAATGCCGCAAAAGGGATAGACATAGGATAGATCCTAGAATTAAGTGGTGGGCACTGAAAGGAGCTAAACAAGGAATGTTTGTAGTGCAGGTAGTTAAGGAAGCTGATTGGTGTCTCGAGGAAGATTCAGAATCAATGTGGAATAAGATAGCAGGTGGCATAAGAAAAGTGGCTAAGGAGGTATTGGGTGAGTCTAAAGGCGGTGCACCACTAGGTAAGGATACATCATGGTGGAACGAGGATGTCAAATTAGCTATTAAGGTTAAAAGAGAGTGTTATAGAAATCTAAGTAAGAGGCGTGATAATGAGAATTTGGAGAAGTATATGATAGCAAAGAAGGAAGCTAAAAAAGTTGTTCGAAACGCGAGGGCTAAGGTATACAAGGAGGTTTATGACAAGTTGGATACCAAAGAATGCGAGAATGATATTTATAGGCTTGCAAAGATGAGAGATAGAAAATCGAAGGATTTGGGTATGGTTAGATGTATCAAAGATGAAACGCAAAGGGTTTTAGTCAAAGATGAGGAGATTAAGGAGAGATGGAAAGATTATTTTGATAAGCTATTTAATGATAGTCATGCTCAAGATCATGGAGACTTCTCCATTCCTTTTCATGAGATAAATCGTGACTTCATGCGCAAGATTCAAAAGAAAGAAATTGCAGAGGCTTTGAAGAAAATAAAATCAAGCAGGGCAGTTGGCCCAGATGGTATACCTATCGAGGCTTGGAAATGCTTGGGAGAGAAAGGTTTAGAATGGTTGACAAATCTTTTTAACTTGATTTGGCGAATAAATAAGATGCCTAATGAGTGGAGGAAGAGTACTTTGGTGCCTTTATATAAGAATAAGGGTGATATACAAGATTGCACAAACTATCGTGGAATAAAACTCACGAGTCATAGTATGAAACTTTGGGAGAGGGTGATTGAGTCTAGGTTGAGGAAGGTTGTCATGATATCGGAGAATCAATTCGGTTTTATGCCTGGAAGATCAACTATGAAAGCTATGCATCTTCTTAGACAACTTATTGAAAGATATAGGGAGAGGAACAAAGATTTGCATATGGTTTTTATTGATTTAGAGAAGGCATACGATAGAGTACTTAGGGACGTTCTCTGATGGACAATGATGAAGAAAGGTGTTTCTCTCAAGTACATTAGTATAATTAAAGATATGTATGAAGGAGTAGTAACCAATGTCCGCACTTGTGGAGGGGTGACAACCAATTTTCCGATAACGGTTGGGTTACATCAAGGATCTGCTTTAAGCCCTTTCCTATTTGCGATAGTGATGGATGAGCTTATGAGATCAATTCAAGAAAATGTATCGTGGTATATGTTGTTTCCTGATGATATTGTTTTGATTGATGAGTCTAGAGCTGGGGTTAATGCTAAGTTAGAATTATGGAGACAGGCATTGGAAGTTAGAGGTTTTAAGTTGAGTAAGAGTAAGACTGAATATATGGAATGTCGGTTTAGTAAGCAACGAAGTAGTGATGGGAGTGTAGTGAAGCTTGGTGAGCAAGAAATACCGGTGAATGATTATTTCAAATATTTGGGATCCATCATTCAAAAGTATGGAGAAATTGATGGAGATGTAAATCATAGGAAAAAGGTTGGGTGGATGAAATGGAAAAGTGCAACTGGAGTGCTGTGCGATCGTAGAATGCCATTGCGATTGAAGGGAAAGTTTTTTAGGACGACTATTAGACCTGCTTTACTATATGGTACGGAATGTTGGGCTGCCAAGAGACATCATATTCAAAAAATGAGTGTAGCTGAGATGCGGATGCTTAGATGGATGTGTGGAAATACAATAAAAGATAAGATTCAGAACGAGGAGATACGTAAGAAGATAGGTGTTGCACCCATTGAAAATAATATGCGAGAGAATCGTTTACGGTGGTTTGGACATATTCGGCGAAGGCCTAATGATGCTCCAATTAGAAGGTTGGAGAAATGGGAAAATATATTAGTTAAAAGAGGTCGGGGTAGGCCTAGGAAGACTTGGATGGAGATGATAGGAAAGGATATGAATGCTTTGAACCTCACCGAGGACATGGCATTGGATAGAAATGATTGGAGGAAAAGGATTCATGTGGAAGACCCGAAATGAATTTCTTTTTTGGTTCATATCGCTGACCCCAATTGTTTTGGGATGAAGGCGTAGTTGTTGTTGTTGTTTGTTGAAGATCCGGGTTTCTACTCGGGTTTTCCCTTTTTATGTCGTTTGAAGTTTTGAGTTCCCACTCGAACTTCCTATCGGATTCAACGCTCGTGTTGGAACTGATCGTTCCTTTGAAGATTCGAGTTTTCAAAACTCGGGTTTTCCAATTTTATTATTATTTTGAAGATCCGGGTTTCGACTCGGGTTTTTCGTTTTTATGTTGTTTGAAGTTTTGAGTTCCCACTCGAACTTCTTATCGGATTCAACGCTCGTGTTGGAACCGATCGTTCCTTTGAAGATTCGAGTTTTCAAAACTCGGGTTTTCCATTTTTATTATTATTTTGAAGATCCGGGTTCCGACTCGGGTTTTCCCTTTTTATGTCGTTTGAAGTTTCGAGTTCCGACTCGAACTTCCTATCGGATTCAACTTTCGTGTTAGAACCGATCGTTCCTTTAAAGATTCGAGTTTTTCAAAACTCGAGTTTTCCATTTTTATTATTATTTTGAAGATCCGGGTTCCGACTCGGGTTTTCCCTTTTTATGTCGTTTGAAGTTTCGAGTTCTGACTCAAACTTCCTATCGGATTCAACGGTCGTGTTGGAACCGATCATTCCTTTGAAAATTCGAGTTTTCAAAACTCGGGTTTTCCATTTTTATTATTATTTTGAAGATCCGAGTTCTGACTCGGGTTTTCCCTTTTTTTTGTCGTTTGAAGTTTTGAGTTCCGAGTCAAACTTCCTATCGGATTCAACGCTCGTGTTGGAACCGATCCTTCCTTTGAAGATTTGAGTTTTCAAAACTTGGGTTTTCCATTTTTATAATTATTTGGAAGATCCGGGTTCCGACTCGGGTTTTCCGTTTTTATGTGGTTTAAAGTTTCATGTTCCGACTCCATCTTCTTATCGAATTCAATGCTCTTATTGGAATCGATCGTTTGTTTGAAGATTCGAGTTCCGTCTCGAACTTCCTATCGGATTCAACGCTCGTGTTGGAACCGATCGTTTCTTTGAAAATTCGAGTTTTTCAAAACTCGGGTTTTCCATTTTTATTATTATTTTGAAGATCCGGGTTCCGACTCAGGTTTTTCCTTTTTGTGCGTTTGAAGTTTCGAGTTCCGACTCAAACTTCCTATCGGGTTCAACGCTCGTGTTGGAACCGATCGTTCCTTTGAAGATTCGAGTTTTTCAAAACTCGGTTTTTCCATTTTTATGTCATTTGAAGTTTCGAGTTTCGACTCGAACTTCCAATCGAATTTATTGCTCGTGTTGGAACCGATCGTTTCCTCGAAGATTCAAGTTTTTCAAAACTCGGGTTTGCCATTTTTATTATTATTTTAAAGATCTGGGTTCCGACTGAAGTTTTGTGTCCTTTGAAGTTTCGAGTTTCGACTCGAACTTACTATCGGATTCAACGCTCGTGTTGGAGTCGATCGTTCCTTTGAAAATTCGAGTTTTTCAAAACTTGGATTTTAATTTTTATTATTATTTTAAAGATCCGGGTTCCAACTCGGGTTTTCTCTTTTTATGTCGTTTGAAGTTTTGAGTTCCGACTCGAACTTTCTATCGACATCAAAGCTCGTGTTGGAACAGATAGTTCCTTTGAAAATTTGGGTTTTCAAAACTCGGGTTTTCCATTTTTATTATTATTTTGAAGATCCGGGTTTCGACTCGGGTTTTCCCTTTTTATGTCGTTTGAAGTTTTTAGTTCCCACTCGAACTTCCTATCGGATTCAACGCTCGTGTTGGAACCGATCGTTCCTTTGAAGATTCGAGTTTTCAAAACTCGGGTTTTCCATTTTTATTATTATTTTGAAGATCCGGGTTCCGACTCAGGTTTTCCCTTTTTATGTCATTTAAAGTTTCGAGTTCCGAGTCGAACTTCCAATCGAATTTATTGCTTGTGTTGGAACCGATCGTTCCTTTGAAGATTCAAGTTTTTGAAAACTGGGGTTTTCCATTTTTATTATTATTTTCAAGATCTGGGTTCCGACTCAAGTTTTGTGTCGTTTGAAGTTTCGAGTTCCGACTCGAACTTACTATCGGATTCAACGCTCGTGTTGGAATCGATCGTTCCTTTGAAAATTCAAGTTTTTCAAAACTCGAGTTTTTAATTTTTATTATTATTTTGAAGATCCGGGTTCCGACTCGGGTTTTCTCTTTTTATGTCATTTGAGGTTTCGAGTTCCGACTCGAACTTTCTATCGAATTCAAAGCTCGTGTTGGAACCGATCGTTCCTTTGAAGATTCGAGTTTTCAAAACTCGGGTTTTCCATTTTTATTATTATTTTAAAGATCCGGGTTCCGACTCGGGTTTTCCCTTTTTATGTCGTTTGACGTTTCGAGTTCCGACTCGAACTTCCTATCGGATTCAACTTTCGTGTTATAACCGATCGTTCCTTTGAAGATTCGAGGTTTTCAAAACTCCAGTTTTCCATTTTTTTTATTATTTTGAAGATCCGGGTTCCGACTCGGGTTTTCCCTTTTTATGTCGTTTGAAGTTTCGAGTTCTGACTCGAACTTGCTATCGGATTCATCGCTCGTGTTGGAACCGATCGTTCCTTTCGAAATTCGAGTTTTCAAAACTCTGGTTTTCCATTTTTATTATTATTTTGAAGATCCGGGTTCCGACTCGGGTTTTCCCTTTTTTTGTCGTGTGAAGTTTTGAGTTCTGACTCGAACTTCCTATCGGATTCAACGCTTGTGTTGAAACCGATCGTACCTTTGAAGATTCGAGTTTTCAAAACTCGGGTTTTCCATTTTTATTATTATTTTGAACATCCGGGTTCCGACTCGGTTTTTCCCTTTTTATGTCATTTGAAGTTTCGAGTTCCGACTCGAACTTTCTATCGAATTCAAAGCTCGTGTTGGACCTGATCGTTCCTTTGAAAATTCAAGTTTTCAAAACTCGGGTTTTCCATTTTTATTATTATTTTGAGGATCCGGGTTTCGACTCGGGTTTTCCCTTTTTATGTCGTTTGAAGTTTTGAGTTCCCACTCGAACTTCCTATCGGATTCCACGCTTGTGTTGGAACCGATCTTTCCTTTGAAGATTCGAGTTTTCAAGACTCGGGTTTTCCATTTTTATTATTATTTTGAAGATCCGGGTTCCGACTCGGGTTTTCCCTTTTTATGTCGTTTGAAGTTTCGAGTTCTGACTCAAACTTCCTATCGGATTCAACTTTCGTGTTAGAACCGATCGTTCCTTTGAAGATTCGAGTTTTTCAAAACTCGAGTTTTCCATTTTTATTATTATTTTGAAGATCCGAGTTCCGACTCGGGTTTTCCCTTTTTATGTCGTTTGAAGTTTCGAGTTCTGACTCGAACTTCCTATCGGATTCAACGCTCGTGTTGGAACCGATCGTTCCTTTGGAAATTCGAGTTTTCAAAACTCTGGTTTTCCATTTTTATTATTATTTTGAAGATCCGGGTTCCGACTCGGGTTTTCCCTTTTTTTGTCGTGTGAAGTTTTGAGTTTCAACTCGAACTTCCTATCGGATTCAACGCTTGTGTTGAAGCCGATCGTTCCTTTGAAGATTCGAGTTTTCAAAACTCGGGTTTTCCATTTTTATTATTATTTTGAAGATCCGGGTTCCGACTCGGTTTTTCCCTTTTTATGTCATTTGAAGTTTTGAGTTCCGACTCGAACTTCCAATCGAATTTATTTCTTGTGTTGGAATCGATCGTTCTTTTGAAGATTTGAGTTTTTGAAATCTCGCGTTTTCCATTTTTATTATTATTTTCAAGATCTGGGTTCCGACTCAAGTTTTGTGTCGTTTGATGTTTCGATTTCCGACTCGAACTTACTATCGGATTCAACGCTCGTGTTGGAACCGATCGTTCCTTTGAAAATTTGAGTTTTTCAAAAGTCGGGTTTTTAATTTTTATTATTATTTTGAAGATCCGGGTTCCGACTCGGGTTTTCTCTATTTATGTCATTTGAAGTTTCGAGTTCCGACTCGAACTTTCTATCGAATTCAAAGCTCGTGTTGGAACCGATCGTTCATTTGAAAATTCGAGTTTTCAAAACTCGGGTTTTCCATTTTTATTATTATTTTGAAGATCTGGGTTTCGACTCGGGTTTTCCCTTTTTATGTCGTTTGAAGTTTTGAGTTCCCACTCGAACTTCCTATCGGATTCCACGCTCGTGTTGGAACCGATCGTTCCTTTGAAGATTCGAGTTTTCAAAACTCAGGTTTTCCATTTTTATTATTATTTTGAAGATCCGTGTTCCGAGTCGGGTTTTCCCTTTTTATGTCGTTTGAAGTTTCGAGTTCCGACTCGAAGTTCCTATCGGATTCAACTTTCGTGTTAGAACCGATCGTTTCTTTGAAGATTCGAGTTTTTCAAAACTCGAGTTTTCCATTTTTATTATTATTTTGAAGATCCGAGTTCCGACTCGGGTTTTCCCTTTTTATGTCGTTTGAAGTTTCGAGTTCCGACTCGAACTTCCTAACGGATTCAACTTTCGTGTTAGAACCGATTGTTCCTTTGAAGATTCGAGTTTTTCAAAACTCGAGTTTTCCATTTTTATTATTATTTTGAAGATCCGGGTTCCGACTCAGGTTTTCCCATTTTATGTTGTTTGAAGTTTCGAGTTCTGACTCGAACTTGCTATCGAATCCAACGCTTGTGTTGGAACCGATCATTCCTTTGGAAATTTGAGTTTTCAAAACTCTGGTTTTCCATTTTTATTATTATTTTGAAGATCCGGGTTCCGACTCGAGTTTTCCCTTTTTTTGTCGTTTGAAGTTTCGGGTTCCGACTCGAACTTTATATCGAATTCAAAGCTCGTGTTGGAACCGCTCGTTCCTTTGAAAATTCGAGTTTTTCAAAACTCGGGTTTTAATTTTTATTATTATTTTAAAGATCCGGGTTCCAACTCGGGTTTTCTCTTTTTATGTCGTTTGAAGTTTTGAGTTCCGACTCGAACTTTCTATCGAAATCAAAGCTCGTGTTGGAACCGATCGTTCCTTTGAAAATTTGGGTTTTCAAAACTCGGGTTTTCCATTTTTATTATTATTTTGAAGATCCGGGTTTCGACTCGGGTTTTCCCTTTTTATGTCGTTTGAAGTTTTTAGTTCCCACTCGAACTTCCTATCGGATTCAACGCTCGTGTTGGAACCGATCCTTCCTTTGAAGATTTGAGTTTTCAAAACTCGGGTTTTCCATTTTATTATTATTTTGAAGATCCGGGTTCCGACTCAGGTTTTCCCTTTTTATGTCATTTGAAGTTTCGAGTTCCGAGTCGAACTTCCAATCGAATTTATTGCTTGTGTTGGAACCGATCGTTCCTTTGAAGATTCGAGTTTTTGAAAACTGGGGTTTTCCATTTTTATTATTATTTTCAAGATCTGGGTTCCGACTCAAGTTTTGTGTCGTTTGAAGTTTCGAGTTCCGACTCGAACTTACTATCGGTTTTTAATTTTTATTATTATTTTGAAGATCCGAGTTCCGACTCGGGTTTTCTCTTTTTATGTCATTTGAGGTTTCGAGTTCCGACTCGAACTTTCTATCGAATTCAAACCTCGTGTTGGAACCGATCGTTCCTTTGAAGATTCGAGTTTTCAAAACTCGGGTTTTCCATTTTTATTATTATTTTGAAGATCCGGGTTCCGACTCGGGTTTTCCCTTTTTATGTCGTTTGACGTTTCGAGTTCCGACTCGAACTTCCTATCGGATTAAACTTTCGTGTTATAACCGATCGTTCCTTTGAAGATTCGAGTTTTTCAAAACTCGAGTTTTCCATTTTTGTTATTATTTTGAAGATCCGGGTTCCGACTCGGGTTTTCCCTTTTTATGTCGTTTGAAGTTTCGAGTTCTGACTCGAACTTTCTATCGGATTCAACGCTCGTGTTGGAACCGATCGTTCCTTTGGAAATTCGAGTTTTCAAAACTCTGGTTTTCCATTTTTATTATTATTTTGAAGATCCCGGTTCCGACTCGGGTTTTCCCTTTTTTTGTCGTGTGAAGTTTTGAGTTCTGACTCGAACTTACTATCGGATTCAACGCTTGTGTTGAAACCGATCGTACCTTTGAAGATTCGAGTTTTCAAAACTCGGGTTTTCCATTTTTATTATTATTTTGAAGATCCGGGTTCCGACTCGGTTTTTCCCTTTTTATGTCATTTGAAGTTTCGAGTTCCGACTCGAACTTTCTATCAAATTCAAAGCTCGTGTTGGAACTGATCGTTCCTTTGAAAATTCAAGTTTTCAAAACTCGGGTTTTCCATTTTTATTATTATTTTGAGGATCCGGGTTTCGACTCGGGTTTTCCCTTTTTATGTCGTTTGAAGTTTTGAGTTCCCACTCGAACTTCCTATCGGATTCCACGCTTGTGTTGGAACCGATCTTTCCTTTGAAGATTCGAGTTTTCAAGACTCGGGTTTTCCATTTTTATTATTATTTTGAAGATCCGGGTTCCGACTCGGGTTTTCCCTTTTTATGTCGTTTGAAGTTTCGAGTTCTGACTCGAACTTCCTATCGGATTCAACTTTCGTGTTAGAACCGATCGTTCCTTTGAAGATTCGAGTTTTTCAAAACTCGAGTTTTCCATTTTTATTATTATTTTGAAGATCCGAGTTCCGACTCGGGTTTTCCCTTTTTATGTCGTTTGAAGTTTCGAGTTCTGACTCGAACTTCCTATCGGATTCAACGCTCGTGTTGGAACCGATCGTTCCTTTGGAAATTCAAGTTTTCAAAACTCTGGTTTTCCATTTTTATTACTATTTTGAAGATCCGGGTTCCGACTCGGGTTTTCCCTTTTTTTGTCGTGTGTAGTTTTGAGTTCCAACTCGAACTTCTTATCGGATTCAACGCCTGTGTTGAAACCGATCGTTCCTTTGAAGATTCGAGTTTTCAAAACTCGGGTTTTCCATTTTTATTATTATTTTGAAGATCCGGGTTCCGACTCGGTTTTTCCCTTTTTATGTCATTTGAAGTTTCGAGTTCCGACTCGAACTTCCAATCGAATTTATTTCTTGTGTTGGAACCAATCGTTCTTTTGAAGATTTGAGTTTTTGAAATCTCGCGTTTTCCATTTTTATTATTATTTTCAAGATCTGGGTTCCGACTCAAGTTTTGTGTCGTTTGATGTTTCGAGTTCCGACTCGAACTTACTATCGGATTCAACGCTCGTGTTGGAACCGATCGTTCATTTGAAAATTTGAGTTTTTCAAAACTCGGGTTATTAATTTTTATTATTATTTTGAAGATCCGGGTTCCGACTCGGGTTTTCTCTATTTATGTCATTTGAACTTTCGAGTTCCGACTCGAACTTTCTATCAAATTTAAAGCTCGTGTTGGAACCGATCGTTCCTTTGAAAATTCGAGTTTTCAAAACTCTGGTTTTCCATTTTTATTATTATTTTGAAGATCCGGGTTTCGACTCGGGTTTTCCCTTTTTATGTCGTTTGAAGTTTTGAGTTCCCACTCGAACTTCCTATCGGATTCCATGCTCGTGTTGGAACCGATCGTTCCTTTGAAGATTCGAGTTTTCAAAACTCAGGTTTTCCATCTTTATTATTATTTTGAAGATCCGTGTTCCGACTCGGGTTTTCCCTTTTTATGTCGTTTGAAGTTTCGAGTTCCGACTCGAACTTCCTATCGCATTCAACTTTCGTGTTAGAACCAATCGTTCCTTTGAAGATTTGAGTTTTTCAAAACTTGAGTTTTCCATTTTTATTATTATTTTGAAGATCCGGGTTCCGACTCAGGTTTTCCCATTTTATGTTGTTTGAAGTTTCGAGTTCTGACTCGAACTTGCTATCGGATCCAACGCTCGTGTTGGAACCGATCGTTCCTTTGGAAATTCGAGTTTTCAAAACTCTGGTTTTCCATTTTTATTAATATTTTGAAGATCCGGGTTCCGACTCGAGTTTTCCCTTTTTTTGTCGTTTGAAGTTTCGAGTTCCGACTCAAACTTTATATCGAATTCAAAGCTCGTGTTGGAACCGATCGTTCCGTTGAAAATTCGAGTTTTCAAAACTCGGGTTTTCCATTTTTAATATTATTTTGAGGATCCGGGCATCGACTCGGGTTTTTCCTTTTTATGTCGTTTGAAGTTTTGAGTTCCCACTGGAACTTCCTATCGGATTCCACGCTCGTGTTGGAACCGATCGTTCCTTTGAAGATTCGAGTTTTCAAAACTCGGATTTTCCATTTTTATTATTTTTTTGAAGATCTGGGTTCCGACTCGGGTTTTCCCTTTTTATGTCGTTGCAAGTTTCGAGTTCCAACTTGAACTTTCTATCGGATTCAACGCTCGTGTTGGAACCGATTGTTCCTTTGAAGATTCAAGTTTTTCAAAACTCGGGTTTTCCATTTTTATTATTATTTTGAAGATCCAGGTTTCGACTTGGGTTTTCCCTTTTTATGTCGTTTGAAGTTTCGAGTTCTGACTCGAACTTCCTATCGCATTCAACGCTTGTGTTGAAACCAATCGTTCCTTTGAAGATTCAAGTTTTCAAAACTCGGGTTTTCCATTTTTATTATTATTTTAAAGATCCGGGTTCCGACTCGGTTTTTCCCTTTTTGTGAAATTTGAAGTTTCGAGTTCCGACTCGAACTTCCAATCGAATTTAATGCTTGTGTTGGAACCGATCGTTCTTTTGAAGATTCGAGTTTTTGAAAACTCGGGTTTTCCATTTTTATTATTATTTTCAAGATCTGGGTTCCGACTCAAGTTTTGTGTCGTTTGAAGTTTCGAGTTCCGACTCAAACTTACTATCGGATTCAAAGCTCGTGTTGGAACCGATCGTTCTTTTGAAAAATCGAGTTTTTCAAAACTCGGGTTTTTAATTTTTATTATTATTTTGAAGATCCGGGTTCCGACTCGGGTTTTCTCTTTTTATGTCATTTGAAGTTTCGAGTTCCGACTCGAACTTTCTATCGAATTCAAAGCTCGTGTTGGAACCGATCGTTCCTTTGAAAATTTGAGTTTTCAAAACTCGGGTTTTCCATTTTTATTATTATTTTGAAGATCCGGGTTTCGACTCGGATTTTCCCTTTTTATGTCGTTTGAAGTTATGAGTTCCCACTCGAACTTCCTATCGGATTCCACGCTCGTGTTGGAACCGATCGTTCCTTTGAAGATTCGAGTTTTCAAAACTCTGGTTTTCCATTTTTATTATTATTTTGAAGATTCGGGTTCCGACTCGGGTTTTCCCTTTTTTTGTCGTTTGAAGTTTTGAGTTCCGACTCGAACTTCCTATCGGATTCAACGCTTGTTTTGAAACCGATCGTTCCTTTGAAAATTTGAGTTTTTCAAAACTCAGGTTTTTAATTTTTATTATTATTTTGAAGATCCGGGTTCCGACTCGGGTTTTCGTTTTTATGTGGTTTGAAGTTTCGTGTTCCGACTCCATCTTCCTATCGGATTCAATGCTCGTATTGGAACCGATCGTTCCTTTGAAGATTCAAGTTTTTCAAAACTCGGGTTTTTCATTTTTATAATTATTTTGAAGATCCGGGTTCCGACTCGGGTTTTCCCTTTTTATGTCACTTGAAGTTTCGAGTTCTGACTCGAACTTTCTATCGGATTCAACGCTTGTGTTGGAATCGATCGTTCCTTTGGAAATTCGAGTTTTCAAAACTCGGGTTTTCCATTTTTATTATTATTTTGATGATCCGGGTTCTGATTCGGGTTTTTCCTTTTTTTGTCGTTTGAAGTTTTGAGTTCCGACTCGAACTTCCTATTGGATTCAATGCTCGTGTTGGAAACGATCGTTCCTTTGAAGATTCGAGTTTTCAAAACTTGGGTTTTCCATTTTTATTATTATTTTGAAGATCCGGGTTCCGACTCCGGTTTTCCGTTTTTATGTGGTTTGAAGTTTCGTGTTTCGACTCCAACTTCCTATCGGATTCAATGCTCGTATTGGAACCGACCATTCCTTTGAAGATTCGAGTTTTTTAAAACTCGGGTTTTCCATTTTTATTATTATTTTAAAGATCCGGTTTCCGACTTGGGTTTTCCCTTTTTATGTCGTTTGAAGTTTTGAGTTCCAACTCAAACTTCTTATTGGATTCAATGCTCGTGTTGGAACCGATCGTTCCTGTGAAAATACGAGTTTTCAAAACTCGGGTTTTCCATTTTTATTATTGTTTTGAAGATCCGGCTTCCGACTCTGGTTTTCCCTTTTTATATCGTTTGAAGTTTCGAGTTCCGACTCGAACTTTCTATCGGATTCAACACTCGTGTTGGAAACAATCGCTCCTTTGAAGATTCGAGTTTTTTGAAACTCAGGTTTTCCATTTTTATTATTATTTTGAAGATCCGGGTTTCGACTCAAGTTTTCTCTTTTTATGTCGTTTGAAGTTTTGAGTTCCGACTCGAACCTCCTATCGCATTCAACGCTCGTCTTGGAACCCATCATTTTTTTGAAAATTCGAGTTTTCAAAACTAGGGTTTTCCATTTTTATTATTATTTTTAAGATCCGGGTTCTTACTCAGGTTCTCTCTTTTTATGTCGTTCGAAGTTTCGAGTTCAGACTCGAACTTCCTATCGAATTCAACGCTCGTGTTGGAATCAATCATTCCTTTGAAGATTCGAGTTTTTCAAAAACTCGGGTTTTCCATTTTTATAATTATTTTGAAGATCCGGGTTCCGACTAGGGTTTTTCCTTTTTATGTCGTTTGAAGTTTCGAGATCCAACTCAAACTTCCTATCGGATTCAATGCTCGTGTTGGAACCGATCGTTGCTTTGAAGATTCGAGTTTTTTAAAACTCGGGTTTTCCATTTTTATTATTATTTTGAATACCCGGGTTCCGACTCGGGTTTTCCCTTTCTATGTCGTTTGAAGTTTTGAGTTCCGACTCAAACTTCGTCTCAGATTCAACGCTCGTGTTGGAACCGATCATTCCTTTGAAGATTCGAGTTTTTCAGAACTCGAGTTTTCCATTTTTATTTTTATTTTGAAGATCCAGGTTCCGACTCGGGTTTTTCCTTTTTATGTCGTGTGAAGTTTCAAGTTTCGACTCAAACTTCTTATCGTATTCAACGCTCATGTTGGAACCGATCGTTCCTTTGCAGATTCGAGTTTTTCAAAACTCGGGTTTTCCATTTTTATTATTGTTTTTAAGATCCGGGTTCTGACTCGGGTTTTCCCTTTTTATGTCGTTTGAAGTTTCGAGTTCCGACTCGAAGTTACTATCGGATTCAACGCTCGTGTTGGAACCGATCGTTCCTTTGAAAATTTGAGTTTTGAAAACTTGGGTATTCCATTTTTATTATTGTTTTGAAGATCCGGGTTCCGACTCGGGTTTTCTCTTTTTATGTCGTTTGAAGTTTTTAGTTCCGACTCGAACTTCCTATCGGATTCAACACTCGTGTTGGAACCGATCGTTCCTTTTAAGATTCGAGTTTTTTGAAACTCGGGTTTTCCATTTTTATTATTATTTTGAAGATCCGGGTTCCGACTCGGGTTTTTCCTTTTTATGTCGTTTGATGTTTCACGTTCTGATTCGAACTTCCTATCGGATTCAACGCTCGTGTTGGAACCGATTGTTCCTTTGAAGATTCAAGTTTTTCAAAACTCGGGTTTTCCATTTTTATTATTATTTTGAAGATCCTAGTTCTGACTCGGATTTTTCCTTTTTATGTCGTTTGAAGTTTCGAGTTCTGACTCAAACTTCCTATCGGATTCAACGCTCGTGTTGAAACCAATCATTCCTTTGAAGATTTGAGTTTTTCAAAACTCGGGTTTTCCATTTTTATTATTATTTTAAAGATCCGGGTTCCGACTCGAGTTTTCCCTTTTTATGTCGTTTGAAGTTTTGAGTTCTGACTCGAACTTCCTATCAGATTCAACGCACGTGTTGGAACTGATCGTTCCTTTGCAGATTCGAGTTTTTCAAAACTCGGGTTTGACATTTTTATTATTGTTTTGAAGATCCGGGTTCAGACTCGGGTTTTTACTTTTTATGTCCTTTGAAGTTTCGAGTTCCGACTCGAACTTACTATCGGATTCAACGCTCATGTTGGAACCGATCGTTCCTTTGAAAATTCGAGTTTTTCAAAACTCAGGTTTTTAATTTTTATTATTATTTTGAAGATCCATGTTCCGACTCAGGTTTTCTGTTTTTATGTCGTTGGAAGTTTCGAGTTCCAACTCGAACTTTCTTTCGAATTCAAAGCTCGTGTTGAAACCGATCGTTCCTTTGAAAATTTGAGTTTTCAAAACTCGGATTTTCCATTTTTATTATTATTATGAAGATCCAGGTTTCGACTCGGGTTTTCCCTTTTTATGTCGTTTGAAGTTTTGAGTTCCCTCTCGAACTTCCTATAGGATTCAACGCTCGTGTTGGAACCGATCGTTCCTTTGAAGATTCGAGTTTTCAAAACTCAGGTTTTCCATTTTTATTATTATTTTGAAGATCCGGGTTCCGACTCGGGTTTTTCCTTTTTATGTCGTTTGATGTTTCGCGTTCTGACTCGAACTTCCTATTGGATTCAATGCTCGTGTTGGAACCGATTGTTCCTTTGAAGATTCAAGTTTTTCAAAACTCGGGTTTTCCATTTTTATTATTATTTTAAAGATCCTAGTTCTGACTCGAATTTTTCCTTTTTATGTCGTTTGAAGTTTCGAGTTCCGACTCAAACTTCCTATCGGATTCAACGCTCGTGTTGGAACCAATCATTCCTTTGAAGATTCGAGTTTTTCAAAACTCGGGTTTTCCATTTTTATTATTATTTTGAAGATTCGGGTTCCGACTCGGGTTTTCCCTTTTTATGTCGTTTGAAGTTTTGAGTTTCGACTCGAACTTCCTATCAGATTCAACGCACGTGTTGGAACCGATCGTTCCTTTGCAGATTCGAGTTTTTCAAAACTCGGGTTTGACATTTTTATTATTGTTTTGAAGATCCGGGTTCTGACCCGAGTTTTTACTTTTTTTGTCGTTTGAAGTTTCGAGTTCCGACTCGAACTTACTATCGGATTCAACGCTCGTGTTGGAACCGATCGTTCCTTTGAAAATTCGAGTTTTTCAAAACTCAGGTTTTTAATTTTTATTATTATTTTGAAGATCCGGGTTCCGACTCAGGTTTTCTCTTTTTATGTCGTTGGAAGTTTTGAGTTCCAACTCGAACTTTCTTTCGAATTCAAAGCTTGTGTTGGAACCGATCGTTCCTTTGAAAATTTGAGTTTTCAAAACTCGGATTTTCCATTTTATTATTATTATGAAGATCCAGGTTTCGACTCGGGTTTTCCCTTTTTATGTCGTTTGAAGTTTTAAGTTCCCTCTCGAACTTCCTATCGGATTCAACGCTCGTGTTGGAAGTGATCGTTCCTTTGAAGATTCGAGTTTTCAAAACTCAGGTTTTCCATTTTTATTATTATTTTGAAGATCCGGGTTCCGACTCGGCTTTTTCCTTTTTATGTCGTTTGATGTTTCGCGTTCTGACTCGAACTTCCTATCAGATTCAACGCTCGTGTTGGAACCGATTGTTCCTTTGAAGATTCAAGTTTTTCAAAACTCGGGTTTTCCATTTTTATTATTATTTTGAAGATCCTAGTTCTGACTTTGATTTTTCTTTTTTATGTCGTTTGAAGTTTCGAGTTCCGACTCAAACTTCCTTTCGGATTCAACGCTCGTGTTGGAACCAATCATTCCTTTGAAGATTCGAGTTTTTCAAAACTCGGGTTTTCCATTTTTATTATTATTTTGAAGATCCGGGTTGTGACTCGGGTTTTCCCTTTTTATGTCGTTTGAAGTTTTGAGTTCCGACTCGAACTTCCTATCAGATTCAACGCACGTGTTGGAACCGATCGTTCCTTTGCAGATTCGAGTTTTTCAAAACTCGGGTTTGACATTTTTATTATTGTTTTGAAGATCCGGGTTCTGACTCGGGTTTTTACTTTTTATGTCCTTTGAAGTTTCGAGTTCCGACTCGAACTTACTATCAGATTCAACGCTCATGTTGGAACCGATCGTTCCTTTGAAAATTCGAGTTTTTCAAAACTCAGGTTTTTAATTTTTATTATTATTTTGAAGATCCGGGTTCCGACTCAGGTTTTCTCTTTTTATGTCGTTGGAAGTTTCGAGTTCTAACTCGAACTTTCTTTCGAATTCAAAGCTCGTGTTGGAACCGATCGTTCCTTTGAAAATTTGAGTTTTCAAAACTCGGATTTTCCATTTTTATTATTATTATGAAGATCCAGGTTTCGACTCGGGTTTTCCCTTTTTATGTCGTTTGAAGTTTTGAGTTCCCTCTCGAACTTCCTATCGGATTCAACGCTCGTGTTGGAACCGATCGTTCCTTTGAAGATTCGAGTTTTCAAAACTCAGGTTTTCCATTTTTATTATTATTTTGAAGATCCGGGTTCCGACTCGGGTTTTATCTTTTTATGTCGTTTGATGTTTCGCGTTCTGACTCGAACTTCCTATCGGATTCAACGCTCGTGTTGGAACCGATTGTTTCTTTGAAGATTCAAGTTTTTCAAAACTCGAGTTTTCCATTTTTATTATTATTTTGAAGATCCTAGTTCTGACTTTGATTTTTCCTTTTTATGTCGTTTGAAGTTTCGAGTTCCGACTCATACTTCCTATCGGATTCAACGCTCGTGTTGGAACCAATCATTCCTTTGAAGATTCGAGTTTTTCAAAACTCGGGTTTTCCATTTTTATTATTATTTTGAAGATCCGGGTTCCGACTCGGGTTTTCCCTTTTTATGTCGTTTGAAGTTTTGAGTTCCGACTCGAACTTCCTATCAGATTCAACGCACGTGTTGGAACCGATCGTTCCTTTGCAGATTCGAGTTTTTCAAAACTCGGGTTTGAGATTTTTATTATTGTTTTGAAGATCCGGGATCTGACTCGGTTTTTTACTTTTTATGTCCTTTGAAGTTTCGAGTTCCGACTCGAACTTACTATCGGATTCAACGCTCTTGTTGGAACCTATCGTTCCTTTGAAAATTCGAGTTTTTCAAAACTCAGGTTTTTAATTTTTATTATTATTTTGAAGATCTAGGTTTCGACTCAGGTTTGATCTTTTTATGTCGTTGCAAGTTTCGAGTTCCAACTTGAACTTTCTATCGGATTCAACGCTCGTGTTGGAACCGATTATTCCTTTGAAGATTCAAGTTTTTCAAAACTCGGGTTTTCCATTTTTATTATTATTTTGAAGATCCAGGTTTCGACTCGGGTTTTCCCTTTTTATGTCGTTTGAAGTTTCGAGTTCCGACTCAAACTTCCTATCGGATTCAACGCTCGTGTTGGAACCGATCTTTCCTTTGAAGATTCGAGTTTTTCAAAACTCGGGTTTTCCATTTTTATTATTATTTTGAAGATCCGGGTTCGGACTCGGGTTTTCCCTTTTTATGTCGTTTGACGTTTTGAGTTTCGACTCGAACTTCCTATCAGATTCAACGCACGTGTTGGAACCGATCGTTCCTTTGCAGATTCGAGTTTTTCAAAACTCGGGTTTGACATTTTTATTATTGTTTTGAAGATCCGGGTTCTGACTCGGGTTTTTACTTTTTATGTCCTTTGAAGTTTCGAGTTCCGACTCGAACTTACTATCAGATTCAACGCTCATGTTGGAACCGATCGTTCCTTTGAAAATTCGAGTTTTTCAAAACTCAGGTTTTTAATTTTTATTATTATTTTGAAGATCCGGGTTCCGACTCAGGTTTTCTCTTTTTATGTCGTTGGAAGTTTCGAGTTCTAACTCGAACTTTCTTTCGAATTCAAAGCTCGTGTTGGAACCGATCGTTCCTTTGAAAATTTGAGTTTTCAAAACTCGGATTTTCCATTTTTATTATTATTATGAAGATCCAGGTTTCGACTCGGGTTTTCCCTTTTTATGTCGTTTGAAGTTTTGAGTTCCCTCTCGAACTTCCTATCGGATTCAACGCTCGTGTTGGAACCGATCGTTCCTTTGAAGATTCGAGTTTTCAAAACTCAGGTTTTCCATTTTTATTATTATTTTGAAGATCCGGGTTCCGACTCGGGTTTTATCTTTTTATGTCGTTTGATGTTTCGCGTTCTGACTCGAACTTCCTATCGGATTCAACGCTCGTGTTGGAACCGATTGTTTCTTTGAAGATTCAAGTTTTTCAAAACTCGGGTTTTCCATTTTTATTATTATTTTGAAGATCCTAGTTCTGACTTTGATTTTTCCTTTTTATGTCGTTTGAAGTTTCGAGTTCCGACTCATACTTCCTATCGGATTCAACGCTCGTGTTGGAACCAATCATTCCTTTGAAGATTCGAGTTTTTCAAAACTCGGGTTTTCCATTTTTATTATTATTTTGAAGATCCGGGTTCCGACTCGGGTTTTCCCTTTTTATGTCGTTTGAAGTTTTGAGTTCCGACTCGAACTTCCTATCAGATTCAACGCCCGTGTTGGAACCGATCGTTCCTTTGCAGATTCGAGTTTTTCAAAACTCGGGTTTGACATTTTTATTATTGTTTTGAAGATCCGGGTTCTGACTCGGGTTTTTACTTTTTATGTCGTTTAAAGTTTCGAGTTCCGACTTGAACTTACTATCGGATTCAACGCTCGTGTTGGAACCGATCGTTCCTTTGAAAATTCGAGTTTTTCAAAACTCAGGTTTTTAATTTTTATTATTATTTTGAAGATCCGGGTTCCGACTCAGGTTTTCTCTTTTTATGTCGTTGGAAGTTTCGAGTTCCAACTCGAACTTTCTTTCGAATTCAAAGCTCGTGTTGGAACCGATCGCTCCTTTGAAAATTTGAGTTTTCAAAACTCGGATTTTCCATTTTTATTATTATTATGAAGATCCAGGTTTCGACTCGGGTTTTCCCTTTTTATGTCGTTTGAAGTTTTGAGTTCCCACTCTAACTTCCTATCGGATTCAACGCTCGTGTTGGAGCCGTTCGTTCCTTTGAAGATTCGAGTTTTCAAAACTCAGGTTTTCCATTTTTATTATTATTTTGAAGATCCGGGTTCCGACTCGGGTTTTCCCTTTTTATGTCGTTTGAAGTTTCGAGTTCCGACTCGAACTTCCTATCGGATTCAATGCTCGTGTTGGAACCGATCGTTCTTTTGAGGATTTGAGTTTTTCAAAACTCGAGTTCTCCATTTTTTTTATTATTTTGAAGATCCGTGTTCCGACTTGGGTTTTCCCTTTTTATGTCGTTTAAAGTTTCGAGTTCCGACTCGTACTTCTTATCGAATTCAACGCTCGTGTTGGAACCGATCGTTCCTTTGAAAAATCGAGTTTTCAAAACTCAGGTTTTCCAATTTTATTATTATTTTGAAGATCCGGGTTCCGACTCGGGTTTTCCCTTTTTATGTCGTTTGAAGTTTTGAGTTCGGACTCGAACTTCCTATCAGATTCAATGCACGTGTTGGAACCGATAGTTCCTTTGCAGATTCGAATTTTTCAAAACTCGGGTTTGACATTTTTTTTATTGTTTTGAAGATCCGGGTTCTGACTCGGGTTTTTACTTTTTATGTCGTTTGAAGTTTCGAGTTCCGACTCGAACTTACTATCGGATTCAACGCTCGTGTTGGAACCGATCGTTCCTTTGAAAATTCGAGTTTTCAAAACTCGGATTTTCCATTTTTATTATTATTTTGAAGATCGAGGTTTCGAATCAGGTTTTCTCTTTTTATGTCGTTGGAAGTTTCGAGTTCCAACTTGAACTTTCTATGGAATTCAAAGCTCGTGTTGGAACCGATCGTTCCTTTGAAAATTTGAGTTTTCAAAACTCGGATTTTCCATTTTTATTATTATTTTGAAAATCCAGGTTTCGACTCGGGTTTTCTCTTTTTATGTCGTTGCAAGTTTCGAGTTCCAACTTGAACTTTCTATCGGATTCAACGCTCGTGTTGGAACCGATTGTTCCTTTGAAGATAAAAGTTTTTCAAAACTCGGGTTTTCCATTTTTATTATTATTTTGAAGATCCAGGTTTCGACTCCGGTTTTCCCTTTTTATGTCGTTTGATGTTTCGAGTTTCGACTCGAACTTCCTATCGGATTCAATGCTCGTGTTGGAACCGATCGTTCTTTTGAAGATTTGAGTTTTTTAAAGCTCGAGTTTTCCATTTTTTTTATTATTTTGAAGATCCGTGTTCCGACTTGGGTTTTCCCTTTTTATGTCGTTTAAAGTTTCGAGTTCCGACTCGTACTTCTTATCGAATTCAACGCTCGTGTTGGAACCGATCGTTACTT
Source organism: Nuphar pumila (assembly GCF_984573655.1). Lineage (NCBI taxonomy): Eukaryota > Viridiplantae > Streptophyta > Magnoliopsida > Nymphaeales > Nymphaeaceae > Nuphar > Nuphar pumila. The sequence continues at coordinate 60,512,654 of NC_143253.1, read as the reverse complement.
TGAAAATTCGAGTTTTCAAAACTCAGGTTTTCCAATTTTATTATTATTTTGAAGATCCGGGTTCCAACTCGGGTTTTCCCTTTTTATGTCGTTTGAAGTTTTGAGTTCGGACTCGAACTTCCTATCAGATTCAACGCACGTGTTGGAACCGATAGTTCCTTTGCAGATTCGAGTTTTTCAAAACTCGGGTTTGACATTTTTATTATTGTTTTGAAGATCCGGGTTCTGACTCGGGTTTTTACTTTTTATGTCGTTTGAAGTTTCGAGTTCCGACTCGAACTTACTATCGGATTCAACGCTCGTGTTGGAACAGATCGTTCCTTTGAAAATTCGAGTTTTCAAAACTCGGATTTTCCATTTTTATTATTATTTTGAAGATCCAGGTTTCGACTCAGGTTTTCTCTTTTTATGTCGTTGGAAGTTTCGAGTTCCAACTTGAACTTTCTATGGAATTCAAAGCTCGTGTTGGAACCGATCGTTCCTTTGAAAATTTGAGTTTTCAAAACTCGGATTTTCCATTTTTATTATTATTTTGAAGATCCAGGTTTCGACTCGGGTTTTCCCTTTTTATGTCGTTTGAAGTTTTGAGTTCCCACTCGAACTTCCTATCGGATTCAACGCTCGTGTTGGAACCGATCGTTCCTTTGAAGATTCGAGTTTTCAAAACTCAGGTTTTCCATTTTTATTATTATTTTGAAGATCCGGGTTCCGACTCGGGTTTTCCCTTTTTATGTCGTTTGAAGTTTCGAGTTCCGACTCGAACTTCCAATCGGATTCAATGCTCGTGTTGGAACCGATCGTTTTTATGAAGATTCGAGTTTTTCAAAACTCGAGTTTTCCATTTTTATTATTATTTTGAAGATCCGTGTTCCGACTTGGGTTTTCCCTTTTTATGTGGTTTGATGTTTCGCGTTCTGACTCGAACTTCCTATCGGATTTAACGCTCGTGTTGGAACCGATTGTTCCTTTGAAGATTCAAGTTTTTCAAAACTCGGGTTTTCCATTTTTATTATTATTTTGAAGATGCTATTTCCGACTCGGGTTTTTCCTTTTTATGTCATTTGAAGTTTCGAGTTCCGACTCAAACTTCCTATCGGATTTAACGCTCGTGTTGGAACCAATCATTCCTTTGAAGATTCGAGTTTTTCAAAACTCGGGTTTTCCATTTTTATTATTATTTTGAAGATCCGGGTTCCGACTCGGGTTTTCCCTTTTTATGTCGTTTGAAGTTTTGAGTTCTCACTCGAACTTCCTATCAGATTCAACGCACGTGTTGGAACCGATCGTTCCTTTGCAGATTCGAGTTTTTCAAAACTCGGGTTTGACATTTTTATTATTGTTTTGAAGATCCGGGTTCTGACTCGGGTTTTTACTTTTTATGTCGTTTGAAGTTTCGAGTTCCGACTCGAACTTACTATCGGATTCAACGCTCGTGTTAGAACCGATCGTTCCTTTGAAAATTCGAGTTTTTCAAAACTCAGGTTTTAATTTTTATTATTATTTTGAAGATCCGGGTTCTGACTCAAGTTTTCTCTTTTTATGTCGTTGGAAGTTTCGAGTTCCAACTCGAACTTTCTATCAAATTCAAAGCTCGTGTTGGAACCGATCGTTCCTTTGAAAATTTGAGTTTTCAAAACTCGGGTTTTCCATTTTTATTATTATTTTGAAGATCCGGGTTCTGACTCGGGTTTTCCCTTTTTATGTCGTTTGAAGTTTTGAGTTCCGACTCGAACTTCCTATCAGATTTAACGCACGTGTTGGAACCGATCGTTCCTTTGCAGATTCGAGTTTTTCAAAACTCGGGTTTGACATTTTTATTATTGTTTTGAAGATCCGGGTTCTGACTCGGGTTTTTACTTTTTATGTCGTTTGAAGTTTCGAGTTCCGACTCGAACTTACTATCGGATTCAACGCTCGTGTTGGAACCGATCGTTCCTTTGAAAATTCGAGTTTTTCAAAACTCAGGTTTTTAATTTTTATTATTATTTTGAAGATCCGGGTTCCGACTCAGGTTTTCTCTTTTTATGTCGTTGGAAGTTTCGAGTTCCAACTCGAACTTTCTTTCAAATTCAAAGCTCGTGTTGCAACCGATCGTTCCTTTGAAAATTTGAGTTTTCAAAACTCAGATTTTCCATTTTTATTATTATTATGAAGATCCAGGTTTCGACTCGGGTTTTCCCTTTTTATGTCGTTTAAAGTTTTGAGTTCCCACTCTAACTTCCTATCGGATTCAACGCTCGTGTTGGAGCCGATCGTTCCTTTGAAGATTCGAGTTTTCAAAACTCAGGTTTTCCATTTTTATTATTATTTTGAAGATCCGGGTTCCGACTCGGGTTTTCCCTTTTTATGTCGTTTGAAGTTTCGAGTTCCGACTCGAACTTCCTATCGGATTCAATGCTCGTGTTGGAACCGATCGTTCTTTTGAAGATTCGAGTTTTTCAAAGCTCGAGTTTTCCATTTTTTTTATTATTTTGAAGATCCGTGTTCCGACTTGGGTTTTCCCTTTTTATGTCGTTTAAAGTTTCGAGTTCCGACTCGTACTTCTTATCGAATTCAACGCTCATGTTGGAACCGATCGTTCCTTTGAAAATTCGAGTTTTCAAAACTCAGGTTTTCCAATTTTATTATTATTTTGAAGATCCGGGTTCCGACTCGGGTTTTCCCTTTTTATGTCGTTTGAAGTTTTGAGTTCGGACTCGAACTTCCTATCAGATTCAACGCACGTGTTGGAACCGATAGTTCCTTTGCAGATTCGAGTTTTTCAAAACTCGGGTTTCACATTTTTATTATTGTTTTGAAGATTCGGGTTCTGACTCGGGTTTTTACTTTTTATGTCGTTTGAAGTTTCGAGTTCCGACTCGAACTTACTATCGGATTCAACGCTCGTGTTGGAACCGATCGTTCCTTTGAAAATTCGAATTTTCAAAACTCGGATTTTCCATTTTTATTATTATTTTGAAGATCCAGGTTTCGACTCCGGTTTTCTCTTTTTATGTCGTTGGAAGTTTCGAGTTCCAACTCGAACTTTCTTTCGAATTCAAAGCTCGTGTTGGAACCGATCGTTCCTTTGAAAATTTGAGTTTTCAAAACTCGGATTTTCCATTTTTATTATTATTATGAAGATCCAGGTTTCGACTCGGGTTTTCCCTTTTTATGTCGTTTGAAGTTTTGAGTTCCCTCTCGAACTTCCTATAGGATTCAACGCTCGTGTTGGAACCGATCGTTCCTTTGAAGATTCGAGTTTTCAAAACTCAGGTTTTCCATTTTTATTATTATTTTGAAGATTCGGGTTCCGACTCGGGTTTTCCCTTTTTATGTCGTTTGAAGTTTCGAGTTCCGACTCGAACTTCCAATCGGATTCAATGCTCGTGTTGGAACCGATCGTTAGTTTGAAGATTCGAGTTTTTCAAAACTCGAGTTTTCCATTTTTATTATTATTTTGAAGATCAGTGTTCCGACTTGGGTTTTCCCTTTTTATGTGGTTTGATGTTTCGCGTTCTGACTCGAACTTCCTATCGGATTTAACGCTCGTGTTGGAACCGATTGTTCCTTTGAAGATTCGAGTTTTTCAAAACTCGGGTTTTCCATTTTTATTATTATTTTGAAGATCCAGGTTCCGACTCGGGTTTTCCCTTTTTATGTCGTTTGAAGTTTTGAGTTCTGACTCGAACTTCCTATCAGATTCAACGCACGTGTTGGAACCAATCGTTCCTTTGCAGATTCGAGTTTTTCAAAACTCGGGTTTGACATTTTGATTATTGTTTTGAAGATCCGGGTTCTGACTCGGGTTTTTACTTTTTATGTCGTTCGAAGTTTTGAGTTCCGACTCGAACTTACTATCGGATTCAACGCTCGTGTTGGAACCGATCGTTCCTTTGAAAATTCGAGTTTTTCAAAACTCAGGTTTTAATTTTTATTATTATTTTGAAGATCCGGGTTCTGACTCAAGTTTTCTCTTTTTTTGTCATTGGAAGTTTCGAGTTCCAACTCGAACTTTCTATCAAATTCAAAGCTCGTGTTGGAACCGATCGTTCCTTTGAAAATTTGAGTTTTCAAAACTCGGATTTTCCATTTTTATTATTATTTTGAAAATCCTGGTTTCGACTCGGGTTTTCCCTTTTTATGTTGTTTGAAGTTTTGAGTTCCCACTCGAACTTCCTATCGGATTCAACGCTCGTGTTGGAACCGATCGTTCCTTTGAAGATTCGAGTTTTCAAAACTCAGGTTTCCCATTTTTATTATTATTTTGAAGATCCGGGTTCCGACTCGGGTTTTCCCTTTTTATGTCGTTTGAAGTTTCGAGTTCCGACTCGAACATCCTATCGGATTCAATGCTCGTGTTGGAATCGATTGTTCCTATGAAGATTCGAGTTTTTCAAAACTCGAGTTTTCCATTTTTATTATTATTTTGAAGATCCGTGTTCCGACTTGGGTTTTCCCTTTTTATGTCATTTGAAGTTTCGAGTTCCGACTCGTACTTCTTATCGAATTCAACGCTCGTGTTGGAACCGATTGTTCCTTTGAAAATTCGAGTTTTCAAAACTCGGGTTTTCCATTTTTATTATTGTTTTGAAGATTCGGGTTCCGACTCGGGTTTTCCCTTTTTATGTCGTTTCAAGTTTCGAGTTCCGACTCGAACTTCCTATCGGATTCAACGCTCATGTTGGAACCGATCGTTCCTTTGAAGATTCGAGTATTTCAAAACTCAGGTTTTCCATTTTTATTATTATTTTGAAGATCCGGGTTCTGACTCAAGTTTTTCCTTTTTATGTCGTTTGAAGTTTCGAGTTCCAACTCAAACTTCCTATCGGATTCAACGCTCGTGTTGGAACCGATCGTTGCTTTGAAGATTCGAGTTTTTTAAAACTCGGGTTTTCCATTTTTATTTTATTTTGAAGATCCGGGTTCCGACTCGGGTTTTCCCTTTTTATGTCGTTTGAAGTTTCGAGTTTCGACTCAAACTTCTTATCGGATTCAACGCTCGTGTTGCAACCGATCGTTCCTTTGCAAATTCGAGTTTTTCAAAACTCATTTTTCCATTTTTATTATTGTTTTGAACATCCGGGTTCTGACTCGGGTTTTCCCTTTTTATGTCGTTTGAAGTTTCGAGTTCCGACTCGAACTTACTATTGGATTCAACGCTCGTGTTGGAACCGATCGTTCCTTTGAAAATTTGAGTTTTCAAAACTCGGTATTCCATTTTTATTATTGTTTTGAAGATCCGGGTTCCGACTCAGGTTTTCTCTTTTTATGTCGTTTGAAGTTTTTAGTTCCAACTCGAACTTACTATCGGATTCAACGCTCGTGTTGGAACTGATCGTTCCTTTGAAGATTCGAGTTTTTCGAAACTCGGGTTTTCCATTTTTATTATTATTTTGAAGATCCGGGTTCCGACTCGGGTTTTTCCTTTTTAGGTCGTTCGAAGTTTCGCGTTCTGACTCGAACTTCCTATCGGATTCAACGTTCGTGTTGGAACCGATCGTTCCTTTGAAAATAAAAGTTTTTCAAAACTCGGGTTTTCCATTTTTATTATTATTTTGAAGATCCGAGTTCCGACTCGGGTTTTTCCTTTTTATGTCGTTTGAATTTTTGAGTTCCGACTGAATCTTCCTATCGGATTCAACGCTCGTGTTGGAACCGATCGCTCCTTTGAAGATTCGAGTTTTTCAAAACACGGGTTTTCCATTTTTATTATTGTTTTGAAGATCCGGGTTCCGACACGGGTTTTCCCTTTCTATGTCGTTTGAAGTTTCGAGTTCCGACTCGAACTTCTTATCGGATTCAACGCTCGTAATGAAACCGATCGTTCCTTTGAAAATTCGAGTTTTTCAAAACTCGGGTTTTCCATTTTTATTATTTTTTGAAGATCCGGGTTCCGACTCGGGTTTTTCCTTTTTATGTCGTTTGAAGTTTAAAGTTTTGACTCAAACTTCTTATCGGATTCAAAGCTCGTGTTGGAACCGATCATTCCTTTGCAGATTCGAGTTTTTCAAAACTCGAGGATTCTATTTTTATTATTGTTTTGAAGATCCGGGTTTCGACTCGGGTTTTCTCTTTTTATGTCGTTTGAAGTTTTTAGTTCCGACTCGAACTTACTATCGGATTCAACGCTCGTGTTGGAACCGATCGTTCCTTTGAAGATTCAAGTTTTTCGAAACTCGGGTTTTCCATTTTTATTATTATTTTGAAGGTCCAGGTTTCGACTCGGGCTTTTCCTTTTTATGTCGTTTGAAGTTTTGCGTTCCGACTCGAACTTCCTATCGGATTCAACGCTCGTGTTGGAACCGATCGTTCCTTTGAAGATTCAAGTTTTTCAAAACTCGGGTTTTCAATTTTTATTATTATTTTGAAGATCCGAGTTTCGACTCGGGTTTTTCCTTTTTATGTCTTTTGAAGTTTCGAGTTCCGATTCAAACTTCCTATCGGATTCAATGCTCGTGTTGGAACCGATCGTTCCTTTGAAGATTCGAGTTTTTCAAAACTCGGGTTTTCCATTTTTATTATTATTTTGAAGATCCGGGTTCCGACTCGGGTTTTCCCTTTTTATGTCGTTTGAAGTTTCGAGTTCCGACTCGAACTTCTTATCGGATTCAACGCTCGTAATGAAATCGATCGTTCCTTTGAAAATTCGAGTTTTTCAAAACTCGGGTTTTCCATATTTGTTATTTTTTTTAAGATCCGGGTTTCAACACGGGTTTTCCCTTTTTATGTCGTTTGAAGTTTCGAGTTCCGACTCAAACTTCCTATCGGATTCAATGCTCGTGTTGGAACCGATCGTTCCTTTGAAGATTCGAGATTTCAAAACTCGGGTTTTCCATTTTTATTATTATTTTGAAGATCCGGGTTCCAACTCGGGTTTTCTTTTTTTATGTCATCTGATGTTTTGAGTTCCGTCTCGAACTTCCTATCGGATTCAACCTTCATGTTGGAACCAATCGTTCCTTTGAAGATTCAAGTTTTTTAAAACTCGGGTTTTCCATTTTTATTATTGTTTTGAAGATCCGGGTTCTGACTCGGGTTTTCCCTTTTTATGGCGTTTGAAGTTTCGAGTTCCGACTCGAACTTACTATCGGATTCAACGCTCGTGTTGGAACCGATCGTTCCTTTGAAAATTTGAGTTTTCAAAACTCGGTATTCCATTTTTATTATTGTTTTGAAGATCCGGGTTCCGACTCAGGTTTTCTCTTTTAATGTCATTTGAAGTTTTTAGTTCCGACTCGAACTTACTATCGGATTCAACGCTCGTGTTGGAACCGATCGTTCCTTTGAAGATTCGAGTTTTTCGAAACTCGGGTTTTCCCTTTTTATTATTATTTTGAAGATCCCGGTTCCGACTCGGGTTTTTCCTTTTTATGTCGTTTGAAGTTTCGCGTTCTGACTCGAACTTCCTATCGAATTCAACGCTCGTGTTGGAACCGATCGTTTCTTTGAAGATAAAAGTTTTTCAAAACTCGGGTTTTCCATTTTTATTATTATTTTGAAGATCCGAGTTCGGACTCGGGTTTTTCCTTTTTATGTCGTTTGAAGTTTTGAGTTCCGAATGAAACTTCCTATCGGATTCAACGCTCGTGTTGGAACCGATCGTTCCTTTGAAGATTCGAGTTTTTTAAAACTCGGGTTTTCCATTTTTATTATTGTTTTGAAGATCCGCGTTCCGACACGGGTTTTCCCTTTCTATGTCGTTTGAAGTTTCGAGTTTTGACTCGAACTTCTTATCGGATTAAACGCTCGTAATGAAATCGATCGTTCCTTTGAAAATTCGAGTTTTTCAAAACTCGGGTTTTCCATTTTTATTATTTTTTGAAGATCCGGGTTCCGACTCGGGTTTTTCCTTTTTATGTCGTTTGAAGTTTAAATTTTTGACTCAAACTTCTTATCGGATTCAAAGCTCGTGTTGGAACCGATCATTCCTTTGTAGATTCGAGTTTTTCAAAACTCGGGGATTCCATTTTTATTATTGTTTTGAAGATCCAGGTTCCGACTCGGGTTTTCTCTTTTTATGTCGTTTGAAGTTTTTAGTTCCGACTCGAACTTACTATCGGATTCAACGCTCGTGTTGGAACCGATCGTTCCTTTGAAGATTCAAGTTTTTCGAAACTCGGGTTTTCTACTTTTATTATTATTTTGAAGATCCGGGTTTCGACTCGGGCTTTTCCTTTTTATGTCGTTTGAAGTTTCGCGTTCCGACTCGAACTTCCTATCGGATTCAACGCTCGTGTTGGAACCGATCGTTCCTTTGAAGATTCAAGTTTTTCAAAACTCGGGTTTTCAATTTTTATTATTATTTTGAAGATCCGAGTTTCAACTCGGGTTTTTTCTTTTTATGTCATTTGAAGTTTCGAGTTCCGATTCAAACTTCCTATCGGATTCAACGCTCGTGTTGGAACCGATCGTTCCTTTGAAGATTCGAGTTTTTCAAAACTTGGGTTTTCTATTTTTATTATTATTTTGAAGATCCGTGTTCCGACTCAGGTTTTCCCTTTTTATGTCGTTTGAAGTTTCGAGTTCCGACTCGAACTTCCAATCGGATTCAATGCTCGTGTTGGAACCGATCGTTTTTTTGAAGATTCGAGTTTTTCAAAACTCGAGTTTTCCATTTTTATTATTATTTTGAAGATCCGTGTTCCGACTTGGGTTTTCCCTTTTTATGTGGTTTGATGTTTCGCGTTCTGACTCGAACTTCCTATCGGATTTAACGCTCGTGTTGGAACCGATTGTTCCTTTGAAGATTCAAGTTTTTCAAAACTCGGGTTTTCCATTTTTATTATTATTTTGAAGATGCTATTTCCGACTCGGGTTTTTCCTTTTTATGTCATTTGAAGTTTCGAGTTCCGACTCAAACTTCCTATCGGATTTAACGCTCGTGTTGGAACCAATCATTCCTTTGAAGATTCGAGTTTTTCAAAACTCGGGTTTTCCATTTTTATTATTATTTTGAAGATCCGGGTTCCGACTCGGGTTTTCCCTTTTTATGTCGTTTGAAGTTTTGAGTTCTCACTCGAACTTCCTATCAGATTCAACGCACGTGTTGGAACCGATCGTTCCTTTGCAGATTCGAGTTTTTCAAAACTCGGGTTTGACATTTTTATTATTGTTTTGAAGATCCGGGTTCTGACTCGGGTTTTTACTTTTTATGTTGTTTGAAGTTTCGAGTTCCGACTCGAACTTACTATCGGATTCAACGCTCGTGTTAGAACCGATCGTTCCTTTGAAAATTCGAGTTTTTCAAAACTCAGGTTTTAATTTTTATTATTATTTTGAAGATCCGGGTTCTGACTCAAGTTTTCTCCTTTTATGTCGTTGGAAGTTTCGAGTTCCAACTCGAACTTTCTATCAAATTCAAAGCTCGTGTTGGAACCGATCGTTCCTTTGAAAATTTGAGTTTTCAAAACTCGGGTTTTCCATTTTTATTATTATTTTGAAGATCCGGGTTCTGACTCGGGTTTTCCCTTTTTATGTCGTTTGAAGTTTTGAGTTCCGACTCGAACTTCCTATCAGATTTAACGCACGTGTTGGAACCGATCGTTCCTTTGCAGATTCGAGTTTTTCAAAACTCGGGTTTGACATTTTTATTATTGTTTTGAAGATCCGGGTTCTGACTCGGGTTTTTACTTTTTATGTCGTTTGAAGTTTCGAGTTCCGACTCGAACTTACTATCGGATTCAACGCTCGTGTTGGAACCGATCGTTCCTTTGAAAATTCGAGTTTTTCAAAACTCAGGTTTTTAATTTTTATTATTATTTTGAAGATCCGGGTTCCGACTCAGGTTTTCTCTTTTTATGTCGTTGGAAGTTTCGAGTTCCAACTCGAACTTTCTTTCAAATTCAAAGCTCGTGTTGCAACCGATCGTTCCTTTGAAAATTTGAGTTTTCAAAACTCAGATTTTCCATTTTTATTATTATTATGAAGATCCAGGTTTCGACTCGGGTTTTCCCTTTTTATGTCGTTTAAAGTTTTGAGTTCCCACTCTAACTTCCTATCGGATTCAACGCTCGTGTTGGAGCCGATCGTTCCTTTGAAGATTCGAGTTTTCAAAACTCAGGTTTTCCATTTTTATTATTATTTTGAAGATCCGGGTTCCGACTCGGGTTTTCCCTTTTTATGTCGTTTGAAGTTTCGAGTTCCGACTCGAACTTCCTATCGGATTCAATGCTCGTGTTGGAACCGATCGTTCTTTTGAAGATTCGAGTTTTTCAAAGCTCGAGTTTTCCATTTTTTTTATTATTTTGAAGATCCGTGTTCCGACTTGGGTTTTCCCTTTTTATGTCGTTTAAAGTTTCGAGTTCCGACTCGTACTTCTTATCGAATTCAACGCTCGTGTTGGAACCGATCGTTCCTTTGAAAATTCGAGTTTTCAAAACTCAGGTTTTCCAATTTTATTATTATTTTGAAGATCCGGGTTCCGACTCGGGTTTTCCCTTTTTATGTCGTTTGAAGTTTTGAGTTCGGACTCGAACTTCCTATCAGATTTAACGCACGTGTTGGAACCGATCGTTCCTTTGCAGATTCGAGTTTTTCAAAACTCGGGTTTGACATTTTTATTATTGTTTTGAAGATCCGGGTTCTGACTCGGGTTTTTACTTTTTATGTCGTTTGAAGTTTTGAGTTCGGACTCGAACTTCCTATCAGATTCAACGCACGTGTTGGAACCGATAGTTCCTTTGCAGATTCGAGTTTTTCAAAACTCGGGTTTCACATTTTTATTATTGTTTTGAAGATCCGGGTTCTGACTCGGGTTTTTACTTTTTATGTCGTTTGAAGTTTCGAGTTCCGACTCGAACTTACTATCGGATTCAACGCTCGTGTTGGAACCGATCGTTCCTTTGAAAATTCGAGTTTTCAAAACTCGGATTTTCCATTTTTATTATTATTTTGAAGATCCAGGTTTCGACTCCGGTTTTCTCTTTTTATGTCGTTGGAAGTTTCGAGTTCCAACTTGAACTTTCTATGGAATTCAAAGCTCGTGTTGGAACCGATCGTTCCTTTGAAAATTTGAGTTTTCAAAACTCGGATTTTCCATTTTTATTATTATTTTGAAGATCCAGGTTTCGACTCGGGTTTTCCCTTTTTATGTCGTTTGAAGTTTTGAGTTCCCACTCGAACTTCCTATCGGATTCAACGCTCGTGTTGGAACCGATCGTTCCTTTGAAGATTCGAGTTTTCAAAACTCAGGTTTTCCATTTTTATTATTATTTTGAAGATTCGGGTTCCGACTCGGGTTTTCCCTTTTTATGTCGTTTGAAGTTTCGAGTTCCGACTCGAACTTCCAATCGGATTCAATGCTCGTGTTGGAACCGATCGTTAGTTTGAAGATTCGAGTTTTTCAAAACTCGAGTTTTCCATTTTTATTATTATTTTGAAGATCAGTGTTCCGACTTGGGTTTTCCCTTTTTATGTGGTTTGATGTTTCGCGTTCTGACTCGAACTTCCTATCGGATTTAACGCTCGTGTTGGAACCGATTGTTCCTTTGAAGATTTGAGTTTTTCAAAACTCGGGTTTTCCATTTTTATTATTATTTTGAAGATCCAGGTTTCGACTCGGGTTTTCCCTTTTTATGTCGTTTGAAGTTTTGAGTTCTGACTCGAACTTCCTATCAGATTCAACGCACGTGTTGGAACCAATCGTTCCTTTGCAGATTCGAGTTTTTCAAAACTCGGGTTTGACATTTTTATTATTGTTTTGAAGATCCGGGTTGTGACTCGGGTTTTTACTTTTTATGTCGTTCGAAGTTTCGAGTTCCGACTCGAACTTACTATCGGATTCAACGCTCGTGTTGGAACCGATCGTTCCTTTGAAAATTCGAGTTTTTCAAAACTCAGGTTTTAATTTTTATTATTATTTTGAAGATCCGGGTTCTGACTCAAGTTTTCTCTTTTTTTGTCATTGGAAGTTTCGAGTTCCAACTCGAACTTTCTATCAAATTCAAAGCTCGTGTTGGAACCGATCGTTCCTTTGAAAATTTGAGTTTTCAAAACTCGGATTTTCCATTTTTATTATTATTTTGAAAATCCTGGTTTCGACTCGGGTTTTCCCTTTTTATGTTGTTTGAAGTTTTGAGTTCCCACTCGAACTTCCTATCGGATTCAACGCTCGTGTTGGAACCGATCGTTCCTTTGAAGATTCGAGTTTTCAAAACTCAGGTTTCCCATTTTTATTATTATTTTGAAGATCCGGGTTCCGACTCGGGTTTTCCCTTTTTATGTCGTTTGAAGTTTCGAGTTCCGACTCGAACATCCTATCGGATTCAATGCTCGTGTTGGAATCGATTGTTCCTATGAAGATTCGAGTTTTTCAAAACTCGAGTTTTCCATTTTTATTATTATTTTGAAGATCCGTGTTCCGACTTGGGTTTTCCCTTTTTATGTCATTTGAAGTTTCGAGTTCCGACTCGTACTTCTTATCGAATTCAACGCTCGTGTTGGAACCGATTGTTCCTTTGAAAATTCGAGTTTTCAAAACTCGGGTTTTCCATTTTTATTATTGTTTTGAAGATTCGGGTTCCGACTCGGGTTTTCCCTTTTTATGTCGTTTCAAGTTTCGAGTTCCGACTCGAACTTCCTATCGGATTCAACGCTCATGTTGGAACCGATCGTTCCTTTGAAGATTCGAGTATTTCAAAACTCAGGTTTTCCATTTTTATTATTATTTTGAAGATCCGGGTTCTGACTCAAGTTTTTCCTTTTTATGTCGTTTGAAGTTTCGAGTTCCAACTCAAACTTCCTATCGGATTCAACGCTCGTGTTGGAACCGATCGTTGCTTTGAAGATTCGAGTTTTTTAAAACTCGGGTTTTCCATTTTTATTTCATTTTGAAGATCCGGGTTCCGACTCGGGTTTTCCCTTTTTATGTCGTTTGAAGTTTCGAGTTTCGACTCAAACTTCTTATCGGATTCAACGCTCGTGTTGCAACCGATCGTTCCTTTGCAAATTCGAGTTTTTCAAAACTCATTTTTCCATTTTTATTATTGTTTTGAACATCCGGGTTCTGACTCGGGTTTTCCCTTTTTATGTCGTTTGAAGTTTCGAGTTCCGACTCGAACTTACTATCGGATTCAACGCTCGTGTTGGAACCGATCGTTCCTTTGAAAATTTGAGTTTTCAAAACTCGGTATTCCATTTTTATTATTGTTTTGAAGATCCGGGTTCCGACTCAGGTTTTCTCTTTTTATGTCGTTTGAAGTTTTTAGTTCCAACTCGAACTTACTATCGGATTCAACGCTCGTGTTGGAACTGATCGTTCCTTTGAAGATTCGAGTTTTTCGAAACTCGGGTTTTCCATTTTTATTATTATTTTGAAGATTCGGGTTCCGACTCGGGTTTTTCCTTTTTAGGTCGTTTGAAGTTTCGCGTTCTGACTCGAACTTCCTATCGGATTCAACGTTCGTGTTGGAACCGATCGTTCCTTTGAAAATAAAAGTTTTTCAAAACTCGGGTTTTCCATTTTTATTATTATTTTGAAGATCCGAGTTCCGACTCGGGTTTTTCCTTTTTATGTCGTTTGAATTTTTGAGTTCCGACTGAATCTTCCTATCGGATTCAACGCTCGTGTTGGAACCGATCGCTCCTTTGAAGATTCGAGTTTTTCAAAACACGGGTTTTCCATTTTTATTATTGTTTTGAAGATCCGGGTTCCGACACGGGTTTTCCCTTTCTATGTCGTTTGAAGTTTCGAGTTCCGACTCGAACTTCTTATCGGATTCAACGCTCGTAATGAAACCGATCGTTCCTTTGAAAATTCGAGTTTTTCAAAACTCGGGTTTTCCATTTTTATTATTTTTTGAAGATCCGGGTTCCGACTCGGGTTTTTCCTTTTTATGTCGTTTGAAGTTTAAAGTTTTGACTCAAACTTCTTATCGGATTCAAAGCTCGTGTTGGAACCGATCATTCCTTTGCAGATTCGAGTTTTTCAAAACTCGAGGATTCTATTTTTATTATTGTTTTGAAGATCCGGGTTTCGACTCGGGTTTTCTCTTTTTATGTCGTTTGAAGTTTTTAGTTCCGACTCGAACTTACTATCGGATTCAACGCTCGTGTTGGAACCGATCGTTCCTTTGAAGATTCAAGTTTTTCGAAACTCGGGTTTTCCATTTTTATTATTATTTTGAAGGTCCAGGTTTCGACTCGGGCTTTTCCTTTTTATGTCGTTTGAAGTTTTGCGTTCCGACTCGAACTTCCTATCGAATTCAACGCTCGTGTTGGAACCGATCGTTCCTTTGAAGATTCAAGTTTTTCAAAACTCGGGTTTTCAATTTTTATTATTATTTTGAAGATCCGAGTTTCGACTCGGGTTTTTCCTTTTTATGTCTTTTGAAGTTTCGAGTTCCGATTCAAACTTCCTATCGGATTCAATGCTCGTGTTGGAACCGATCGTTCCTTTGAAGATTCGAGTTTTTCAAAACTCGGGTTTTCCATTTTTATTATTATTTTGAAGATCCGGGTTCCGACTCGGGTTTTCCCTTTTTATGTCGTTTGAAGTTTCGAGTTCCGACTCGAACTTCTTATCGGATTCAACGCTCGTAATGAAATCGATCGTTCCTTTGAAAATTCGAGTTTTTCAAAACTCGGGTTTTCCATATTTGTTATTTTTTTTAAGATCCAGGTTTCAACACGGGTTTTCCCTTTTTATGTCGTTTGAAGTTTCGAGTTCCGACTCAAACTTCCTATCGGATTCAATGCTCGTGTTGGAACCGATCGTTCCTTTGAAGATTCGAGATTTCAAAACTCGGGTTTTCCATTTTTATTATTATTTTGAAGATCCGGGTTCCAACTCGGGTTTTCTTTTTTTATGTCATCTGATGTTTTGAGTTCCGTCTCGAACTTCCAATCGGATTCAACCTTCATGTTGGAACCAATCGTTCCTTTGAAGATTCAAGTTTTTTAAAACTCGGGTTTTCCATTTTTATTATTGTTTTGAAGATCCGGGTTCTGACTCGGGTTTTCCCTTTTTATGGCGTTTGAAGTTTCGAGTTCCGACTCGAACTTACTATCGGATTCAACGCTCGTGTTGGAACCGATAGTTCCTTTGAAAATTTGAGTTTTCAAAACTCGGTATTCCATTTTTATTATTGTTTTGAAGATCCGGGTTCCGACTCAGGTTTTCTCTTTTAATGTCATTTGAAGTTTTTAGTTCCGACTCGAACTTACTATCGGATTCAACGCTCGTGTTGGAACCGATCGTTCCTTTGAAGATTCGAGTTTTTCGAAACTCGGGTTTTCCCTTTTTATTATTATTTTGAAGATCCGGGTTCCGACTCGGGTTTTTCCTTTTTATGTCGTTTGAAGTTTCGCGTTCTGACTCGAACTTCCTATCGAATTCAACGCTCGTGTTGGAACCGATCGTTTCTTTGAAGATAAAAGTTTTTCAAAACTCGGGTTTTCCATTTTTATTATTATTTTGAAGATCCGAGTTCGGACTCGGGTTTTTCCTTTTTATGTCGTTTGAAGTTTTGAGTTCCGAATGAAACTTCCTATCGGATTCAACGCTCGTGTTGGAACCGATCGTTCCTTTGAAGATTCGAGTTTTTTAAAACTCGGGTTTTCCATTTTTATTATTGTTTTGAAGATCCGCGTTCCGACACGGGTTTTCCCTTTCTATGTCGTTTGAAGTTTCGAGTTTTGACTCGAACTTCTTATCGGATTAAACGCTCGTAATGAAATCGATCGTTCCTTTGAAAATTCGAGTTTTTCAAAACTCGGGTTTTCCATTTTTATTATTTTTTGAAGATCCGGGTTCCGACTCGGGTTTTTCCTTTTTATGTCGTTTGAAGTTTAAATTTTTGACTCAAACTTCTTATCGGATTCAAAGCTCGTGTTGGAACCGATCATTCCTTTGTAGATTCGAGTTTTTCAAAACTCGGGGATTCCATTTTTATTATTGTTTTGAAGATCCAGGTTCCGACTCGGGTTTTCTCTTTTTATGTCGTTTGAAGTTTTTAGTTCCGACTCGAACTTACTATCGGATTCAACGCTCGTGTTGGAACCGATCGTTCCTTTGAAGATTCAAGTTTTTCGAAACTCGGGTTTTCTACTTTTATTATTATTTTGAAGATCCGGGTTTCGACTCGGGCTTTTCCTTTTTATGTCGTTTGAAGTTTCGCGTTCCGACTCGAACTTCCTATCGGATTCAACGCTCGTGTTGGAACCGATCGTTCCTTTGAAGATTCAAGTTTTTCAAAACTCGGGTTTTCAATTTTTATTATTATTTTGAAGATCCGAGTTTCAACTCGGGTTTTTTCTTTTTATGTCATTTGAAGTTTCGAGTTCCGATTCAAACTTCCTATCGGATTCAACGCTCGTGTTGGAACCGATCGTTCCTTTGAAGATTCGAGTTTTTCAAAACTTGGGTTTTCTATTTTTATTATTATTTTGAAGATCCGTGTTCCGACTCAGGTTTTCCCTTTTTATGTCGTTTGAAGTTTCTAGTTCCGACTCGAACTTCTTATCGGATTCAACGCTCGTAATGAAACCGATCGTTCCTTTGCAAATTCGAGTTTTTCAAAACTCATTTTTCCATTTTTATTATTGTTTTGAAGATCCGGGTTCTGACTCGGGTTTTCTCTTTTTATGTCGTTTGAAGTTTCGAGTTCCGACTCGAACTTACTATCGGATTCAACGCTCGTGTTGGAACCGATCGTTCCTTTGAAAATTTGAGTTTTCAAAACTCGGTATTCCATTTTTATTATTGTTTTGAAGATCCGGGTTCCGACTCAGGTTTTCTCTTTTTATGTCGTTTGAAGTTTTTAGTTTCAACTCGAACTTACTATCGGATTCAACGCTCGTGTTGGAACTGATCATTCCTTTGAAGATTCGAGTTTTTCGAAACTCGGGTTTTCCATTTTTATTATTATTTTGAAGATCCGGGTTCCGACTCGGGTTTTTCCTTTTTATGTCGTTTGAAGTTTCGCGTTCTGACTCGAACTTCCTATCGGATTCAACGTTCGTGTTGGAACCGATCGTTCCTTTGAAAATAAAAGTTTTTCAAAACTCGGGTTTTCCATTTTTATTATTATTTTGAAGATCCGAGTTCCGACTCGGGTTTTTCCTTTTTATGTCGTTTGAATTTTTGAGTTCCGACTGAAAATTCCTATCGGATTCAACGCTCGTGTTGGAACCGATCGCTCCTTTGAAGATTCGAGTTTTTCAAAACTCGGGTTTTCCATTATTATTATTGTTTTGAAGATCCGAGTTCCGACACGGGTTTTCCCTTTCTATGTCGTTTGAAGTTTCGAGTTCCGACTCGAACTTCTTATCGGATTCAACGCTCGTAATGAAACCGATCGTTCCTTTGAAAATTCGAGTTTTTCAAAACTCGGGTTTTCCATTTTTATTATTTTTTGAAGATCCGGGTTCCGACTCGGGTTTTTCCTTTTTATGTCGTTTGAAGTTTAAAGTTTTGACTCAAACTTCTTATCGGATTCAAAGCTCGTGTTGGAACCGATCATTCCTTTGCAGATTCGAGTTTTTCAAAACTCGAGGATTCTATTTTTATTATTGTTTTGAAGATCCGGGTTCCGACTCGGGTTTTCTCTTTTTATGTCGTTTGAAGTTTTTAGTTCCGACTCGAACTTACTATCGGATTCAACGCTCGTGTTGGAACCGATCGTTCCTTTGAAGATTCAAGTTTTTCGAAACTCGGGTTTTCCATTTTTATTATTATTTTGAAGGTCCAGGTTTCGACTCGGGCTTTTCCTTATTATGTCGTTTGAAGTTTTGCGTTCCGACTCGAACTTCCTATCGGATTCAACGCTCGTGTTGGAACCGATCGTTCCTTTGAAGATTCAAGTTTTTCAAAACTCGGGTTTTCAATTTTTATTATTATTTTGAAGATCCGAGTTTCGACTCGGGTTTTTCCTTTTTATGTCTTTTGAAGTTTCGAGTTCCGATTCAAACTTCCTATCGGATTCAACGCTCGTGTTGGAACCGATCGTTCTTTTGAAGATTCGAGTTTTTCAAAACTCGGGTTTTCCATTTTTATTATTATTTTGAAGATCCGGGTTCCGACTCGGGTTTTCCATTTTTATGTCGTTTGAAGTTTCGAGTTCCGACTCGAACTTCTTATCGGATTCAACGCTCGTAATGAAATCGATCGTTCCTTTGAAAATTCGAGTTTTTCAAAACTCGGGTTTTCCATTTTTATTATTTTTTTTAAGATCCGGGTTTCGACACGGGTTTTCCCTTTTTATGTCGTTTGAAGTTTCGAGTTCCGACTCAAACTTCCTATCGGATTCAATGCTCGTGTTGGAACCGATCGTTCCTTTGAAGATTCGAGATTTCAAAACTCGGGTTTGACATTTTTATTATTGTTTTGAAGATCCGGGTTCTGACTCGAGTTTTTACTTTTTATGTCGTTTGAAGTTTCGAGTTCCGACTCGAACTTACTATCGGATTCAACGCTCGTGTTGGAACCGATCGTTCCTTTGAAAATTCGAGTTTTTCAAAACTCAGGTTTTTAATTTTTATTATTATTTTGAAGATCCGGGTTCCGACTCAGGTTTTCTCTTTTTATGTCGTTGGAAGTTTCGAGTTCTAACTCGAACTTTCTTTCAAATTCAAAGCTCGTGTTGGAACCGATCGTTCCTTTGAAGATTCAACGCTCGTGTTGGAACTGATCGTTCCTTTGAAGATTCGAGTTTTTCGAAACTCGGGTTTTCCATTTTTATTATTATTTTGAAGATCCGGGTTCCGACTCGGGTTTTTCCTTTTTATGTCGTTTGAAGTTTCGCGTTCTGACTCGAACTTCCTATCGGATTCAACGTTCGTGTTGGAACCGATCGTTCCTTTGAAAATAAAAGTTTTTCAAAACTCGGGTTTTCCAATTTTATTATTATTTTGAAGATCCGAGTTCCGACTCGGGTTTTTCCTTTTTATGTCGTTTGAAGTTTTGAGTTCCGACTGAAACTTCCTATCGGATTCAACGCTCGTGTTGAAACCGATCGCTCCTTTGAAGATTCGAGTTTTTCAAAACTCGGGTTTTCCATTTTTATTATTGTTTTGAAGATCCGGGTTCCGACACGGGTTTTCCCTTTCTATGTCGTTTGAACTTTCGAGTTCCGACTCGAACTTCTTATCGGATTCAACGCTCGTAATGAAACCGATCGTTCCTTTGAAAATTCGAGTTTTTCAAAACTCGGGTTTTCCATTTTTATTATTTTTTGAAGATCCGGGTTCCGACTCGGGTTTTTCCTTTTTATGTCGTTTGAAGTTTAAAGTTTCGACTCAAACTTCTTATCGGATTCAAAGCTCGTGTTGGAACCGATCATTCCTTTGCAGATTCGAGTTTTTCAAAACTCGAGGATTCTATTTTTATTATTGTTTTGAAGATCCGGGTTCCGACTCGGGTTTTCTCTTTTTATGTCGTTTGAAGTTTTTAGTTCCGACTCGAACTTACTATCGGATTCAACGCTCGTGTTGGAACCGATCGTTCCTTTGAAGATTCAAGTTTTTCGAAACTCGGGTTTTCCATTTTTGTTATTATTTTGAAGGTCCAGGTTTCGACTCGGGCTTTTCCTTTTTATGTCTTTTGAAGTTTTGCGTTCCGACTCGAACTTCCTATCGGATTCAACCCTCGTGTTGGAACCGATCGTTCCTTTGAAGATTCAAGTTTTTCAAAACTCGGGTTTTCAATTTTTATTATTATTTTGAAGATCCGATTTCCTACTCGGGTTTTTCCTTTTTATGTCATTTGAAGTTTCGAGTTCCAATTCAAACTTCCTATCGGATTCAACGCTCGTGTTGGAACCGATCGTTCTTTTGAAGATTCGAGTTTTTCAAAACTCGGGTTTTCCATTTTTATTATTATTTTGAAGATCCGGGTTCCGACTCGGGTTTTCCATTTTTATGTCGTTTGAAGTTTCGAGTTCCGACTCGAACTTCTTATCGGATTCAACGCTCGTAATGAAATCGATCGTTCCTTTGAAAATTCGAGTTTTTCAAAACTCGGGTTTTCCATTTTTATTATTTTTTTTAAGATCCGGGTTTCGACACGGGTTTTCCCTTTTTATGTCGTTTGAAGTTTCGAGTTCCGACTCAAACTTCCTATCGGATTCAATGCTCGTGTTGGAACCGATCGTTCCTTTGAAGATTCGAGATTTCAAAACTCGGGTTTGACATTTTTATTATTGTTTTGAAGATCCGGGTTTTGACTCGAGTTTTTACTTTTTATGTCTTTTGAAGTTTCGAGTTCCGACTCGAACTTACTATCGGATTCAACGCTCGTGTTGGAACCGATCGTTCCTTTGAAAATTCGAGTTTGTCAAAACTCAGGTTTTTAATTTTTATTATTATTTTGAAGATCCGGGTTCCGACTCAGGTTTTCTCTTTTTATGTCATTGGAAGTTTCGAGTTCTAACTCGAACTTTCTTTCGAATTCAAAGCTCGTGTTGGAACCGATCGTTCCTTTGAAGATTCGAGTTTTCAAAACTCTGGTTTTCCATTTTTATTATTATTTTGAAGATTCGGGTTCCGACTCGGGTTTTCCCTTTTTTGTCGTTTAAAGTTTTGAGTTCCGACTCGAACTTCCTATCAGATTCAACGCTTGTTTTGAAACCGATCGTTCCTTTGAAGATTCGAGTTTTCAAAACTTGGGTTTTCCATTTTTCTTATTATTTTGAAGATCCGGGTTCCGACTCGGGTTTTCCGTTTTTATGTGGTTTGAAGTTTCGTGTTCCGACTCCATCTTCCTATCGGATTCAATGCTCGTATTGGAACCGATCGTTCCTTTGAAGATTCAAGTTTTTCAAAACTCGGGTTTTTCATTTTTATAATTATTTTGAAGATCCGGGTTCCGACTCGGGTTTTCCCTTTTATGTCATTTGAAGTTTCGAGTTCTGACTCGAACTTTCTATCGGATTCAACGCTTGTGTTGGAATCGATCGTTCCTTTGGAAATTCGAGTTTTCAAAACTCTGGTTTTCCATTTTTATTATTATTTTGATGATCCGGGTTCTGATTCGGGTTTTTCCTTTTTTTGTCGTTTGAAGTTTTGAGTTCCGACTCGAACTTCCTATTGGATTCAATGCTCGTGTTGGAAACGATCGTTCCTTTGAAGATTCGAGTTTTCAAAACTTGGGTTTTCCATTTTTATTATTATTTTGAAGATCCGGGTTCCGACTCGGGTTTTCCGTTTTTATGTGGTTTGAAGTTTCGTGTTCCGACTCCAACTTCCTATCGGATTCAATGCTCGTATTGGAACCGATCATTCCTTTGAAGATTCGAGTTTTTTAAAACTCGGGTTTTCCATTTTTATTATTATTTTGAAGATCCGGTTTCCGACTTGGGTTTTCCCTTTTTATGTCGTTTGAAGTTTTGAGTTCCAACTCAAACTTCTTATTGGATTCAATGCTCGTGTTGGAACCGATCGTTCCTGTGAAAATACGAGTTTTCAAAACTCGGGTTTTCCATTTTTATTATTGTTTTGAAGATCCGGCTTCCGACTCTGGTTTTCCCTTTTTATATCGTTTGAAGTTTCGAGTTCCGACTCGAACTTTCTATCGAATTCAACGCTCGTGTTGGAAACAATCGCTCCTTTGAAGATTCGAGTTTTTCGAAACTCAGGTTTTCCATTTTTATTATTATTTTGAAGATCCGGGTTTCGACTCAAGTTTTCTCTTTTTATGTCGTTTGAAGTTTTGAGTTCCGAGTCGAACTTCCTATCGCATTCAACGCTCGTCTTGGAACCCATCATTTTTTTGAAAATTCGAGTTTTCAAAACTAGGGTTTTCCATTTTTATTATTATTTTTAAGATCCGGGTTCTGAATCAGGTTCTCTCTTTTTATGTCGTTCGAAGTTTCGAGTTCAGACTCGAACTTCTTATCGAATTCAACGCTCGTGTTGGAACCAATCATTCCTTTGAAGATTCGAGTTTTTCAAAAACTCGGGTTTTCCATTTTTATAATTATTTTGAAGATCCGGGTTCCGACTCGGGTTTTTCTTTTTTATGTCGTTTGAAGTTTCGAGATCCAACTCAAACTTCCTATCGGATTCAACGCTCGTGTTGGAACCGATTGTTCCTTTGAAGATTCAAGTTTTTCAAAACTCGGGTTTTCCATTTTTATTATTATTTTGAAGATCCTAGTTCTGACTCGGATTTTTCCTTTTTATGTCATTTGAAGTTTCGAGTTCTGACTCAAACTTCCTATCGGATTCAACGCTCGTGTTGAAACCAATCATTCCTTTGAAGATTTGAGTTTTTCAAAACTCGGGTTTTCCATTTTTATTATTATTTTGAAGATCCGGGTTCCGACTCGGGTTTTCCCTTTTTATGTCGTTTGAAGTTTTGAGTTCTGACTCGAACTTCCTATCAGATTCAACGCACGTGTTGGAACTGATCGTTCCTTTGCAGATTCGAGTTTTTCAAAACTCGGGTTTGACATTTTTATTATTGTTTTGAAGATTCGGGTTCTGACTCGGGTTTTTACTTTTTATGTCCTTTGAAGTTTCGAGTTCCGACTCGAACTTACTATCGGATTCAACGCTCATGTTGGAACCGATCGTTCCTTTGAAAATTCGAGTTTTTCAAAACTCAGGTTTTTAATTTTTATTATTATTTTGAAGATCCGGGTTCCAACTCAGGTTTTCTGTTTTTATGTCGTTGGAAGTTTCGAGTTCCAACTCGAACTTTCTTTCGAATTCAAAGCTCGTGTTGGAACCGATCGTTCCTTTGAAAATTTGAGTTTTCAAAACTCGGATTTTCCATTTTTATTATTATTATGAAGATCCAGGTTTCGACTCGGGTTTTCCCTTTTTATGTCGTTTGAAGTTTTGAGTTCCCTCTCGAACTTCCTATAGGATTCAACGCTCGTGTTGGAACCGATCGTTCCTTTGAAGATTCGAGTTTTCAAAACTCAGGTTTTCCATTTTTATTATTATTTTGAAGATCCGGGTTCCGACTCGGGTTTTTTCTTTTTATGTCGTTTGATGTTTCGCGTTCTGACTCGAACTTCCTATCGGATTCAATGCTCGTGTTGGAACCGATTGTTCCTTTGAAGATTCAAGTTTTTCAAAACTCGGGTTTTCCATTTTTATTATTATTTTGAAGATCCTAGTTCTGACTCGAATTTTTCCTTTTTATGTCGTTTGAAGTTTCGAGTTCCGACTCAAACTTCCTATCGGATTCAACGCTCGTGTTGGAACCAATCATTCCTTTGAAGATTCGAGTTTTTCAAAACTCGGGTTTTCCATTTTTATTATTATTTTGAAGATCCGGGTTCCGACTCGGGTTTTCCCTTTTTATGTCGTTTGAAGTTTTGAGTTTCGACTCGAACTTCCTATCAGATTCAACGCACGTGTTGGAACCGATCGTTCCTTTGCAGATTCGAGTTTTTCAAAACTCGGGTTTGACATTTTAATTATTGTTTTGAAGATCCGGGTTCTGACTCGAGTTTTTACTTTTTATGTCGTTTGAAGTTTCGAGTTCCGACTCGAACTTACTATCGGATTCAACGCTCGTGTTGGAACCGATCGTTTCTTTGAAAATTCGAGTTTTTCAAAACTCAGGTTTTTAATTTTTATTATTATTTTGAAGATCCGGGTTCCGACTCAGGTTTTCTCTTTTTATGTCGTTGGAAGTTTTGAGTTTCAACTCGAACTTTCTTTCGAATTCAAAGCTCGTGTTGGAACCGATCGTTCCTTTGAAAATTTGAGTTTTCAAAACTCGGATTTTCCATTTTTATTATTATTATGAAGATCCAGGTTTCGACTCGGGTTTTCCCTTTTTATGTCATTTGAAGTTTTGAGTTCCCTCTCGAACTTCCTATCGGATTCAACGCTCGTGTTGGAACTGATCGTTCCTTTGAAGATTCGAGTTTTCAAAACTCAGGTTTTCCATTTTTATTATTATTTTGAAGATCCGGGTTCCGACTCGGGTTTTTCCTTTTTATGTCGTTTGATGTTTCGCGTTCTGACTCGAACTTCCTATCGGATTCAATGCTCGTGTTGGAACCGATTGTTCCTTTGAAGATTCAAGTTTTTCAAAACTCGGGTTTTCCATTTTTATTATTATTTTGAAGATCCTAGTTCTGACTCGAATTTTTCCTTTTTATGTCGTTTGAAGTTTCGAGTTCCGACTCAAACTTCCTATCGGATTCAACGCTCGTGTTGGAACCAATCATTCCTTTGAAGATTCGAGTTTTTCAAAACTCGGGTTTTCCATTTTTATTATTATTTTGAAGATCCGGGTTCCGACTCGGGTTTTCCCTTTTTATGTCGTTTGAAGTTTTGAGTTTCGACTCGAACTTCCTATCAGATTCAACGCACGTGTTGGAACCGATCGTTCCTTTGCAGATTCGAGTTTTTCAAAACTCGGGTTTGACATTTTAATTATTGTTTTGAAGATCCGGGTTCTGACTCGAGTTTTTACTTTTTATGTCGTTTGAAGTTTCGAGTTCCGACTCGAACTTACTATCGGATTCAACGCTCGTGTTGGAACCGATCGTTTCTTTGAAAATTCGAGTTTTTCAAAACTCGGGTTTTCCATTTTTATTATTATTTTGAAGATCCGGGTTCCGACTCGGGTTTTCCATTTTTATGTCGTTTGAAGTTTCGAGTTCCGACTCGAACTTCTTATCGGATTCAACGCTCGTAATGAAATCGATCGTTCCTTTGAAAATTCGAGTTTTTCAAAACTCGGGTTTTCCATTTTTATTATTTTTTTTAAGATCCGGGTTTCGACACGGGTTTTCCCTTTTTATGTCGTTTGAAGTTTCGAGTTCCGACTCAAACTTCCTATCGGATTCAATGCTCGTGTTGGAACCGATCGTTCCTTTGAAGATTCGAGATTTCAAAACTCGGGTTTGACATTTTTATTATTGTTTTGAAGATCCGGGTTCTGACTCGAGTTTTTACTTTTTATGTCGTTTGAAGTTTCGAGTTCCGACTCGAACTTACTATCGGATTCAACGCTCGTGTTGGAACCGATCGTTCCTTTGAAAATTCGAGTTTTTCAAAACTCAGGTTTTTAATTTTTATTATTATTTTGAAGATCCGGGTTCCGACTCAGGTTTTCTCTTTTTATGTCGTTGGAAGTTTCGAGTTCTAACTCGAACTTTCTTTCAAATTCAAAGCTCGTGTTGGAACCGATCGTTCCTTTGAAGATTCAACGCTCGTGTTGGAACTGATCGTTCCTTTGAAGATTCGAGTTTTTCGAAACTCGGGTTTTCCATTTTTATTATTATTTTGAAGATCCGGGTTCCGACTCGGGTTTTTCCTTTTTATATCGTTTGAAGTTTCGCGTTCTGACTCGAACTTCCTATCGGATTCAACGTTCGTGTTGGAACCGATCGTTCCTTTGAAAATAAAAGTTTTTCAAAACTCGGGTTTTCCAATTTTATTATTATTTTGAAGATCCGAGTTCCGACTCGGGTTTTTCCTTTTTATGTCGTTTGAAGTTTTGAGTTCCGACTGAAACTTCCTATCGGATTCAACGCTCGTGTTGAAACCGATCGCTCCTTTGAAGATTCGAGTTTTTCAAAACTCGGGTTTTCCATTTTTATTATTGTTTTGAAGATCCGGGTTCCGACACGGGTTTTCCCTTTCTATGTCGTTTGAAGTTTCGAGTTCCGACTCGAACTTCTTATCGGATTCAACGCTCGTAATGAAACCGATCGTTCCTTTGAAAATTCGAGTTTTTCAAAACTCGGGTTTTCCATTTTTATTATTTTTTGAAGATCCGGGTTCCGACTCGGGTTTTTCCTTTTTATGTCGTTTGAAGTTTAAAGTTTCGACTCAAACTTCTTATCGGATTCAAAGCTCGTGTTGGAACCGATCATTCCTTTGCAGATTCGAGTTTTTCAAAACTCGAGGATTCTATTTTTATTATTGTTTTGAAGATCCGGGTTCCGACTCGGGTTTTCTCTTTTTATGTCGTTTGAAGTTTTTAGTTCCGACTCGAACTTACTATCGGATTCAACGCTCGTGTTGGAACCGATCGTTCCTTTGAAGATTCAAGTTTTTCGAAACTCGGGTTTTCCATTTTTGTTATTATTTTGAAGGTCCAGGTTTCGACTCGGGCTTTTCCTTTTTATGTCTTTTGAAGTTTTGCATTCCGACTCGAACTTCCTATCGGATTCAACCCTCGTGTTGGAACCGATCGTTCCTTTGAAGATTCAAGTTTTTCAAAACTCGGGTTTTCAATTTTTATTATTATTTTGAAGATCCGATTTCCTACTCGGGTTTTTCCTTTTTATGTCATTTGAAGTTTCGAGTTCCGATTCAAACTTCCTATCGGATTCAACGCTCGTGTTGGAACCGATCGTTCTTTTGAAGATTCGAGTTTTTCAAAACTCGGGTTTTCCATTTTTATTATTATTTTGAAGATCCGGGTTCCGACTCGGGTTTTCCATTTTTATGTCGTTTGAAGTTTCGAGTTCCGACTCGAACTTCTTATCGGATTCAACGCTCGTAATGAAATCGATCGTTCCTTTGAAAATTCGAGTTTTTCAAAACTCGGGTTTTCCATTTTTATTATTTTTTTTAAGATCCGGGTTTCGACACGGGTTTTCCCTTTTTATGTCGTTTGAAGTTTCGAGTTCCGACTCAAACTTCCTATCGGATTCAATGCTCGTGTTGGAACCGATCGTTCCTTTGAAGATTCGAGATTTCAAAACTCGGGTTTGACATTTTTATTATTGTTTTGAAGATCCGGGTTTTGACTCGAGTTTTTACTTTTTATGTCGTTTGAAGTTTCGAGTTCCGACTCGAACTTACTATCGGATTCAACGCTCGTGTTGGAACCGATCGTTCCTTTGAAAATTCGAGTTTTTCAAAACTCAGGTTTTTAATTTTTATTATTATTTTGAAGATCCGGGTTCCGACTCAGGTTTTCTCTTTTTATGTCATTGGAAGTTTCGAGTTCTAACTCGAACTTTCTTTCGAATTCAAAGCTCGTGTTGGAACCGATCGTTCCTTTGAAGATTCGAGTTTTCAAAACTCTGGTTTTCCATTTTTATTATTATTTTGAAGATTCGGGTTCCGACTCGGGTTTTCCCTTTTTTGTCGTTTAAAGTTTTGAGTTCCGACTCAAACTTCCTATCAGATTCAACGCTTGTTTTGAAACCGATCGTTCCTTTGAAGATTCGAGTTTTCAAAACTTGGGTTTTCCATTTTTCTTATTATTTTGAAGATCCGGGTTCCGACTCGGGTTTTCCGTTTTTATGTGGTTTGAAGTTTCGTGTTCCGACTCCATCTTCCTATCGGATTCAATGCTCGTATTGGAACCGATCGTTCCTTTGAAGATTCAAGTTTTTCAAAACTCGGGTTTTTCATTTTTATAATTATTTTGAAGATCCGGGTTCCGACTCGGGTTTTCCCTTTTATGTCATTTGAAGTTTCGAGTTCTGACTCGAACTTTCTATCGGATTCAACGCTTGTGTTGGAATCGATCGTTCCTTTGGAAATTCGAGTTTTCAAAACTCTGGTTTTCCATTTTTATTATTATTTTGATGATCCGGGTTCTGATTCGGGTTTTTCCTTTTTTTGTCGTTTGAAGTTTTGAGTTCCGACTCGAACTTCCTATTGGATTCAATGCTCGTGTTGGAAACGATCGTTCCTTTGAAGATTCGAGTTTTCAAAACTTGGGTTTTCCATTTTTATTATTATTTTGAAGATCCGGGTTCCGACTCGGGTTTTCCGTTTTTATGTGGTTTGAAGTTTCGTGTTCCGACTCCAACTTCCTATCGGATTCAATGCTCGTATTGGAACCGATCATTCCTTTGAAGATTCGAGTTTTTTAAAACTCGGGTTTTCCATTTTTATTATTATTTTGAAGATCCGGTTTCCGACTTGGGTTTTCCCTTTTTATGTCGTTTGAAGTTTTGAGTTCCAACTCAAACTTCTTATTGGATTCAATGCTCGTGTTGGAACCGATCGTTCCTGTGAAAATACGAGTTTTCAAAACTCGGGTTTTCCATTTTTATTATTGTTTTGAAGATCCGGCTTCCGACTCTGGTTTTCCCTTTTTATATCGTTTGAAGTTTCGAGTTCCGACTCGAACTTTCTATCGGATTCAACGCTCGTGTTGGAAACAATCGCTCCTTTGAAGATTCGAGTTTTTCGAAACTCAGGTTTTCCATTTTTATTATTATTTTGAAGATCCGGGTTTCGACTCAAGTTTTCTCTTTTTATGTCGTTTGAAGTTTTGAGTTCCGAGTCGAACTTCCTATCGCATTCAACGCTCGTCTTGGAACCCATCATTTTTTTGAAAATTCGAGTTTTCAAAACTAGGGTTTTCCATTTTTATTATTATTTTTAAGATCCGGGTTCTGAATCAGGTTCTCTCTTTTTATGTCGTTCGAAGTTTCGAGTTCAGACTCGAACTTCTTATCGAATTCAACGCTCGTGTTGGAACCAATCATTCCTTTGAAGATTCGAGTTTTTCAAAAACTCGGGTTTTCCATTTTTATAATTATTTTGAAGATCCGGGTTCCGACTCGGGTTTTTCTTTTTTATGTCGTTTGAAGTTTCGAGATCCAACTCAAACTTCCTATCGGATTCAACGCTCGTGTTGGAACCGATTGTTCCTTTGAAGATTCAAGTTTTTCAAAACTCGGGTTTTCCATTTTTATTATTATTTTGAAGATCCTAGTTCTGACTCGGATTTTTCCTTTTTATGTCATTTGAAGTTTCGAGTTCTGACTCAAACTTCCTATCGGATTCAACGCTCGTGTTGAAACCAATCATTCCATTGAAGATTTGAGTTTTTCAAAACTCGGGTTTTCCATTTTTATTATTATTTTGAAGATCCGGGTTCCGACTCGGGTTTTCCCTTTTTATGTCGTTTGAAGTTTTGAGTTCTGACTCGAACTTCCTATCAGATTCAACGCACGTGTTGGAACTGATCGTTCCTTTGCAGATTCGAGTTTTTCAAAACTCGGGTTTGACATTTTTATTATTGTTTTGAAGATTCGGGTTCTGACTCGGGTTTTTACTTTTTATGTCGTTTGAAGTTTCGAGTTCCGACTCGAACTTACTATCGGATTCAACGCTCATGTTGGAACCGATCGTTCCTTTGAAAATTCGAGTTTTTCAAAACTCAGGTTTTTAATTTTTATTATTATTTTGAAGATCCGGGTTCCAACTCAGGTTTTCTGTTTTTATGTCGTTGGAAGTTTCGAGTTCCAACTCGAACTTTCTTTCGAATTCAAAGCTCGTGTTGGAACCGATCGTTCCTTTGAAAATTTGAGTTTTCAAAACTCGGATTTTCCATTTTTATTATTATTATGAAGATCCAGGTTTCGACTCGGGTTTTCCCTTTTTATGTCGTTTGAAGTTTTGAGTTCCCTCTCGAACTTCCTATAGGATTCAACGCTCGTGTTGGAACCGATCGTTCCTTTGAAGATTCGAGTTTTCAAAACTCAGGTTTTCCATTTTTATTATTATTTTGAAGATCCGGGTTCCGACTCGGGTTTTTTCTTTTTATGTCGTTTGATGTTTCGCGTTCTGACTCGAACTTCCTATCGGATTCAATGCTCGTGTTGGAACCGATTGTTCCTTTGAAGATTCAAGTTTTTCAAAACTCGGGTTTTCCATTTTTATTATTATTTTGAAGATCCTAGTTCTGACTCGAATTTTTCCTTTTTATGTCGTTTGAAGTTTCGAGTTCCGACTCAAACTTCCTATCGGATTCAACGCTCGTGTTGGAACCAATCATTCCTTTGAAGATTCGAGTTTTTCAAAACTCGGGTTTTCCATTTTTAATATTATTTTGAAGATCCGGGTTCCGACTCGGGTTTTCCCTTTTTATGTCGTTTGAAGTTTTGAGTTTCGACTCGAACTTCCTATCAGATTCAACGCACGTGTTGGAACCGATCGTTCCTTTGCAGATTCGAGTTTTTCAAAACTCGGGTTTGACATTTTAATTATTGTTTTGAAGATCCGGGTTCTGACTCGAGTTTTTACTTTTTATGTCGTTTGAAGTTTCGAGTTCCGACTCGAACTTACTATCGGATTCAACGCTCGTGTTGGAACCGATCGTTTCTTTGAAAATTCGAGTTTTTCAAAACTCAGGTTTTTAATTTTTATTATTATTTTGAAGATCCGGGTTCCGACTCAGGTTTTCTCTTTTTATGTCGTTGGAAGTTTTGAGTTCCAACTCGAACTTTCTTTCGAATTCAAAGCTCGTGTTGGAACCGATCGTTCCTTTGAAAATTTGAGTTTTCAAAACTCGGATTTTCCATTTTTATTATTATTATGAAGATCCAGGTTTCGACTCGGGTTTTCCCTTTTTATGTCATTTGAAGTTTTGAGTTCCCTCTCGAACTTCCTATCGGATTCAACGCTCGTGTTGGAACTGATCGTTCCTTTGAAGATTCGAGTTTTCAAAACTCAGGTTTTCCATTTTTATTATTATTTTGAAGATCCGGGTTCCGACTCGGGTTTTTCCTTTTTATGTCGTTTGATGTTTCGCGTTCTGACTCGAACTTCCTATCGGATTCAATGCTCGTGTTGGAACCGATTGTTCCTTTGAAGATTCAAGTTTTTCAAAACTCGGGTTTTCTATTTTTATTATTATTTTGAAGATCCTAGTTCTGACTCGAATTTTTCCTTTTTATGTCGTTTGAAGTTTCGAGTTCCGACTCAAACTTCCTATCGGATTCAACGCTCGTGTTGGAACCAATCATTCCTTTGAAGATTCGAGTTTTTCAAAACTCGGGTTTTCCATTTTTATTATTATTTTGAAGATCCGGGTTCCGACTCGGGTTTTCCCTTTTTATGTCGTTTGAAGTTTTGAGTTTCGACTCGAACTTCCTATCAGATTCAACGCACGTGTTGGAACCGATCGTTCCTTTGCAGATTCGAGTTTTTCAAAACTCGGGTTTGACATTTTAATTATTGTTTTGAAGATCCGGGTTCTGACTCGAGTTTTTACTTTTTATGTCGTTTGAAGTTTCGAGTTCCGACTCGAACTTACTATCGGATTCAACGCTCGTGTTGGAACCGATCGTTTCTTTGAAAATTCGAGTTTTTCAAAACTCAGGTTTTTAATTTTTATTATTATTTTGAAGATCCGGGTTCCGACTCAGGTTTTCTCTTTTTATGTCGTTGGAAGTTTTGAGTTCCAACTCGAACTTTCTTTCGAATTCAAAGCTCGTGTTGGAACCGATCGTTCCTTTGAAAATTTGAGTTTTCAAAACTCGGATTTTCCATTTTTATTATTATTATGAAGATCCAGGTTTCGACTCGGGTTTTCCCTTTTTATGTCATTTGAAGTTTTGAGTTCCCTCTCGAACTTCCTATCGGATTCAACGCTCGTGTTGGAACTGATCGTTCCTTTGAAGATTCGAGTTTTCAAAACTCAGGTTTTCCATTTTTATTATTATTTTGAAGATCCGGGTTCCGACTCGGGTTTTTCCTTTTTATGTCGTTTGATGTTTCGCGTTCTGACTCGAACTTCCTATCGGATTCAACGCTCGTGTTGGAACCGATTGTTCCTTTGAAGATTCAAGTTTTTCAAAACTCGGGTTTTCCATTTTTATTATTATTTTGAAGATCCTAGTTCTGACTTTGATTTTTCCTTTTTATGTCGTTTGAAGTTTCGAGTTGCGACTCAAACTTCCTATCGGATTCAACGCTCGTGTTGGAACCAATCATTCCTTTGAAGATTCGAGTATTTCAAAACTCGGGTTTTCCATTTTTATTATTATTTTGAAGATCCGGGTTCTGACTCGGGTTTTCCCTTTTTATGTCGTTTGAAGTTTTGAGTTCCGACTCGATCTTCCTATCAGATTCAACGCACGTGTTGGAACCGATCGTTCCTTTGCAGATTCGAGTTTTTCAAAACTCGGGTTTGACATTTTTATTATTGTTTTGAAGATCCGAGTTCTGACTCGGGGTTTTACTTTTTCTGTAGTTTGAAGTTTCGAGTTCCGACTCGAACTTACTATCGGATTCAACGCTCGTGTTGGAACAGATCGTTCCTTTGAAAATTCGAGTTTTTCAAAACTCAGGTTTTTAATTTTTATTATTATGTTGAAGATCCGGGTTCCGACTCAGGTTTTCTCTTTTTATGTCGTTGGAAGTTTCGAGTTCCAACTCGAACTTTCTTTCGAATTCAAAGCTCATGTTGGAACCGATCGTTCCTTTGAAAATTTGAGTTTTCAAAACTCGGATTTTCCCTTTTTATTATTATTGTGAAGATCCAGGTTTCGACTCGGGTTTTCCCTTTTTATGTCGTTTGAAGTTTTGAGTTCCCACTCGAACTTCCTATCGGATTCAACGCTCGTGTTGGAACCGATCGTTCCTTTGAAGATTCGAGTTTTCAAAAATCAGGTTTTCCATTTTTATTATTATTTTGAAGATCCGGGTTCCGACTCGGGTTTTCCCTTTTTATGTCGTTTGAAGTTTCGAGTTCCGACTCGAACTTCCTATCGGATTCAATGCTCGTGTTGGAACCGATCGTTCTTTTGAAGATTCGAGTTTTTCAAAACTCGAGTTTTCCATTTTTTTTATTATTTTGAAGATCCGTGTTCCGACTTGGGTTTTCCCTTTTTATGTCGTTTAAAGTTTCGAGTTCCGACTCGTACTTCTTATCGAATTCAACGCTCGTGTTGGAACCAATCGTTCCTTTGAAAATTCGAGTTTTCAAAACTCAGGTTTTCCATTTTTATTATTATTTTGAAGATCCGGGTTCCGACTCGGGTTTTAACTTTTTATGTCGTTTGAAGTTTTGAGTTCGGACTCGAACTTCCTATCAGATTCAACGCACGTGTTGGAACCGATCGTTCCTTTGCAGATTCGAGTTTTTCAAAACTCGGGTTTGAGATTTTTATTATTGTTTTGAAGATCCGAGATCTGACTCGGTTTTTTACTTTTTATGTCGTTTGAAGTTTCGAGTTCCGACTCGAACTTACTATCGGATTCAACGCTCGTGTTGGAACCTATCGTTCCTTTGAAAATTCGAGTTTTTCAAAACTCAGGTTTTTAATTTTTATTATTATTTTGAAGATCTAGGTTTCGACTCAGGTTTTCTCTTTTTATGTCGTTGCAAGTTTCGAGTTCCAACTTGAACTTTCTATCGGATTCAACGCTCGTGTTGGAACCGATTGTTCCTTTGAAGATTCAAGTTTTTCAAAACTCGGGTTTTCCATTTTTATTATTATTTTGAAGATCCAGGTTTCGACTCGGGTTTTCCCTTTTTATGTCGTTTGAAGTTTCGAGTTCCGACTCAAACTTCCTATCGGATTCAACGCTCGTGTTGGAACCGATCATTCCTTTGAAGATTCGAGTTTTTCAAAACTCGGGTTTTCTATTTTTATTATTATTTTGAAGATCCGGGTTCGGACTCGGGTTTTCCCTTTTTATGTCGTTTGACGTTTTGAGTTTCGACTCGAACTTCCTATCAGATTCAACGCACGTGTTGGAACCGATCGTTCCTTTGCAGATTCGAGTTTTTCAAAACTCGGGTTTGACATTTTTATTATTGTTTTGAAGATCCGGGTTCTGACTCGGGTTTTTACTTTTTATGTCCTTTGAAGTTTCGAGTTCCGACTCGAACTTACTATCGGATTCAACGCTCATGTTGGAACCGATCGTTCCTTTGAAAATTCGAGTTTTTTAAAACTCAGGTTTTTAATTTTTATTATTATTTTGAAGATCCGGGTTCCGACTCAGGTTTTCTCTTTTTATGTCGTTGGAAGTTTCGAGTTCTAACTCGAACTTTCTTTCGAATTCAAAGCTCGTGTTGGAACCGATCGTTCCTTTGAAAATTTGAGTTTTCAAAACTCGGATTTTCCATTTTTATTATTATTATGAAGATCCAGGTTTCGACTCGGGTTTTCCCTTTTTATGTCATTTGAAGTTTTGAGTTCCCTCTCGAACTTCCTATCGGATTCAACGCTCGTGTTGGAACTGATCGTTCCTTTGAAGATTCGAGTTTTCAAAACTCAGGTTTTCCATTTTTATTATTATTTTGAAGATCCGGGTTCCGACTCGGGTTTTTCCTTTTTATGTCGTTTGATGTTTCGCGTTCTGACTCGAACTTCCTATCGGATTCAATGCTCGTGTTGGAACCGATTGTTCCTTTGAAGATTCAAGTTTTTCAAAACTCGGGTTTTCCATTTTTATTATTATTTTGAAGATCCTAGTTCTGACTCGAATTTTTCCTTTTTATGTCGTTTGAAGTTTCGAGTTCCGACTCAAACTTCCTATCGGATTCAACGCTCGTGTTGGAACCAATCATTCCTTTGAAGATTCGAGTTTTTCAAAACTCGGGTTTTCCATTTTTATTATTATTTTGAAGATCCGGGTTCCGACTCGGGTTTTCCCTTTTTATGTCGTTTGAAGTTTTGAGTTTCGACTCGAACTTCCTATCAGATTCAACGCACGTGTTGGAACCGATCGTTCCTTTGCAGATTCGAGTTTTTCAAAACTCGGGTTTGACATTTTAATTATTGTTTTGAAGATCCGGGTTCTGACTCGAGTTTTTACTTTTTATGTCGTTTGAAGTTTCGAGTTCCGACTCGAACTTACTATCGGATTCAACGCTCGTGTTGGAACCGATCGTTTCTTTGAAAATTCGAGTTTTTCAAAACTCAGGTTTTTAATTTTTATTATTATTTTGAAGATCCGGGTTCCGACTCAGGTTTTCTCTTTTTATGTCGTTGGAAGTTTTGAGTTCCAACTCGAACTTTCTTTCGAATTCAAAGCTCGTGTTGGAACCGATCGTTCCTTTGAAAATTTGAGTTTTCAAAACTCGGATTTTCCATTTTTATTATTATTATGAAGATCCAGGTTTCGACTCGGGTTTTCCCTTTTTATGTCATTTGAAGTTTTGAGTTCCCTCTCGAACTTCCTATCGGATTCAACGCTCGTGTTGGAACTGATCGTTCCTTTGAAGATTCGAGTTTTCAAAACTCAGGTTTTCCATTTTTATTATTATTTTGAAGATCCGGGTTCCGACTCGGGTTTTTCCTTTTTATGTCGTTTGATGTTTCGCGTTCTGACTCGAACTTCCTATCGGATTCAACGCTCGTGTTGGAACCGATTGTTCCTTTGAAGATTCAAGTTTTTCAAAACTCGGGTTTTCCATTTTTATTATTATTTTGAAGATCCTAGTTCTGACTTTGATTTTTCCTTTTTATGTCGTTTGAAGTTTCGAGTTCCGACTCAAACTTCCTATCGGATTCAACGCTCGTGTTGGAACCAATCATTCCTTTGAAGATTCGAGTATTTCAAAACTCGGGTTTTCCATTTTTATTATTATTTTGAAGATCCGGGTTCTGACTCGGGTTTTCCCTTTTTATGTCGTTTGAAGTTTTGAGTTCCGACTCGATCTTCCTATCAGATTCAACGCACGTGTTGGAACCGATCGTTCCTTTGCAGATTCGAGTTTTTCAAAACTCGGGTTTGACATTTTTATTATTGTTTTGAAGATCCGAGTTCTGACTCGGGGTTTTACTTTTTCTGTAGTTTGAAGTTTCGAGTTCCGACTCGAACTTACTATCGGATTCAACGCTCGTGTTGGAACAGATCGTTCCTTTGAAAATTCGAGTTTTTCAAAACTCAGGTTTTTAATTTTTATTATTATGTTGAAGATCCGGGTTCCGACTCAGGTTTTCTCTTTTTATGTCGTTGGAAGTTTCGAGTTCCAACTCGAACTTTCTTTCGAATTCAAAGCTCATGTTGGAACCGATCGTTCCTTTGAAAATTTGAGTTTTCAAAACTCGGATTTTCCCTTTTTATTATTATTATGAAGATCCAGGTTTCGACTCGGGTTTTCCCTTTTTATGTCGTTTGAAGTTTTGAGTTCCCACTCGAACTTCCTATCGGATTCAACGCTCGTGTTGGAACCGATCGTTCCTTTGAAGATTCGAGTTTTCAAAACTCAGGTTTTCCATTTTTATTATTATTTTGAAGATCCGGGTTCCGACTCGGGTTTTCCCTTTTTATGTCGTTTGAAGTTTCGAGTTCCGACTCGAACTTCCTATCGGATTCAATGCTCGTGTTGGAACCGATCGTTCTTTTGAAGATTCGAGTTTTTCAAAACTCGAGTTTTCCATTTTTTTTATTATTTTGAAGATCCGTGTTCCGACTTGGGTTTTCCCTTTTTATGTCGTTTAAAGTTTCGAGTTCCGACTCGTACTTCTTATCGAATTCAACGCTCGTGTTGGAACCAATCGTTCCTTTGAAAATTCGAGTTTTCAAAACTCAGGTTTTCCATTTTTATTATTATTTTGAAGATCCGGGTTCCGACTCGGGTTTTAACTTTTTATGTCGTTTGAAGTTTTGAGTTCGGACTCGAACTTCCTATCAGATTCAACGCACGTGTTGGAACCGATCGTTCCTTTGCAGATTCGAGTTTTTCAAAACTCGGGTTTGAGATTTTTATTATTGTTTTGAAGATCCGAGATCTGACTCGGTTTTTTACTTTTTATGTCGTTTGAAGTTTCGAGTTCCGACTCGAACTTACTATCGGATTCAACGCTCGTGTTGGAACCTATCGTTCCTTTGAAAATTCGAGTTTTTCAAAACTCAGGTTTTTAATTTTTATTATTATTTTGAAGATCTAGGTTTCGACTCAGGTTTTCTCTTTTTATGTCGTTGCAAGTTTCGAGTTCCAACTTGAACTTTCTATCGGATTCAACGCTCGTGTTGGAACCGATTGTTCCTTTGAAGATTCAAGTTTTTCAAAACTCGGGTTTTCCATTTTTATTATTATTTTGAAGATCCAGGTTTCGACTCGGGTTTTCCCTTTTTATGTCGTTTGAAGTTTCGAGTTCCGACTCAAACTTCCTATCGGATTCAACGCTCGTGTTGGAACCGATCATTCCTTTGAAGATTCGAGTTTTTCAAAACTCGGGTTTTCTATTTTTATTATTATTTTGAAGATCCGGGTTCGGACTCGGGTTTTCCCTTTTTATGTCGTTTGACGTTTTGAGTTTCGACTCGAACTTCCTATCAGATTCAACGCACGTGTTGGAACCGATCGTTCCTTTGCAGATTCGAGTTTTTCAAAACTCGGGTTTGACATTTTTATTATTGTTTTGAAGATCCGGGTTCTGACTCGGGTTTTTACTTTTTATGTCCTTTGAAGTTTCGAGTTCCGACTCGAACTTACTATCGGATTCAACGCTCATGTTGGAACCGATCGTTCCTTTGAAAATTCGAGTTTTTTAAAACTCAGGTTTTTAATTTTTATTATTATTTTGAAGATCCGGGTTCCGACTCAGGTTTTCTCTTTTTATGTCGTTGGAAGTTTCGAGTTCTAACTCGAACTTTCTTTCGAATTCAAAGCTCGTGTTGGAACCGATCGTTCCTTTGAAAATTTGAGTTTTCAAAACTCGGATTTTCCATTTTTATTATTATTATGAAGATCCAGGTTTCGACTCGGGTTCCCTTTTTATGTCGTTTGAAGTTTTGAGTTCCCTCTCGAACTTCCTATCGGATTCAACGCTCGTGTTGGAACCGATCGTTCCTTTGAAGATTCGAGTTTTCAAAACTCAGGTTTTCCATTTTTATTATTTTTTTGAAGATCCGGGTTCCGACTCGGGTTTTATCTTTTTATGTCGTTTGATGTTTCGCGTTCTGACTCGAACTTCCTATCGGATTCAACGCTCGTGTTGGAACCGATTGTTCCTTTGAAGATTCAAGTTTTTCAAAACTCGGGTTTTCCATTTTTATTATTATTTTGAAGATCCTAGTTCTGACTCGGATTTTTCCTTTTTATGTCGTTTGAAGTTTCGAGTTCCGACTCAAACTTCCTATCGGATTCAACGCTCGTGTTGGAACCAATCATTCCTTTGAAGATTTGAGTTTTTCAAAACTCGGGTTTTCCATTTTTATTATTATTTTGAAGATCCGGGTTCCGACTCGGGTTTTCCCTTTTTATGTCGTTTGAAGTTTTGAGTTCCGACTCGAACTTCCTATCACATTCAACGCACGTGTTGGAACCGATCGTTCCTTTGCAGATTCGAGTTTTTCAAAACTCGGGTTTGACATTTTTATTATTGTTTTGAAGATCCGGGTTCTGACTCGGGTTTTTACTTTTTATGTCGTTTAAAGTTTCGAGTTCCGACTTGAACTTACTATCGGATTCAACGCTCGTGTTGGAACCGATCGTTCCTTTGAAAATTCGAGTTTTTCAAAACTCAGGTTTTTAATTTTTATTATTATTTTGAAGATCCGGGTTCCGACTCAGGTTTTCTATTTTATGTCGTTGGAAGCTTCGAGTTCCAACTCGAACTTTCTTTCGAATTCAAAGCTCGTGTTGGAACCGATCGTTCCTTTGAAAATTTGAGTTTTCAAAACTCGGATTTTCCATTTTTATTATTATTATGAAGATCCAAGTTTCGACTCGGGTTTTCCCTTTTTATGTCATTTGAAGTTTTGAGTTCCCAATCTAACTTCCTATCGGATTCAACGCTCGTGTTGGAGCCGTTCGTTCCTTTAAAGATTCGAGTTTTCAAAACTCAGGTTTTCCATTTTTATTATTATTTTGAAGATCCGGGTTCCGACTCGGGTTTTCCCTTTTTATGTCGTTTGAAGTTTCGAGTTCCGACTCGAACTTCCTATCGGATTCAATGCTCGTGTTGGAACCGATCGTTCTTTTGAGGATTCGAGTTTTTCAAAACTCGAGTTCTCCATTTTTTTTATTATTTTGAAGATCCGTGTTCCGACTTGGGTTTTCCCTTTTTATGTCGTTTAAAGTTTCGAGTTCTGACTCGTACTTCTTATCGAATTCAACGCTCGTGTTGGAACCGATCGTTCCTTTGAAAAATCGAGTTTTCAAAACTCAGGTTTTCCAATTTTATTATTATTTTGAAGATCCGGGTTCCGACTCGGGTTTTCCCTTTTTAGGTCGTTTGAAGTTTTGAGTTCGGACTCGAACTTCCTATCAGATTCAATGCACGTGTTGGAACCGATAGTTCGTTTGCAGATTCGAATTTTTCAAAACTCGGGTTTGACATTTTTTTTATTGTTTTGAAGATCCGGGTTCTGACTCGGGTTTTTACTTTTTATGTCATTTGAAGTTTCGAGTTCCGACTCGAACTTACTATCGGATTCAACGCTCGTGTTGGAACCGATCGTTCCTTTGAAAATTCGAGTTTTCAAAACTCAGATTTTCCATTTTTATTATTATTTTGAAGATCCAGGTTTCGAATCAGGTTTTCTCTTTTTATGTCGTTGGAAGTTTCGAGTTCCAACTTGAACTTTCTATGGAATTCAAAGCTCGTGTTGGAACCGATCGTTCCTTTGAAAATTTGAGTTTTCAAAACTCGGATTTTCCATTTTTATTATTATTATGAAGATCCAGGTTTCGACTCAAGTTTTCCCTTTTTATGTCGTTTGAAGTTTTGAGTTCCCACTCTAACTTCCTATCGGATTCAACGCTCGTGTTGGAGCCGTTCGTTCCTTTGAAGATTCGAGTTTTCAAAACTCGGGTTTTCCATTTTTATTATTATTTTGAAGATCCGGGTTCCGACTCGGGTTTTCCCTTTTTATGTCGTTTGAAGTTTCGAGTTCCGACTCGAACTTCCTATCGGATTCAATGCTCGTGTTGGAACCGATCGTTCTTTAGAGGATTCGAGTTTTTCAAAACTCGAGTTCTCCATTTTTTTTATTATTTTGAAGATCCGTGTTTCGACTTGGGTTTTCCCTTTTTATGTCGTTTAAAGTTTCGAGTTCCGACTCGTACTTCTTATCGAATTCAACGCTCGTGTTATAACCGATCGTTCCTTTGAAAATTCGAGTTTTCAAAACTCAGGTTTTCCAATTTTATTATTATTTTGAAGATCCGGGTTCCGACTCGGGTTTTCCCTTTTTATGTCGTTTGAAGTTTTGAGTTCGGACTCGAACTTCCTATCAGATTCAACGCACGTGTTGGAACCGATAGTTCCATTGCAGATTCGAGTTTTTCAAAACTCGGGTTTGACATTTTTATTATTGTTTTGAAGATCCGGGTTCTGACTCGGGTTTTTACTTTTTATGTCGTTTGAAGTTTCGAGTTCCGACTCGAACTTACTATCGGATTCAACGCTCGTGTTGGAACCGATCGTTCCTTTGAAAATTCGAGTTTTCAAAACTCGGATTTTCCATTTTTATTATTATTTTGAAGATCCAGGTTTCGACTCAGGTTTTCTCTTTTTATGTCGTTGGAAGTTTCGAGTTCCAACTTGAACTTTCTATGGAATTCAAAGCTCGTGTTGGAACCGATCGTTCCTTTGAAAATTTGAGTTTTCAAAACTCGGATTTTCCATTTTTATTATTATTTTGAAGATCCAGGTTTCGACTCGGGTTTTCCCTTTTTATGTCGTTTGAAGTTTTGAGTTTCCACTCGAACTTCCTATCGGATTCAACGCTCGTGTTGGAACCGATCGTTCCTTTGAAGATTCGAGTTTTCAAAACTCAGGTTTTCCAATTTTATTATTATTTTGAAGATCCGGGTTCCGACTCGGGTTTTCCCTTTTTATGTCGTTTGAAGTTTCGAGTTCCGACTCGAACTTCCAATCGGATTCAATGCTCGTGTTGGAACCGATCGTTTCTTTGAAGATTCGAGTTTTTCAAAACTCGAGTTTTCCATTTTTATTATTATTTTGAAGATCCGTGTTCCGACTTGGGTTTTCCCTTTTTATGTGGTTTGATGTTTCGCGTTCTGACTCGAACTTCCTATCGGATTTAACGCTCGTGTTGGAACCGATTGTTCCTTTGATGATTCAAGTTTTTCAAAACTCGGGTTTTCCATTTTTATTATTATTTTGAAGATGCTATTTCCGACTCGGGTTTTTCCTTTTTATGTCATTTGAAGTTTCGAGTTCCGACTCAAACTTCCTATCGGATTTAACGCTCGTGTTGGAACCAATCATTCCTTTGAAGATTCGAGTTTTTCAAAACTCGGGTTTTCAATTTTTATTATTATTTTGAAGATCCGGGTTCCGACTCGGGTTTTCCCTTTTTATGTCGTTTGAAGTTTTGAGTTCTGACTCAAACTTCCTATCAGATTCAACGCACGTGTTGGAACCGATCGTTCCTTTGCAGATTCGAGTTTTTCAAAACTCGGGTTTGACATTTTTATTATTGTTTTGAAGATCCGGGTTCTGACTCGGGTTTTTACTTTTTATGTCGTTTGAAGTTTCGAGTTCCGACTCGAACTTACTATCGGATTCAACGCTCGTGTTGGAACCGATCGTTCCTTTGAAAATTCGAGTTTTTCAAAACTCAGGTTTTAATTTTTATTATTATTTTGAAGATCCGGGTTCTGACTCAAGTTTTCTCTTTTTATGTCGTTGGAAGTTTCGAGTTCCAACTCGAACTTTCTATCAAATTCAAAGCTCGTGTTGGAACCGATCGTTCCTTTGAAAATTTGAGTTTTCAAAACTCGGGTTTTCCATTTTTATTATTATTTTGAAGATCCGGGTTCTGACTCGGGTTTTCCCTTTTTATGTCGTTTGAAGTTTTGAGTTCCGACTCGAACTTCCTATCAGATTCAACGCACGTGTTGGAACCGATCGTTCCTTTGCAGATTCGAGTTTTTCAAAACTCGGGTTTGACATTTTTATTATTGTTTTGAAGATCCGGTTTCAAACTCGGGTTTTTACTTTTTATGTCGTTTGAAGTTTCGAGTTCCGACTCGAACTTACTATCGGATTCAACGCTCGTGTTGGAACTGATCGTTCCTTTGAAAATTGGAGTTTTTCAAAACTCAGGTTTTTAATTTTTATTATTATTTTGAAGATCCGGGTTCCGACTCACGTTTTCTCTTTTTATGTCGTTGGAAGTTTCGAGTTCCAACTCGAACTTTCTTTCAAATTCAAAGCTCGTGTTGGAACCGATCGTTCCTTTGAAAATTTGAGTTTTCAAAACTCGGATTTTCCATTTTTATTATTATTATGAAGATCCAGGTTTCGACTCGGGTTTTCCCTTTTTATGTCGTTTGAAGTTTTGAGTTCCCACTCTAACTTCCTATCGGATTCAAC
Organism: Nuphar pumila; assembly: GCF_984573655.1. NCBI lineage: Eukaryota > Viridiplantae > Streptophyta > Magnoliopsida > Nymphaeales > Nymphaeaceae > Nuphar > Nuphar pumila. The sequence continues at coordinate 60,470,754 of NC_143253.1, read as the reverse complement.
GCTCGTGTTGGAGCCGTTCGTTCCTTTGAAGATTCGAGTTTTTAAAACTCGGGTTTTCCATTTTTATTATTATTTTGAAGATCCGGGTTCCGACTCGGGTTTTCCCTTTTTATGTCGTTTGAAGTTTCGAGTTCCGACTCGAACTTCCTATCGGATTCAATGCTCGTGTTGGAACCGATCGTTCTTTTGAGGATTCGAGTTTTTCAAAACTCGAGTTCTCCATTTTTTTTATTATTTTGAAGATCCGTGTTTCGACTTGGGTTTTCCCTTTTTATGTCGTTTAAAGTTTTGAGTTCCGACTCGTACTTCTTATCGAATTCAACGCTCGTGTTATAACCGATCGTTCCTTTGAAAATTCGAGTTTTCAAAACTCAGGTTTTCCAATTTTATTATTATTTTGAAGATCCGGGTTCCGACTCGGGTTTTCCCTTTTTATGTCGTTTGAAGTTTTGAGTTCGGACTCGAACTTCCTATCAGATTCAACGCACGTGTTGGAACCGATAGTTCCTTTACAGATTCGAGTTTTTCAAAACTCGGGTTTGACATTTTTATTATTGTTTTGAAGATTCGGGTTCTGACTCGGGTTAATACTTTTTATGTCGTTTGAAGTTTCGAGTTCCGACTCGAACTTACTATCGGATTCAACGCTCGTGTTGGAACCGATCGTTCCTTTGAAAATTCGAGTTTTCAAAACTCGGATTTTCCATTTTTATTATTATTTTGAAGATCCAGGTTTCGACTCAGGTTTTCTCTTTTTATGTCGTTGGAAGTTTCGAGTTCCAACTTGAACTTTCTATGGAATTCAAAGCTCGTGTTGGAACCGATCGTTCCTTTGAAAATTTGAGTTTTCAAAACTCGGATTTTCCATTTTTATTATTATTTTGAAGATCCAGGTTTCGACTCGGGTTTTCCCTTTTTATGTCGTTTGAAGTTTTGAGTTTCCACTCGAACTTCCTATCGGATTCAACGCTCGTGTTGGAACCGATCGTTCCTTTGAAGATTCGAGTTTTCAAAACTCAGGTTTTCCATTTTTATTATTATTTTGAAGATCCGGGTTCCGACTCGGGTTTTCCCTTTTTATGTCGTTTGAAGTTTCGAGTTCCGACTCGAACTTCCAATCGGATTCAATGCTCGTGTTGGAACCGATCGTTTCTTTGAAGATTCGAGTTTTTCAAAACTCGAGTTTTCCATTTTTATAATTATTTTGAAGATCCGTGTTCCGACTTGGGTTTTCCCTTTTTATGTGGTTTGATGTTTCGCGTTCTGACTCGAACTTCCTATCGGATTTAACGCTCGTGTTGGAACCGATTGTTCCTTTGAAGATTCAAGTTTTTCAAAACTCGGGTTTTCCATTTTTATTATTATTTTGAAGATGCTATTTCCGACTCGGGTTTTTCCTTTTTATGTCATTTGAAGTTTCGAGTTCCGACTCAAACTTCCTATCGGATTTAACGCTCGTGTTGGAACCAATCATTCCTTTGAAGATTCGAGTTTTTCAAAACTCGGGTTTTCCATTTTTATTATTATTTTGAAGATCCGGGTTCCGACTCGGGTTTTCCCTTTTTATGTCGTTTGAAGTTTTGAGTTCTGACTCGAACTTCCTATCAGATTCAACGCTGGTGTTGGAACCGATCGTTCCTTTGCAGATTCGAGTTTTTCAAAACTCGGGTTTGACATTTTTATTATTGTTTTGAAGATCCGGGTTCTGACTCGGGTTTTTACTTTTTATGTCGTTTGAAGTTTCGAGTTCCGACTCGAACTTACTATCGGATTCAACGCTCGTGTTAGAACCGATCGTTTCTTTGAAAATTCGAGTTTTTCAAAACTCAGGTTTTAATTTTTATTATTATTTTGAAGATCCGGGTTCTGACTCAAGTTTTCTCTTTTTATGTCGTTGGAAGTTTCGAGTTCCAACTCGAACTTTCTATCAAATTCAAAGCTCGTGTTGGAACCGATCGTTCCTTTGAAAATTTGAGTTTTCAAAACTCGGGTTTTCCATTTTTATTATTATTTTGAAGATCCGGGTTCTGACTCGGGTTTTCCCTTTTTATGTCGTTTGAAGTTTTGAGTTCCGACTCGAACTTCCTATCAGATTCAACGCACGTGTTGGAACCGATCGTTCCTTTGCAGATTCGAGTTTTTCAAAACTCGGGTTTGACATTTTTATTATTGTTTTGAAGATCCGGTTTCTGACTCGGGTTTTTACTTTTTATGTCGTTTGAAGTTTCGAGTTCCGACTCGAACTTACTATCGGATTCAACGCTCGTGTTGGAACTGATCGTTCCTTTGAAAATTGGAGTTTTTCAAAACTCAGGTTTTTTATTTTTATTATTATTTTGAAGATCCGGGTTCCGACTCAAGTTTTCTCTTTTTATGTCGTTGGAAGTTTCGAGTTCCAACTCGAACTTTCTATCAAATTCAAAGCTCGTGTTGGAACCGATCGTTCCTTTGAAAATTTGAGTTTTCAAAACTCGGGTTTTCCATTTTTATTATTATTTTGAAGATCCAGGTTTCGAATCAGGTTTTCTCTTTTTATGTCGTTGGAAGTTTCGAGTTCCAACTTGAACTTTCTATGGAATTCAAAGCTCGTGTTGGAACCGATCGTTCCTTTGAAAATTTGAGTTTTCAAAACTCGGATTTTCCATTTTTATTATTATTATGAAGATCCAGGTTTCGACTCAAGTTTTCCCTTTTTATGTCGTTTGAAGTTTTGAGTTCCCACTCTAACTTCCTATCGGATTCAACGCTCGTGTTGGAGCCGTTCGTTCCTTTGAAGATTCGAGTTTTCAAAACTCGGGTTTTCCATTTTTATTATTATTTTGAAGATCCGGGTTCCGACTCGGGTTTTCCCTTTTTATGTCGTTTGAAGTTTCGAGTTCCGACTCGAACTTCCTATCGGATTCAATGCTCGTGTTGGAACCGATCGTTCTTTAGAGGATTCGAGTTTTTCAAAACTCGAGTTCTCCATTTTTTTTATTATTTTGAAGATCCGTGTTTCGACTTGGGTTTTCCCTTTTTATGTCGTTTAAAGTTTCGAGTTCCGACTCGTACTTCTTATCGAATTCAACGCTCGTGTTATAACCGATCGTTCCTTTGAAAATTCGAGTTTTCAAAACTCAGGTTTTCCAATTTTATTATTATTTTGAAGATCCGGGTTCCGACTCGGGTTTTCCCTTTTTATGTCGTTTGAAGTTTTGAGTTCGGACTCGAACTTCCTATCAGATTCAACGCACGTGTTGGAACCGATAGTTCCATTGCAGATTCGAGTTTTTCAAAACTCGGGTTTGACATTTTTATTATTGTTTTGAAGATCCGGGTTCTGACTCGGGTTTTTACTTTTTATGTCGTTTGAAGTTTCGAGTTCCGACTCGAACTTACTATCGGATTCAACGCTCGTGTTGGAACCGATCGTTCCTTTGAAAATTCGAGTTTTCAAAACTCGGATTTTCCATTTTTATTATTATTTTGAAGATCCAGGTTTCGACTCAGGTTTTCTCTTTTTATGTCGTTGGAAGTTTCGAGTTCCAACTTGAACTTTCTATGGAATTCAAAGCTCGTGTTGGAACCGATCGTTCCTTTGAAAATTTGAGTTTTCAAAACTCGGATTTTCCATTTTTATTATTATTTTGAAGATCCAGGTTTCGACTCGGGTTTTCCCTTTTTATGTCGTTTGAAGTTTTGAGTTTCCACTCGAACTTCCTATCGGATTCAACGCTCGTGTTGGAACCGATCGTTCCTTTGAAGATTCGAGTTTTCAAAACTCAGGTTTTCCAATTTTATTATTATTTTGAAGATCCGGGTTCCGACTCGGGTTTTCCCTTTTTATGTCGTTTGAAGTTTCGAGTTCCGACTCGAACTTCCAATCGGATTCAATGCTCGTGTTGGAACCGATCGTTTCTTTGAAGATTCGAGTTTTTCAAAACTCGAGTTTTCCATTTTTATTATTATTTTGAAGATCCGTGTTCCGACTTGGGTTTTCCCTTTTTATGTGGTTTGATGTTTCGCGTTCTGACTCGAACTTCCTATCGGATTTAACGCTCGTGTTGGAACCGATTGTTCCTTTGATGATTCAAGTTTTTCAAAACTCGGGTTTTCCATTTTTATTATTATTTTGAAGATGCTATTTCCGACTCGGGTTTTTCCTTTTTATGTCATTTGAAGTTTCGAGTTCCGACTCAAACTTCCTATCGGATTTAACGCTCGTGTTGGAACCAATCATTCCTTTGAAGATTCGAGTTTTTCAAAACTCGGGTTTTCAATTTTTATTATTATTTTGAAGATCCGGGTTCCGACTCGGGTTTTCCCTTTTTATGTCGTTTGAAGTTTTGAGTTCTGACTCAAACTTCCTATCAGATTCAACGCACGTGTTGGAACCGATCGTTCCTTTGCAGATTCGAGTTTTTCAAAACTCGGGTTTGACATTTTTATTATTGTTTTGAAGATCCGGGTTCTGACTCGGGTTTTTACTTTTTATGTCGTTTGAAGTTTCGAGTTCCGACTCGAACTTACTATCGGATTCAACGCTCGTGTTGGAACCGATCGTTCCTTTGAAAATTCGAGTTTTTCAAAACTTAGGTTTTAATTTTTATTATTATTTTGAAGATCCGGGTTCTGACTCAAGTTTTCTCTTTTTATGTCGTTGGAAGTTTCGAGTTCCAACTCGAACTTTCTATCAAATTCAAAGCTCGTGTTGGAACCGATCGTTCCTTTGAAAATTTGAGTTTTCAAAACTCGGGTTTTCCATTTTTATTATTATTTTGAAGATCCGGGTTCTGACTCGGGTTTTCCCTTTTTATGTCGTTTGAAGTTTTGAGTTCCGACTCGAACTTCCTATCAGATTCAACGCACGTGTTGGAACCGATCGTTCCTTTGCAGATTCGAGTTTTTCAAAACTCGGGTTTGACATTTTTATTATTGTTTTGAAGATCCGATTTCAAACTCGGGTTTTTACTTTTTATGTCGTTTGAAGTTTCGAGTTCCGACTCGAACTTACTATCGGATTCAACGCTCGTGTTGGAACTGATCGTTCCTTTGAAAATTGGAGTTTTTCAAAACTCAGGTTTTTAATTTTTATTATTATTTTGAAGATCCGGGTTCCGACTCACGTTTTCTCTTTTTATGTCGTTGGAAGTTTCGAGTTCCAACTCGAACTTTCTTTCAAATTCAAAGCTCGTGTTGGAACCGATCGTTCCTTTGAAAATTTGAGTTTTCAAAACTCGGATTTTCCATTTTTATTATTATTATGAAGATCCAGGTTTCGACTCGGGTTTTCCCTTTTTATGTCGTTTGAAGTTTTGAGTTCCCACTCTAACTTCCTATCGGATTCAACGCTCGTGTTGGAGCCGTTCGTTCCTTTGAAGATTCGAGTTTTTAAAACTCGGGTTTTCCATTTTTATTATTATTTTGAAGATCCGGGTTCCGACTCGGGTTTTCCCTTTTTATGTCGTTTGAAGTTTCGAGTTCCGACTCGAACTTCCTATCGGATTCAATGCTCGTGTTGGAACCGATCGTTCTTTTGAGGATTCGAGTTTTTCAAAACTCGAGTTCTCCATTTTTTTTATTATTTTGAAGATCCGTGTTTCGACTTGGGTTTTCCCTTTTTACGTCGTTTAAAGTTTTGAGTTCCGACTCGTACTTCTTATCGAATTCAACGCTCGTGTTATAACCGATCGTTCCTTTGAAAATTCGAGTTTTCAAAACTCAGGTTTTCCAATTTTATTATTATTTTGAAGATCCGGGTTCCGACTCGGGTTTTCCCTTTTTATGTCGTTTGAAGTTTTGAGTTCGGACTCGAACTTCCTATCAGATTCAACGCACGTGTTGGAACCGATAGTTCCTTTGCAGATTCGAGTTTTTCAAAACTCGGGTTTGACATTTTTATTATTGTTTTGAAGATTCGGGTTCTGACTCGGGTTAATACTTTTTATGTCGTTTGAAGTTTCGAGTTCCGACTCGAACTTACTATCGGATTCAACGCTCGTGTTGGAACCGATCGTTCCTTTGAAAATTCGAGTTTTCAAAACTCGGATTTTCCATTTTTATTATTATTTTGAAGATCCAGGTTTCGACTCAGGTTTTCTCTTTTTATGTCGTTGGAAGTTTCGAGTTCCAACTTGAACTTTCTATGGAATTCAAAGCTCGTGTTGGAACCGATCGTTCCTTTGAAAATTTGAGTTTTCAAAACTTGGATTTTCCATTTTTATTATTATTTTGAAGATCCAGGTTTCGACTCGGGTTTTCCCTTTTTATGTCGTTTGAAGTTTTGAGTTTCCACTCGAACTTCCTATCGGATTCAACGCTCGTGTTGGAACCGATCGTTCCTTTGAAGATTCGAGTTTTCAAAACTCAGGTTTTCCATTTTTATTATTATTTTGAAGATCCGGGTTCCGACTCGGGTTTTCCCTTTTTATGTCGTTTGAAGTTTCGAGTTCCGACTCGAACTTCCAATCGGATTCAATGCTCGTGTTGGAACCGATCGTTTCTTTGAAGATTCGAGTTTTTCAAAACTCGAGTTTTCCATTTTTATTATTATTTTGAAGATCCGTGTTCCGACTTGGGTTTTCCCTTTTTATGTGGTTTGATGTTTCGCGTTCTGACTCGAACTTCATATCGGATTTAACGCTCGTGTTGGAACCGATTGTTCCTTTGAAGATTCAAGTTTTTCAAAACTCGGGTTTTCCATTTTTATTATTATTTTGAAGATGCTATTTCCGACTCGGGTTTTTCCTTTTTATGTCATTTGAAGTTTCGAGTTCCGACTCAAACTTCCTATCGGATTTAACGCTCGTGTTGGAACCAATCATTCCTTTGAAGATTCGAGTTTTTCAAAACTCGGGTTTTCCATTTTTATTATTATTTTGAAGATCCGGGTTCCGACTCGAGTTTTCCCTTTTTATGTCGTTTGAAGTTTTGAGTTCTGACTCGAACTTCCTATCAGATTCAACGCACGTGTTGGAACCGATCGTTCCTTTGCAGATTCGAGTTTTTCAAAACTCGGGTTTGACATTTTTATTATTGTTTTGAAGATCCGGGTTCTGACTCGGGTTTTTACTTTTTATGTCGTTTGAAGTTTCGAGTTCCGACTCGAACTTACTATCGGATTCAACGCTCGTGTTGGAACTGATCGTTCCTTTGAAAATTCGAGTTTTTCAAAACTCAGGTTTTAATTTTTATTATTATTTTGAAGATCCGGGTTCTGACTCAAGTTTTCTCTTTTTATGTCGTTGGAAGTTTCGAGTTCCAACTCGAACTTTCTATCAAATTCAAAGCTCGTGTTGGAACCGATCGTTCCTTTGAAAATTTGAGTTTTCAAAACTCGGGTTTTCCATTTTTATTATTATTTTGAAGATCCGGGTTCTGATTCGGGTTTTCCCTTTTTATGTCGTTTGAAGTTTTGAGTTCCGACTCGAACTTCCTATCAGATTCAACGCACGTGTTGGAACCGATCGTTCCTTTGCAGATTCCAGTTTTTCAAAACTCGGGTTTGACATTTTTATTATTGTTTTGAAGATCCGGTTTCTGACTCGGGTTTTTACTTTTTATGTCGTTTGAAGTTTTGAGTTCCGACTCGAACTTACTATCGGATTCAACGCTCGTGTTGGAACCGATCGTTCCTTTGAAAATTCGAGTTTTTCAAAACTCAGGTTTTTAATTTTTATTATTATTTTGAAGATCCGGGTTCCGACTCAGGTTTTCTCTTTTTATGTCGTTGGAAGTTTCGAGTTCCAACTCGAACTTTCTTTCAAATTCAAAGCTCGTGTTGGAACCGATCGTTCCTTTGAAAATTTGAGTTTTCAAAACTCGGATTTTCCATTTTTATTTATATTATGAAGATCCAGGTTTCGACTCGGGTTTTCCCTTTTTATGTCGTTTAAAGTTTTGAGTTCCCACTCTAACTTCCTATCGGATTCAACGCTCGTGTTGGAGCCGATCGTTCCTTTGAAGATTCGAGTTTTCAAAACTCAGGTTTTCCATTTTTATTATTATTTTGAAGATCCGGGTTCCGACTCGGGTTTTCCCTTTTTATGTCGTTTGAAGTTTCGAGTTCCGACTCGAACTTCCTATCGGATTCAATGCTCGTGTTGGAACCGATCGTTCTTTTGAAGATTCGAGTTTTTCAAAGCTCGAGTTTTCCATTTTTTTTATTATTTTGAAGATCCGTGTTCCAACTTGGGTTTTCCCTTTTTATGTCGTTTAAAGTTTCGAGTTCCGACTCGTACTTCTTATCGAATTCAACGCTCGTGTTGGAACCGATCGTTCCTTTGAAAATTCGAGTTTTCAAAACTCAGGTTTTCCAATTTTATTATTATTTTGAAGATCCGGGTTCCGACTCGGGTTTTCCCTTTTTATGTCGTTTGAAGTTTTGAGTTCGGACTCAAACTTCCTATCAGATTCAACGCACGTGTTGGAACCGATAGTTCCTTTGCAGATTCGAGTTTTTCAAAACTCGAGTTTGACATTTTTATTATTGTTTTGAAGATCCGGGTTCTGACTCGGGTTTTTACTTTTTATGTCGTTTGAAGTTTCGAGTTCCGACTCGAACTTACTATCGGATTCAACGCTCGTGTTGGAACCGATCGTTCCTTTGAAAATTCGAGTTTTCAAAACTCGGATTTTCCATTTTTATTATTATTTTGAAGATCCAGGTTTCGACTCAGGTTTTCTCTTTTTATGTCGTTGGAAGTTTCGAGTTCCAACTTGAACTTTCTATGGAATTCAAAGCTCGTGTTGGAACCGATCGTTCCTTTGAAAATTTGAGTTTTCAAAACTCGGATTTTCCATTTTTATTATTATTTAAAAGATCCAGGTTTCGACTCGGGTTTTCCCTTTTTATGTCGTTTGAAGTTTTGAGTTTCCACTCGAACTTCCTATCGGATTCAACGCTCGTGTTGGAACCGATCGTTCCTTTGAAGATTCGAGTTTTCAAAACTCAGGTTTTCCATTTTTATTATTATTTTGAAGATCCGGGTTCCGACTCGGGTTTTCCCTTTTTATGTCGTTTGAAGTTTCGAGTTCCGACTCGAACTTCCAATCGGATTCAATGCTCGTGTTGGAACCGATCGTTTCTTTGAAGATTCGAGTTTTTCAAAACTCGAGTTTTCCATTTTTATTATTATTTTGAAGATCCGTGTTCCGACTTGGGTTTTCCCTTTTTATGTGGTTTGATGTTTCGCGTTCTGACTCGAACTTCCTATCGGATTTAACGCTCGTGTTGGAACCGATTGTTCCTTTGAAGATTCAAGTTTTTCAAAACTCGGGTTTTCCATTTTTATTATTATTTTGAAGATGCTATTTCCGACTCGGGTTTTTCCTTTTTATGTCATTTGAAGTTTCGAGTTCCGACTCAAACTTCCTATCGGATTTAACGCTCGTGTTGGAACCAATCATTCCTTTGAAGATTCGAGTTTTTCAAAACTCGGGTTTTCCATTTTTATTATTATTTTGAAGATCCGGGTTCCGACTCGGGTTTTCCCTTTTTAAGTCGTTTGAAGTTTTGAGTTCTGACTCGAACTTCCTATCAGATTCAACGCTGGTGTTGGAACCGATCGTTCCTTTGCAGATTCGAGTTTTTCAAAACTCGGGTTTGACATTTTTATTATTGTTTTGAAGATCCGGGTTCTGACTCGGGTTTTTACTTTTTATGTCGTTTGAAGTTTCGAGTTCCGACTCGAACTTACTATCGGATTCAACGCTCGTGTTGGAACCGATCGTTTCTTTGAAAATTCGAGTTTTTCAAAACTCAGGTTTTAATTTTTATTATTATTTTGAAGATCCGGGTTCTGACTCAAGTTTTCTCTTTTTATGTCGTTGGAAGTTTCGAGTTCCAACTCGAACTTTCTATCAAATTCAAAGCTCGTGTTGGAACCGATCGTTCCTTTGAAAATTTGAGTTTTCAAAACTCGGGTTTTCCATTTTTATTATTATTTTGAAGATCCGGGTTCTGACTCGGGTTTTCCCTTTTTATGTCGTTTGAAGTTTTGAGTTCCGACTCGAACTTCCTATCAGATTCAACGCACGTGTTGGAACCGATCGTTCCTTTGCAGATTCGAGTTTTTCAAAACTCGGGTTTGACATTTTTATTATTGTTTTGAAGATCCGGTTTCTGACTCGGGTTTTTACTTTTTATGTCGTTTGAAGTTTCGAGTTCCGACTCGAACTTACTATCGGATTCAACGCTCGTGTTGGAACCGATCGTTCCTTTGAAAATTCGAGTTTTTCAAAACTCAGGTTTTTAATTTTTATTATTATTTTGAAGATCCGGGTTCCGACTCAGGTTTTCTCTTTTTATGTCGTTGGAAGTTTCGAGTTCCAACTCGAACTTTCTTTCAAATTCAAAGCTCGTGTTGGAACCGATCGTTCCTTTGAAAATTTGAGTTTTCAAAACTCGGATTTTCCATTTTTATTATTATTATGAAGATCCAGGTTTCGACTCGGGTTTTCCCTTTTTATGTCGTTTAAAGTTTTGAGTTCCCACTCTAACTTCCTATCGGATTCAACGCTCGTGTTGGAGCCGATCGTTCCTTTGAAGATTCGAGTTTTCAAAACTCAGGTTTTCCATTTTTATTATTATTTTGAAGATCCGGGTTCCGACTCGGGTTTTCCCTTTTTATGTCGTTTGAAGTTTCGAGTTCCGACTCGAACTTCCTATCGGATTCAATGCTCGTGTTGGAACCGATCGTTCTTTTGAAGATTCGAGTTTTTCAAAGCTCGAGTTTTCCATTTTTTTTATTATTTTGAAGATCCGTGTTCCAACTTGGGTTTTCCCTTTTTATGTCGTTTAAAGTTTCGAGTTCCGACTCGTACTTCTTATCGAATTCAACGCTCGTGTTGGAACCGATCGTTCCTTTGAAAATTCGAGTTTTCAAAACTCAGGTTTTCCAATTTTATTATTATTTTGAAGATCCGGGTTCCGACTCGGGTTTTCCCTTTTTATGTCGTTTGAAGTTTTGAGTTCGGACTCAAACTTCCTATCAGATTCAACGCACGTGTTGGAACCGATAGTTCCTTTGCAGATTCGAGTTTTTCAAAACTCGAGTTTGACATTTTTATTATTGTTTTGAAGATCCGGGTTCTGACTCGGGTTTTTACTTTTTATGTCATTTGAAGTTTCGAGTTCCGACTCGAACTTACTATCGGATTCAACGCTCGTGTTGGAACCGATCGTTCCTTTGAAAATTCGAGTTTTCAAAACTCGGATTTTCCATGTTTATTATTATTTTGAAGATCCAGGTTTCGACTCAGGTTTTCTCTTTTTATGTCGTTGGAAGTTTCGAGTTCCAACTTGAACTTTCTATGGAATTCAAAGCTCGTGTTGGAACCGATCGTTCCTTTGAAAATTTGAGTTTTCAAAACTCGGATTTTCCATTTTTATTATTATTTTGAAGATCCAGGTTTCGACTCGGGTTTTCCCTTTTTATGTCGTTTGAAGTTTTGAGTTTCCACTCGAACTTCCTATCGGATTCAACGCTCGTGTTGGAACCGATCGTTCCTTTGAAGATTCGAGTTTTCAAAACTCAGGTTTTTCATTTTTATTATTATTTTGAAGATCCGGGTTCCGACTCGGGTTTTCCCTTTTTATGTCGTTTGAAGTTTCGAGTTCCGACTCGAACTTCCAATCGGATTCAATGCTCGTGTTGGAACCGATCGTTTCTTTGAAGATTCGAGTTTTTCAAAACTCGAGTTTTCCATTTTTATAATTATTTTGAAGATCCGTGTTCCGACTTGGGTTTTCCCTTTTTATGTGGTTTGATGTTTCGCGTTCTGACTCGAACTTCCTATCGGATTTAACGCTCGTGTTGGAACCGATTGTTCCTTTGAAGATTCAAGTTTTTCAAAACTCGGGTTTTCCATTTTTATTATTATTTTGAAGATGCTATTTCCGACTCGGGTTTTTCCTTTTTATGTCATTTGAAGTTTCGAGTTCCGACTCAAACTTCCTATCGGATTTAACGCTCGTGTTGGAACCAATCATTCCTTTGAAGATTCGAGTTTTTCAAAACTCGGGTTTTCCATTTTTATTATTATTTTGAAGATCCGGGTTCCGACTCGGGTTTTCCCTTTTTATGTCGTTTGAAGTTTTGAGTTCTGACTCGAACTTCCTATCAGATTCAACGCTGGTGTTGGAACCGATCGTTCCTTTGCAGATTCGAGTTTTTCAAAACTCGGGTTTGACATTTTTATTATTGTTTTGAAGATCCAGGTTCTGACTCGGGTTTTTACTTTTTATGTCGTTTGAAGTTTCGAGTTCCGACTCGAACTTACTATCGGATTCAACGCTCGTGTTGGAACCGATCGTTTCTTTGAAAATTCGAGTTTTTCAAAACTCAGGTTTTAATTTTTATTATTATTTTGAAGATCCGGGTTCTGACTCAAGTTTTCTGTTTTTATGTCGTTGGAAGTTTCGAGTTCCAACTTGAACTTTCTATGGAATTCAAAGCTCGTGTTGGAACCGATCGTTCCATTGAAAATTTGAGTTTTCAAAACTCGGATTTTCCATTTTTATTATTATTTTGAAGATCCAGGTTTCGACTCGGGTTTTCCCTTTTTATGTCGTTTGAAGTTTTGAGTTCCCACTCGAACTTCCTATCGGATTCAACGCTCGTGTTGGAACCGATCGTTCCTTTGAAGATTCGAGTTTTCAAAACTCAGGTTTTCCATTTTTATTATTATTTTGAAGATCCGGGTTCCGACTCGGGTTTTCCCTTTTTATGTCGTTTGAAGTTTCGAGTTCCGACTCGAACTTCCAATCGGATTCAATGCTCGTGTTGGAACCGATCGTTCCTTTGAAGATTCGAGTTTTTCAAAACTCGAGTTTTCCATTTTTATTATTATTTTGAAGATCCGTGTTCCGACTTGGGTTTTCCCTTTTTATGTGGTTTGATGTTTCGCGTTCTGACTCGAACTTCCTATCGGATTTAACGCTCGTGTTAGAACCGATTGTTCCTTTGAAGATTCAAGTTTTTCAAAACTCGGGTTTTCCATTTTTATTATTATTTTGAAGATGCTATTTCCGACTCGGGTTTTTCCTTTTTATGTCATTTGAAGTTTCGAGTTCCGACTCAAACTTCCTATCGGATTTAACGCTCGTGTTGGAACCAATCATTCCTTTGAAGATTCGAGTTTTTCAAAACTCGGGTTTTCCATTTTTATTATTATTTTGAAGATCCGGGTTCCGACTCGGGTTTTCCCTTTTTATGTCGTTTGAAGTTTTGAGTTTTGACTCGAACTTCCTATCAGATTCAACGCACGTGTTGGAACCGATCGTTCCTTTGCAGATTCGAGTTTTTCAAAACTCGGGTTTGACATTTTTATTATTGTTTTGAAGATCCGGGTTCTGACTCGGGTTTTTACTTTTTATGTCGTTTGAAGTTTCGAGTTCCGACGCGAACTTACTATCGGATTCAACGCTCGTGTTGGAACTGATCGTTCCTTTGAAAATAGGAGTTTTTCAAAACTCAGGTTTTTAATTTTTATTATTATTTTGAAGATCCGGGTTCCGACTCAGGTTTTCTCTTTTTATGTCGTTGGAAGTTTCGAGTTCCAACTCGAACTTTCTTTCAAATTCAAAGCTCGTGTTGGAACCGATCGTTCCTTTGAAAATTTGAGTTTTCAAAACTCGGATTTTCCATTTTTATTAATATTATGAAGATCCAGGTTTCGACTCGGGTTTTCCCTTTTTATGTCGTTTAAAGTTTTGAGTTCCCACTCTAACTTCCTATCGGATTCAACGCTCGTGTTGGAGCCGATCGTTCCTTTGAAGATTCGAGTTTTCAAAACTCAGGTTTTCCATTTTTATTATTATTTTGAAGATCCGGGTTCCGACTCGGGTTTTCCCTTTTTATGTCGTTTGAAGTTTCGAGTTCCGACTCAAACTTCCTATCGGATTCAATGCTCGTGTTGGAACCGATCGTTCTTTTGAAGATTCGAGTTTTTCAAAGCTCGAGTTTTCCATTTTTTTTTATTTTGAAGATCCGTGTTCCGACTTGGGTTTTCCCTTTTTATGTCGTTTAAAGTTTCGAGTTCCGACTCGTACTTCTTATCGAATTCAACGCTCGTGTTGGAACCGATCGTTCCTTTGAAAATTCGAGTTTTCAAAACTCAGGTTTTCCAATTTTATTATTATTTTGAAGATCCGGGTTCCGACTCGGGTTTTCCCTTTTTATGTCGTTTGAAGTTTTGAGTTCGGACTCAAACTTCCTATCAGATTCAACGCACGTGTTGGAACCGATAGTTCCTTTGCAGATTCGAGTTTTTCATAACTCGAGTTTGACATTTTTATTATTGTTTTGAAGATCCGGGTTCTGACTCGGGTTTTTACTTTTTATGTCGTTTGAAGTTTCGAGTTCCGACTCGAACTTACTATCGGATTCAACGCTCGTGTTGGAACCGATCGTTCCTTTGAAAATTCGAGTTTTCAAAACTCGGATTTTCCATTTTTGTTATTATTTTGAAGATCCAGGTTTCGACTCAGGTTTTCTCTTTTTATGTCGTTGGAAGTTTCGAGTTCCAACTTGAACTTTCTATGGAATTCAAAGCTCGTGTTGGAACCGATCGTTCCTTTGAAAATTTGAGTTTTCAAAACTCGGATTTTCCATTTTTATTATTATTTTGAAGATCCAGGTTTCGACTCGGGTTTTCCCTTTTTATGTCGTTTGAAGTTTTGAGTTTCCACTCGAACTTCCTATCGGATTCAACGCTCGTGTTGGAACCGATCGTTCCTTTGCAGATTCGAGTTTTTCAAAACTCGGGTTTGACATTTTTATTATTGTTTTGAAGATCCGGGTTCTGACTCGGGTTTTTACTTTTTATGTCGTTTGAAGTTTCGAGTTCCGACTCGAACTTACTATCGGATTCAACGCTCGTGTTGGAACCGATCGTTTCTTTGAAAATTCGAGTTTTTCTAAACTCAGGTTTTAATTTTTATTATTATTTTGAAGATCCGGGTTCTGACTCAAGTTTTCTCTTTTTATGTCGTTGGAAGTTTCGAGTTCCAACTCGAACTTTCTATCAAATTCAAAGCTCGTGTTGGAACCGATCGTTCCTTTGAAAATTTGAGTTTTCAAAACTCGGATTTTCCATTTTTATTATTATTATGAAGATCCAAGTTTCGACTCGGGTTTTCCCTTTTTATGTCGTTTAAAGTTTTGAGTTCCCACTCTAACTTCCTATCGGATTCAACGCTCGTGTTGGAGCCGATCGTTCCTTTGAAGATTCAAGTTTTTCAAAACTCGGGTTTTCCATTTTTATTATTATTTTGAAGATGCTATTTCCGACTCGGGTTTTCCCTTTTTATGTCGTTTGAAGTTTCGAGTTCCGACTCGAACTTCCTATCGGATTCAATGCTCGTGTTGGAACCGATCGTTCTTTTGAAGATTCGAGTTTTTCAAAGCTCGAGTTTTCCATTTTTTTTATTATTTTGAAGATCCGTGTTCCGACTTGGGTTTTCCCTTTTTATGTCGTTTAAAGTTTCGAGTTCCGACTCGTACTTCTTATCGAATTCAACGCTCGTGTTGGAACCGATCGTTCCTTTGAAAATTCGAGTTTTCAAAACTCAGGTTTTCCAATTTTATTATTATTTTGAAGATCCGGGTTCCGACTCGGGTTTTCCCTTTTTATGTCGTTTGAAGTTTTGAGTTCGGACTCAAACTTCCTATCAGATTCAACGCACGTGTTGGAACCGATAGTTCCTTTGCAGATTCGAGTTTTTCAAAACTCGAGTTTGACATTTTTATTATTGTTTTGAAGATCCGGGTTCTGACTCGGGTTTTTACTTTTTATGTCGTTTGAAGTTTCGAGTTCCGACTCGAACTTACTATCGGATTCAACGCTCGTGTTGGAACCAATCGTTCCTTTGAAAATTCGAGTTTTCAAAACTCGGATTTTCCATTTTTATTATTATTTTGAAGATCCAGGTTTCGACACAGGTTTTCTCTTTTTATGTCGTTGGAAGTTTCGAGTTCCAACTTGAACTTTCTATGGAATTCAATGCTCGTGTTGGAACCGATCGTTCCTTTGAAAATTTGAGTTTTCAAAACTCGGATTTTCCATTTTTATTATTATTTTGAAGATCCAGGTTTCGACTCGGGTTTTCCCTTTTTATGTCGTTTGAAGTTTTGAGTTTCCACTCGAACTTCCTATCGGATTCAACGCTCGTGTTGGAACCGATCGTTCCTTTGAAGATTCGAGTTTTCAAAACTCAGGTTTTCCATTTTTATTATTATTTTGAAGATCCGGGTTCCGACTCGGGTTTTCCCTTTTTATGTCGTTTGAAGTTTCGAGTTCCGACTCGAACTTCCAATCGGATTCAATGCTCGTGTTGGAACCGATCGTTCCTTTGAAGATTCGAGTTTTTCAAAACTCGAGTTTTCCATTTTTATTATTATTTTGAAGATCCGTGTTCCGACTTGGGTTTTCCCTTTTTATGTGGTTTGATGTTTCGCGTTCTGACTCGAACTTCCTATCGGATTTAACGCTCGTGTTGGAACCGATTGTTCCTTTGAAGATTCAAGTTTTTCAAAACTCGGGTTTTCCATTTTTATTATTATTTTTAAGATGCTATTTCCGACTCGGGTTTTTCCTTTTTATGTCATTTGAAGTTTCGAGTTCCGACTCAAACTTCCTATCGGATTTAACGCTCGTGTTGGAACCAATCATTCCTTTGAAGATTCGAGTTTTTCAAAACTCGGGTTTTCCATTTTTATTATTATTTTGAAGATCCGGGTTCCGACTCGGGTTTTCCCTTTTTATGTCGTTTGAAGTTTTGAGTTTTGACTCGAACTTCCTATCAGATTCAACGCACGTGTTGGAACCGATCGTTCCTTTGCAGATTCGAGTTTTTCAAAACTCGGGTTTGACATTTTTATTATTGTTTTGAAGATCCGGGTTCTGACTCGGGTTTTTACTTTTTATGTCGTTTGAAGTTTCGAGTTCCGACTCGAACTTACTATCGGATTCAACGCTCGTGTTGGAACCGATCGTTCCTTTGAAAATTCGAGTTTTCAAAACTCGGATTTTCCATTTTTATTATTATTTTGAAGATCCAGGTTTCGACTCAGGTTTTCTCTTTTTATGTCGTTGGAAGTTTCGAGTTCCAACTTGAACTTTCTATGGAATTCAAAGCTCGTGTTGGAACCGATCGTTCCTTTGAAAATTTGAGTTTTCAAAACTCGGATTTTCCATTTTTATTATTATTTTGAAGATCCAGGTTTCAACTCGGGTTTTCCCTTTTTATGTCGTTTGAAGTTTTGAGTTCCCACTCGAACTTCCTATCGGATTCAACGCTCGTGTTGGAACCGATCGTTCCTTTGAAGATTCGAGTTTTCAAAACTCAGGTTTTCCATTTTTATTATTATTTTGAAGATCCGGGTTCCGACTCGGGTTTTCCCTTTTTATGTCGTTTGAAGTTTCGAGTTCCGACTCGAACTTCCAATCGGATTCAATGCTCGTGTTGGAACCGATCGTTCCTTTGAAGATTCGAGTTTTTCAAAACTCGAGTTTTCCATTTTTATTATTATTTTGAAGATCCGTGTTCCGACTTGGGTTTTCCCTTTTTATGTGGTTTGATGTTTCGCGTTCTGACTCGAACTTCCTATCGGATTTAACGCTCGTGTTGGAACCGATTGTTCCTTTGAAGATTCAAGTTTTTCAAAACTCGGGTTTTCCATTTTTATTATTATTTTTAAGATGCTATTTCCGACTCGGGTTTTTCCTTTTTATGTCATTTGAAGTTTCGAGTTCCGACTCAAACTTCCTATCGGATTTAACGCTCGTGTTGGAACCAATCATTCCTTTGAAGATTCGAGTTTTTCAAAACTCGGGTTTTCCATTTTTATTATTATTTTGAAGATCCGGGTTCCGACTCGGGTTTTCCCTTTTTATGTCGTTTGAAGTTTTGAGTTTTGACTCGAACTTCCTATCAGATTCAACGCACGTGTTGGAACCGATCGTTCCTTTGCAGATTCGAGTTTTTCAAAACTCGGGTTTGACATTTTTATTATTGTTTTGAAGATCCGGGTTCTGACTCGGGTTTTTACTTTTTATGTCGTTTGAAGTTTCGAGTTCCGACTCGAACTTACTATCGGATTCAACGCTCGTGTTGGAACCGATCGTTCCTTTGAAAATTCGAGTTTTCAAAACTCGGATTTTCCATTTTTATTATTATTTTGAAGATCCAGGTTTCGACTCAGGTTTTCTCTTTTTATGTCGTTGGAAGTTTCGAGTTCCAACTTGAACTTTCTATGGAATTCAAAGCTCGTGTTGGAACCGATCGTTCCTTTGAAAATTTGAGTTTTCAAAACTCGGATTTTCCATTTTTATTATTATTTTGAAGATCCAGGTTTCAACTCGGGTTTTCCCTTTTTATGTCGTTTGAAGTTTTGAGTTCCCACTCGAACTTCCTATCGGATTCAACGCTCGTGTTGGAACCGATCGTTCCTTTGAAGATTCGAGTTTTCAAAACTCAGGTTTTCCATTTTTATTATTATTTTGAAGATCCGGGTTCCGACTCGGGTTTTCCCTTTTTATGTCGTTTGAAGTTTCGAGTTCCGACTCGAACTTCCAATCGGATTCAATGCTCGTGTTGGAACCGATCGTTCCTTTGAAGATTCGAGTTTTTCAAAACTCGAGTTTTCCATTTTTATTATTATTTTGAAGATCCGTGTTCCGACTTGGGTTTTCCCTTTTTATGTGGTTTGATGTTTCGCGTTATGACTCGAACTTCCTATCGGATTTAACGCTCGTGTTGGAACCGATTGTTCCTTTGAAGATTCAAGTTTTTAAAAACTCGGGTTTTCCATTTTTATTATTATTTTGAAGATCCTATTTCCGACTCAGGTTTTTCCTTTTTTTGTCATTTGAAGTTTCGAGTTCCGACTCAAACTTCCTATCGGATTTAACGCTCGTGTTGGAACCAATCATTCTCTTGAAGATTCGAGTTTTTCAAAACTCGGGTTTTCCATTTTTATTATTATTTTGAAGATCCAGGTTCCGACTCGGGTTTTCCCTTTTTATGTCGTTTGAAGTTTTGAGTTCTGACTCGAACTTCCTATCAGATTCAACGCACGTGTTGGAACCGATCGTTCCTTTGCAGATTCGAGTTTTTCAAAACTCGGGTTTGACATTTTTATTATTGTTTTGAAGATCCGGGTTCTGACTCGGGTTTTTACTTTTTATGTCGTTTGAAGTTTCGAGTTCCGACTCGAACTTACTATCGGATTCAACGCTCGTGTTGGAACCGATCGTTCCTTTGAAAATTCGAGTTTTCAAAACTCGGATTTTCCATTTTTATTATTATTTTGAAGATCCAGGTTTCGACTCAGGTTTTCTCTTTTTATGTCGTTGGAAGTTTCGAGTTCCAACTTGAACTTTCTATCAAATTCAAAGCTCGTGTTGGAACCGATCGTTCCTTTGAAAATTTGAGTTTTCAAAACTCGGATTTTCCATTTTTATTATTATTTTGAAGATCCAGGTTTCGACTCGGGTTTTCTCTTTTTATGTCGTTTGAAGTTTTGAGTTCCCACTCGAACTTCCTATCGGATTCAACGCTCGTGTTGGAACCGATCGTTCCTTTGAAGATTCGAGTTTTCAAAACTCAGGTTTTCCATTTTTATTATTATTTTGAAGATCCGGGTTCCGACTCGGGTTTTCCCTTTTTATGTCGTTTGAAGTTTCGAGTTCCGACTCGAACTTCCAATCGGATTCAATGCTCGTGTTGGAACCGATCGTTCCTTTGAAGATTCGAGTTTTTCAAAACTCGAGTTTTCCATTTTTATTATTATTTTGAGGATCCGTGTTCCGACTTGGGTTTTCCCTTTTTATGTGGTTTGATGTTTCGCGTTATGACTCGAACTTCCTATCGGATTTAACGCTCGTGTTGAAACCGATTGTTCCTTTGAAGATTCAAGTTTTTAAAAACTCGGGTTTTCCATTTTTATTATTATTTTGAAGATCCTATTTCCGACTCGGGTTTTTCCTTTTTTTGTCATTTGAAGTTTCGAGTTCCGACTCAAACTTCCTATCGGATTTAACGCTCGTGTTGGAACCAATCATTCCTTTGAAGATTCGAGTTTTTCAAAACTCGGGTTTTCCATTTTTATTATTATTTTGAAGATCCAGGTTCCGACTCGGGTTTTCCCTTTTTATGTCGTTTGAAGTTTTGAGTTCTGACTCGAACTTCCTATCAGATTCAACGCACGTGTTGGAACCGATCGTTCCTTTGCAGATTCGAGTTTTTCAAAACTCGGGTTTGACATTTTTATTATTGTTTTGAAGATCCGGGTTCTGACTCGGGTTTTTACTTTTTATGTCGTTTGAAGTTTCGAGTTCCGACTCGAACTTACTATCGGATTCAACGCTCGTGTTGGAACCGATCGTTCCTTTGAAAATTCGAGTTTTTCAAAACTCAGGTTTTAATTTTTATTATTATTTTGAAGATCCGGGTTCTGACTCAAGTTTTCTCTTTTTTTGTCGTTGGAAGTTTCGAGTTCCAACTCGAACTTTCTATCAAATTCAAAGCTCGTGTTGGAACCGATCGTTCCTTTGAAAATTTGAGTTTTCAAAACTCGGATTTTCCATTTTTATTATTATTTTGAAAATCCTGGTTTCGACTCGGGTTTTCCCTTTTTATGTTGTTTGAAGTTTTGAGTTCCCACTCGAACTTCCTATCGGATTCAACGCTCGTGTTGGAACCGATCGTTCCTTTGAAGATTCGAGTTTTCAAAACTCAGGTTTTCCATTTTTATTATTATTTTGAAGATCCGGGTTCCGACTCGGGTTTTCCCTTTTTATGTCGTTTGAAGTTTCGAGTTCCGACTCGAACATCCTATCGGATTCAATGCTCGTGTTGGAATCGATTGTTCCTATGAAGATTCGAGTTTTTCAAAACTCGTGTTTTCCATTTTTATTATTATTTTGAAGATCCGTGTTCCGACTTGGGTTTTCCCTTTTTATGTCATTTGAAGTTTCGAGTTCCGACTCGTACTTCTTATCGAATTCAACGCTCGTGTTGGAACCGATTGTTCCTTTGAAGATTCGAGTTTTTTAAAACTCGGGTTTTCCATTTTTATTATTATTTTGAAGATCCGGGTTCCGACTCGGGTTTTCCCTTTCTATGAAGTTTGAAGTTTCGAGTTCCGACTCAAACTTTCTATCGGATTCAACGCTCGTGTTGGAACCGATCATTCCTTTGAAGATTCGAGTTTTTCAATACTCGGGTTTTCCATTTTTATTTTATTTTGAAGATCCGGGTTCCGACTCGGGTTTTCCCTTTTTATGTCGTTTGAAGTTTCGAGTTCCGACTCGAACTTCTTATCGGATTCAACGCTCGTAATGAAATCGATCGTTCCTTTGCAAATTCGAGTTTTTAAAAACTCATTTTTCCATTTTTATTATTGTTTTGAAGATCCGGGTTCTGACTCGGGTTTTCCCTTTTTATGTCGTTTGAAGTTTCGAGTTCCGACTCGAACTTACTATCGGATTCAATGCTCGTGTTGGAACCGATCGTTCCTTTTAAAATTTGAGTTTTCAAAACTCGGTATTCCATTTTTATTATTGTTTTGAAGATCCGGGTTCCGACTCAGGTTTTCTCTTTTTATGTCGTTTGAAGTTTTTAGTTCCAACTCGAACTTACTATCGGATTCAACGCTCGTGTTGGAACTGATCGTTCCTTTGAAGATTCGAGTTTTTCGAAACTCGGGTTTTCCATTTTTATTATTATTTTGAAGATCCGGGTTCCGACTCGGGTTTTTCCTTTTTATGTCGTTTGAAGTTTCACGTTCTGACTCGAACTTCCTATCGGATTCAACGATCGTGTTGGAACCGATCGTTCCTTTGAAAATAAAAGTTTTTCAAAACTCGAGTTTTCCAATTTTATTATTATTTTGAAGATCCGAGTTCCGACTCGGGTTTTTCCTTTTTATGTCGTTTGAAGTTTTGAGTTCCGACTGAAACTTCCTATCGGATTCAACGCTCGTGTTGGAACCGATCGCTCCTTTGAAGATTCGAGTTTTTCAAAACTCGGGTTTTCCATTTTTATTATTGTTTTGAAGATCCGGGTTCCGACACGGGTTTTCCCTTTCTATGTCGTTTGAAGTTTCGAGTTCCGACTCGAACTTCTTATCGGATTCAACGCTCGTAATGAAACCGATCGTTCCTTTGAAAATTCGAGTTTTTCAAAACTCGGGTTTTCCATTTTTATTATTTTTTGAAGATCCGGGTTCGACTCGGGTTTTTCCTTTTTATGTCGTTTGAAGTTTAAAGTTTCGACTCAAACTTCTTATCGGATTCAAAGCTCGTGTTGGAACCGATCATTCCTTTGCTGATTCGAGTTTTTCAAAACACGAGGATTCTATTTTTATTATTGTTTTGAAGATCCGGGTTCCGACTCGGGTTTTCTCTTTTTATGTCGTTTGAAGTTTTTAGTTCTGACTCGAACTTACTATCGGATTCAACGCTCGTGTTGGAACCGATCGTTCCTTTGAAGATTCAAGTTTTTCGAAACTCGGGTTTTCCATTTTTATTATTATTTTGAAGGTCCAGGTTTCGACTAGGGCTTTTCCTTTTTATGTCGTTTGAAGTTTTGCGTTCCGACTCGAACTTCCTATCGGATTCAACGCTCGTGTTGGAACCGATCGTTCCTTTGAAGATTCAAGTTTTTCAAAACTCGGGTTTTCAATTTTTATTATTATTTTGAAGATCCGAGTTTCGCCTCGTGTTTTTCCTTTTTATGTCATTTGAAGTTTCGAGTTCCGATTCAAAGTTCCTATCGGATTCAATGCTCGTGTTGGAACCGATCGTTCCTTTGAAGATTCGAGTTTTTCAAAACTCGGGTTTTCCATTTTTATTATTATTTTGAAGATCCGGGTTCCAACTCGGGTTTTCTTTTTTTATGTCATCTGAAGTTTTGAGTTCCGTCTCGAACTTCCTATCGGATTCAACCTTCATGTTGGAACCAATCGTTCCTTTGAAGATTCAAGTTTTTTAAAACTCGGGTTTTCCATTTTTATTATTGTTTTGAAGATCCGGGTTCTGACTCGAGTTTTCCCTTTTTATGGCGTTTGAAGTTTCGAGTTCCGACTCGAACTTAGTATCGGATTCAACGCTCGTGTTGGAACCGATCGTTCCTTTGAAAATTTGAGTTTTCAAAACTCGGTATTCCATTTTTATTATTGTTTTGAAGATACGGGTTCCGACTCAGGTTTTCTCTTTTAATGTCATTTGAAGTTTTTAGTTCCGACTCGAACTTACTATCGGATTCAACGCTCGTGTTGGAACCGATCGTTCCTTTGAAGATTCGAGTTTTTCGAAACTCGGGTTTTCCCTTTTTATTATTATTTTGAAGATCCGGGTTCCGACTCGAGTTTTTCCTTTTTATGTCGTTTGAAGTTTCGCGTTCTGACTCGAACTTCCTATCGAATTCAACGCTCGTGTTGGAACCGATCGTTTCTTTGAAGAAAAAAGTTTTTCAAAACTCGGGTTTTCCATTTTTATTATTATTTTGAAGATCCGAGTTCGGACTCGGGTTTTTCCTTTTTATGTCGTTTGAAGTTTTGAGTTCCGACTGAAACTTCCTATCGGATTCAACGCTCGTGTTGGAACCGATCGTTCCTTTGAAGATTCGAGTTTTTTAAAACTCGGGTTTTCCATTTTTATTATTGTTTTGAAGATCCGGGTTCCGACACGGGTTTTCCCTTTCTATGTCGTTTGAAGTTTCGAGTTTTGACTCGAACTTCTTATCGGATTAAACGCTCATAATGAAACCGATCGTTCCATTGAAAATTCGAGTTTTTCAAAATTCGGGTTTTCCATTTTTATTATTTTTTGAAGATCCGGGTTCTGACTCGGGTTTTTCCTTTTTATGTCGTTTGAAGTTTAAAGTTTCGACTCAAACTTCTTATCGGATTCAAAGCTCGTGTTGGAACCGATCATTCCTTTGCAGATTCGAGTTTTTCAAAACTCGGGGATTCCATTTTTATTATTGTTTTGAAGATCCAGGTTCCGACTCGGGTTTTCTCTTTTTATGTCGTTTGAAGTTTTTAGTTCCAACTCGAACTTACTATCGGATTCAACGCTCGTGTTGGAACTGATCGTTCCTTTGAAGATTCGAGTTTTTCGAAACTCGGGTTTTCTATTTTTATTATTATTTTGAAGATCCGGGTTTCGACTCGGGCTTTTCCTTTTTATGTCGTTTGAAGTTTCGCGTTCCGACTCGAACTTCCTATCGGATTCAACGCTCGTGTTGGAACCGATCGTTCCTTTGAAGATTCAAGTTTTTCAAAACTCGGGTTTTCAATTTTTATTATTATTTTGAAGATCCGAGTTTCGACTCGGGTTTTTTCTTTTTATGTCATTTGAAGTTTCGAGTTCCGATTCAAACTTCCTATCGGATTCAACGCTCGTGTTGGAACCGATCGTTCCTTTGAAGATTCGAGTTTTTCAAAACTTGGGTTTTCCATTTTTATTATTATTTTGAAGATCCGGGTTCCGACTCAGGTTTTCCCTTTTTATGTCGTTTGAAGTTTCGAGTTCTGACTCGAACTTCTTATCGGATTCAACGCTCGTAATGAAACCGATCGTTCCTTTGCAAATTCGAGTTTTTCAAAACTCATTTTTCCATTTTTATTATTGTTTTGAAGATCCGGGTTCTGACTCGGGTTTTCCCTTTTTATGTCGTTTGAAGTTTCGAGTTCCGACTCGAACTTACTATCGGATTCAACGCTCGTGTTGGAACCGATCGTTCCTTTGAAAATTTGAGTTTTCAAAACTCGGTATTCCATTTTTATTATTGTTTTGAAGATCCGGGTTCCGACTCAGGTTTTCTCTTTTTATGTCGTTTGAAGTTTTTAGTTCCAACTCGAACTTACTATCGGATTTAACGCTCGTGTTGGAACTGATCGTTCCTTTGAAGATTCGAGTTTTTCGAAACTCGGGTTTTCCATTTTTATTATTATTTTAAAGATCCGGGTTCCGACTCGGGTTTTTCCTTTTTATGTCGTTTGAAGTTTCGCGTTCTGACTCAAACTTCCTATCGGATTCAACGTTCGTGTTGGAACCGATCGTTCCTTTGAAAATAAAAGTTTTTCAAAACTCGGGTTTTCCATTTTTATTATTATTTTGAAGATCCGAGTTCCGACTCGGGTTTTTCCTTTTTATGTCGTTTGAAGTTTTGAGTTCCGACTGAAACTTCCTATCGGATTCAACGCTCGTGTTGGAACCGATCGCTCCTTTGAAGATTCGAGTTTTTCAAAACTCGGGTTTTCCATTTTTATTATTGTTTTGAAGATCCGGGTTCCGACACGGGTTTTCCCTTTCTATGTCGTTTGAAGTTTTGAGTTCCGACTCGAACTTCTTATCGGATTCAACGCTCGTAATGAAACCGATCGTTCCTTTGAAAATTCGAGTTTTTCAAAACTCGGGTTTTCCATTTTTATTATTTTTTGAAGATCCGGGTTCCGACTCGGGTTTTTCCTTTTTATGTCGTTTGAAGTTTAAAGTTTCGACTCAAACTTCTTATTGGATTCAAAGCTCATGTTGGAACCGATCATTCCTTTGCAGATTCGAGTTTTTCAAAACTCGAGGATTCTATTTTTATTATTGTTTTGAAGATCCGGGTTCCGACTCGGGTTTTCTCTTTTTATGTCGTTTGAAGTTTTTAGTTCCGACTCGAACTTACTATCGGATTCAACGCTCGTGTTGGAACCGATCGTTCCTTTGAAGATTCAAGTTTTTCGAAACTCGGGTTTTCCATTTTTATTATTATTTTGAAGGTCCAGGTTTCGACTCGGGCTTTTCCTTTTTATGTCGTTTGAAGTTTTGCGTTCCGACTCGAACTTCCTATCGGATTCAACGCTCGTGTTGGAACCGATCGTTCCTTTGAAGATTCAAGTTTTTCAAAACTCGGGTTTTCAATTTTTATTATTATTTTGAAGATCCGAGTTTCGACTCGGGTTTTTCCTTTTTATGTCATTTGAAGTTTCGAGTTCCGATTCAAACTTCCTATCGGATTCAACGCTCGTGTTGGAACCGATCGCTCCTTTGAAGATTCGAGTTTTTCAAAACTCGGGTTTTCCATTTTTATTATTGTTTTGAAGATCCGGGTTCCGACACGGGTTTTCCCTTTCTATGTCGTTTGAAGTTTCGAGTTCCGACTCGAACTTCTTATCGGATTCAACGCTCGTGTTGGAACCGATCGTTCCTTTGAAAATTCGAGTTTTCAAAACTCGGATTTTCCATTTTTATTATTATTTTGAAGATCCAGGTTTCGACTCAGGTTTTCTCTTTTTATGTCGTTGGAAGTTTCGAGTTCCAACTTGAACTTTCTATCAAATTCAAAGCTCGTGTTGGAACCGATCGTTCCTTTGAAAATTTGAGTTTTCAAAACTCGGATTTTCCATTTTTATTATTATTTTGAAGATCCAGGTTTCGACTCGGGTTTTCTCTTTTTATGTCGTTTGAAGTTTTGAGTTCCCACTCGAACTTCCTATCGGATTCAACGCTCGTGTTGGAACCGATCGTTCCTTTGAAGATTCGAGTTTTCAAAACTCAGGTTTTCCATTTTTATTATTATTTTGAAGATCCGGGTTCCGACTCGGGTTTTCCCTTTTTATGTCGTTTGAAGTTTCGAGTTCCGACTCGAACATCCTATCGGATTCAATGCTCGTGTTGGAATCGATTGTTCCTATGAAGATTCGAGTTTTTCAAAACTCGTGTTTTCCATTTTTATTATTATTTTGAAGATCCGTGTTCCGACTTGGGTTTTCCCTTTTTATGTCATTTGAAGTTTCGAGTTCCGACTCGTACTTCTTATCGAATTCAACGCTCGTGTTGGAACCGATTGTTCCTTTGAAGATTCGAGTTTTTTAAAACTCGGGTTTTCCATTTTTATTATTATTTTGAAGATCCGGGTTCCGACTCGGGTTTTCCCTTTCTATGAAGTTTGAAGTTTCGAGTTCCGACTCAAACTTTCTATCGGATTCAACGCTCGTGTTGGAACCGATCATTCCTTTGAAGATTCGAGTTTTTCAATACTCGGGTTTTCCATTTTTATTTTATTTTGAAGATCCGGGTTCCGACTCGGGTTTTTCCTTTTTATGTCGTTTGAAGTTTCGAGTTTCGACTCAAACTTCTTATCGGATTCAACGCTCGTGTTGGAACCGATCGTTCCTTTGCAAATTCGAGTTTTTCAAAACTCATTTTTCCATTTTTATTATTGTTTTGAAGATCCGGGTTCTGACTCGGGTTTTCCCTTTTTATGTCGTTTGAAGTTTCGAGTTCCGACTCGAACTTACTATCGGATTCAATGCTCGTGTTGGAACCGATCGTTCCTTTTAAAATTTGAGTTTTCAAAACTCGGTATTCCATTTTTATTATTGTTTTGAAGATCCGGGTTCCGACTCAGGTTTTCTCTTTTTATGTCGTTTGAAGTTTTTAGTTCCCACTCGAACTTACTATCGGATTCAACGCTCGTGTTGGAACTGATCGTTCCTTTGAAGATTCGAGTTTTTCGAAACTCGGGTTTTCCATTTTTATTATTATTTTGAAGATCCGGGTTCCGACTCGGGTTTTTCCTTTTTATGTCGTTTGAAGTTTCACGTTCTGACTCGAACTTCCTATCGGATTCAACGATCGTGTTGGAACCGATCGTTCCTTTGAAAATAAAAGTTTTTCAAAACTCGAGTTTTCCATTTTTATTATTATTTTGAAGATCCGAGTTCTGACTCGGGTTTTTCCTTTTTATGTCGTTTGAAGTTTTGAGTTCCGACTGAAACTTCCTATCGGATTCAACGCTCGTGTTGGAATCGATCGCTCCTTTGAAGATTCGAGTTTTTCAAAACTCGGGTTTTCCATTTTTATTATTGTTTTGAAGATCCGGGTTCCGACACGGGTTTTCCCTTTCTATGTCGTTTGAAGTTTCGAGTTCCGACTCGAACTTCTTATCGGATTCAACGCTCGTAATGAAACCGATCGTTCCTTTGAAAATTCGAGTTTTTCAAAACTCGGGTTTTCCATTTTTATTATTTTTTGAAGATCCAGGTTCGACTCGGGTTTTTCCTTTTTATGTTGTTTGAAGTTTAAAGTTTCGACTCAAACTTCTTATCGGATTCAAAGCTCGTGTTGGAACCGATCATTCCTTTGCTGATTCGAGTTTTTCAAAACACGAGGATTCTATTTTTATTATTGTTTTGAAGATCCGGGTTCCGACTCGGGTTTTCTCTTTTTATGTCGTTTGAAGTTTTTAGTTCCGACTCGAACTTACTATCGGATTCAACGCTCGTGTTGGAACCGATCGTTCCTTTGATGATTCAAGTTTTTCGAAACTCGGGTTTTCCATTTTTATTATTATTTTGAAGGTCCAGGTTTCGACTAGGGCTTTTCCTTTTTATGTCGTTTGAAGTTTTGCGTTCCGACTCGAACTTCCTATCGGATTCAATGCTCGTGTTGGAACCGATCGTTCCTTTGAAGATTCAAGTTTTTCAAAACTCGGGTTTTCAATTTTTATTATTATTTTGAAGATCCGAGTTTCGCCTCGTGTTTTTCCTTTTTATGTCATTTGAAGTTTCGAGTTCCGATTCAAAGTTCCTATCGGATTCAATGCT
Source organism: Nuphar pumila (assembly GCF_984573655.1). NCBI lineage: Eukaryota > Viridiplantae > Streptophyta > Magnoliopsida > Nymphaeales > Nymphaeaceae > Nuphar > Nuphar pumila. The sequence continues at coordinate 60,442,165 of NC_143253.1, read as the reverse complement.
CGTGTTGGAACCGATCGTTCCTTTGAAGATTCGAGTTTTTCAAAACTCGGGTTTTCCATTTTTATTATTATTTTGAAGATCCGGGTTCCGACTCGGGTTTTCCCTTTTTATGTCGTTTGAAGTTTCGAGTTCCGACTCGAACTTCTTATCGGATTCAACGCTCGTAATGAAATCGATCGTTCCTTTGAAAATTCGAGTTTTTCAAAACTCGGGTTTTCCATATTTATTATTGTTTTTAAGATCCGGGTTTCGACACGGGTTTTCCCTTTTTATGTCGTTTGAAGTTTCGAGTTCCGACTCAAACTTCCTATCGGATTCAATGCTCGTGTTGGAACCGATCGTTCCTTTGAAGATTCGAGATTTCAAAACTCGGGTTTTCCATTTTTATTATTATTTTGAAGATCCGGGTTCCAACTCGGGTTTTCTTTTTTTATGTCATCTGAAGTTTTGAGTTCCGTCTCGAACTTCCTATCGGATTCAACCTTCATGTTGGAACCAATCGTTCCTTTGAAGATTCAAGTTTTTTAAAACTCGGGTTTTCCATTTTTATTATTGTTTTGAAGATCCGGGTTCTGACTCGGGTTTTCCCTTTTTATGGCGTTTGAAGTTTCGAGTTCCGACTCGAACTTACTATCGGATTCAACGCTCGTGTTGGAACCGATCGTTCCTTTGAAAATTTGAGTTTTCAAAACTCGGTATTCCATTTTTATTATTGTTTTGAAGATACGGGTTCCGACTCAGGTTTTCTCTTTTAATGTCATTTGAAGTTTTTAGTTCCGACTCGAACTTACTATCGGATTCAACGCTCGTGTTGGAACCGATCGTTCCTTTGAAGATTCGAGTTTTTCGAAACTCGGGTTTTCCCTTTTTATTATTATTTTGAAGATCCGGGTTCCGACTCGGGTTTTTCCTTTTTATGTCGTTTGAAGTTTCGCGTTCTGACTCGAACTTCCTATCGAATTCAACGCTCGTGTTGGAACCGATCGTTTCTTTGAAGAAAAAAGTTTTTCAAAACTCGGGTTTTCCATTTTTATTATTATTTTGAAGATCCGAGTTCGGACTCGGGTTTTTCCTTTTTATGTCGTTTGAAGTTTTGAGTTCCGACTGAAACTTCCTATCGGATTCAACGCTCGTGTTGGAACCGATCGTTCCTTTGAAGATTCGAGTTTTTTAAAACTCGGGTTTTCCATTTTTATTATTGTTTTGAAGATCCGGGTTCCGACACGGGTTTTCCCTTTCTATGTCGTTTGAAGTTTCGAGTTTTGACTCGAACTTCTTATCGGATTAAACGCTCATAATGAAACCGATCGTTCCATTGAAAATTCGAGTTTTTCAAAACTCGGGTTTTCCATTTTTATTATTTTTTGAAGATCCGGGTTCTGACTCGGGTTTTTCCTTTTTATGTCGTTTGAAGTTTAAAGTTTCGACTCAAACTTCTTATCGGATTCAAAGCTCGTGTTGGAACCGATCATTCCTTTGCAGATTCGAGTTTTTCAAAACTCGGGGATTCCATTTTTATTATTGTTTTGAAGATCCAGGTTCCGACTCGGGTTTTCTCTTTTTATGTCGTTTGAAGTTTTTAGTTCCAACTCGAACTTACTATCGGATTCAACGCTCGTGTTGGAACTGATCGTTCCTTTGAAGATTCGAGTTTTTCGAAACTCGGGTTTTCTATTTTTATTATTATTTTGAAGATCCGGGTTTCGACTCGGGCTTTTCCTTTTTATGTCGTTTGAAGTTTCGCGTTCCGACTCGAACTTCCTATCGGATTCAACGCTCGTGTTGGAACCGATCGTTCCTTTGAAGATTCAAGTTTTTCAAAACTCGGGTTTTCAATTTTTATTATTATTTTGAAGATCCGAGTTTCGACTCGGGTTTTTTCTTTTTATGTCATTTGAAGTTTCGAGTTCCGATTCAAACTTCCTATCGGATTCAACGCTCGTGTTGGAACCGATCGTTCCTTTGAAGATTCGAGTTTTTCAAAACTTGGGTTTTCCATTTTTATTATTATTTTGAAGATCCGGGTTCCGACTCAGGTTTTCCCTTTTTATGTCGTTTGAAGTTTCGAGTTCTGACTCGAACTTCTTATCGGATTCAACGCTCGTAATGAAACCGATCGTTCCTTTGCAAATTCGAGTTTTTCAAAACTCATTTTTCCATTTTTATTATTGTTTTGAAGATCCGGGTTCTGACTCGGGTTTTCCCTTTTTATGTCGTTTGAAGTTTCGAGTTCCGACTCGAACTTACTATCGGATTCAACGCTCGTGTTGGAACCGATCGTTCCTTTGAAAATTTGAGTTTTCAAAACTCGGTATTCCATTTTTATTATTGTTTTGAAGATCCGGGTTCCGACTCAGGTTTTCTCTTTTTATGTCGTTTGAAGTTTTTAGTTCCAACTCGAACTTACTATCGGATTTAACGCTCGTGTTGGAACTGATCGTTCCTTTGAAGATTCGAGTTTTTCGAAACTCGGGTTTTCCATTTTTATTATTATTTTAAAGATCCGGGTTCCGACTCGGGTTTTTCCTTTTTATGTCGTTTGAAGTTTCGCGTTCTGACTCAAACTTCCTATCGGATTCAACGTTCGTGTTGGAACCGATCGTTCCTTTGAAAATAAAAGTTTTTCAAAACTCGGGTTTTCCATTTTTATTATTATTTTGAAGATCCGAGTTCCGACTCGGGTTTTTCCTTTTTATGTCGTTTGAAGTTTTGAGTTCCGACTGAAACTTCCTATCGGATTCAACGCTCGTGTTGGAACCGATCGCTCCTTTGAAGATTCGAGTTTTTCAAAACTCGGGTTTTCCATTTTTATTATTGTTTTGAAGATCCGGGTTCCGACACGGGTTTTCCCTTTCTATGTCGTTTGAAGTTTTGAGTTCCGACTCGAACTTCTTATCGGATTCAACGCTCGTAATGAAACCGATCGTTCCTTTGAAAATTCGAGTTTTTCAAAACTCGGGTTTTCCATTTTTATTATTTTTTGAAGATCCGGGTTCCGACTCGGGTTTTTCCTTTTTATGTCGTTTGAAGTTTAAAGTTTCGACTCAAACTTCTTATTGGATTCAAAGCTCATGTTGGAACCGATCATTCCTTTGCAGATTCGAGTTTTTCAAAACTCGAGGATTCTATTTTTATTATTGTTTTGAAGATCCGGGTTCCGACTCGGGTTTTCTCTTTTTATGTCGTTTGAAGTTTTTAGTTCCGACTCGAACTTACTATCGGATTCAACGCTCGTGTTGGAACCGATCGTTCCTTTGAAGATTCAAGTTTTTCGAAACTCGGGTTTTCCATTTTTATTATTATTTTGAAGGTCCAGGTTTCGACTCGGGCTTTTCCTTTTTATGTCGTTTGAAGTTTTGCGTTCCGACTCGAACTTCCTATCGGATTCAACGCTCGTGTTGGAACCGATCGTTCCTTTGAAGATTCAAGTTTTTCAAAACTCGGGTTTTCAATTTTTATTATTATTTTGAAGATCCGAGTTTCGACTCGGGTTTTTCCTTTTTATGTCATTTGAAGTTTCGAGTTCCGATTCAAACTTCCTATCGGATTCAACGCTCGTGTTGGAACCGATCGCTCCTTTGAAGATTCGAGTTTTTCAAAACTCGGGTTTTCCATTTTTATTATTGTTTTGAAGATCCGGGTTCCGACACGGGTTTTCCCTTTCTATGTCGTTTGAAGTTTCGAGTTCCGACTCGAACTTCTTATCGGATTCAACGCTCGTGTTGGAACCGATCGTTCCTTTGAAAATTCGAGTTTTCAAAACTCGGATTTTCCATTTTTATTATTATTTTGAAGATCCAGGTTTCGACTCAGGTTTTCTCTTTTTATGTCGTTGGAAGTTTCGAGTTCCAACTTGAACTTTCTATCAAATTCAAAGCTCGTGTTGGAACCGATCGTTCCTTTGAAAATTTGAGTTTTCAAAACTCGGATTTTCCATTTTTATTATTATTTTGAAGATCCAGGTTTCGACTCGGGTTTTCTCTTTTTATGTCGTTTGAAGTTTTGAGTTCCCACTCGAACTTCCTATCGGATTCAACGCTCGTGTTGGAACCGATCGTTCCTTTGAAGATTCGAGTTTTCAAAACTCAGGTTTTCCATTTTTATTATTATTTTGAAGATCCGGGTTCCGACTCGGGTTTTCCCTTTTTATGTCGTTTGAAGTTTCGAGTTCCGACTCGAACATCCTATCGGATTCAATGCTCGTGTTGGAATCGATTGTTCCTATGAAGATTCGAGTTTTTCAAAACTCGTGTTTTCCATTTTTATTATTATTTTGAAGATCCGTGTTCCGACTTGGGTTTTCCCTTTTTATGTCATTTGAAGTTTCGAGTTCCGACTCGTACTTCTTATCGAATTCAACGCTCGTGTTGGAACCGATTGTTCCTTTGAAGATTCGAGTTTTTTAAAACTCGGGTTTTCCATTTTTATTATTATTTTGAAGATCCGGGTTCCGACTCGGGTTTTCCCTTTCTATGAAGTTTGAAGTTTCGAGTTCCGACTCAAACTTTCTATCGGATTCAACGCTCGTGTTGGAACCGATCATTCCTTTGAAGATTCGAGTTTTTCAATACTCGGGTTTTCCATTTTTATTTTATTTTGAAGATCCGGGTTCCGACTCGGGTTTTTCCTTTTTATGTCGTTTGAAGTTTCGAGTTTCGACTCAAACTTCTTATCGGATTCAACGCTCGTGTTGGAACCGATCGTTCCTTTGCAAATTCGAGTTTTTCAAAACTCATTTTTCCATTTTTATTATTGTTTTGAAGATCCGGGTTCTGACTCGGGTTTTCCCTTTTTATGTCGTTTGAAGTTTCGAGTTCCGACTCGAACTTACTATCGGATTCAATGCTCGTGTTGGAACCGATCGTTCCTTTTAAAATTTGAGTTTTCAAAACTCGGTATTCCATTTTTATTATTGTTTTGAAGATCCGGGTTCCGACTCAGGTTTTCTCTTTTTATGTCGTTTGAAGTTTTTAGTTCCCACTCGAACTTACTATCGGATTCAACGCTCGTGTTGGAACTGATCGTTCCTTTGAAGATTCGAGTTTTTCGAAACTCGGGTTTTCCATTTTTATTATTATTTTGAAGATCCGGGTTCCGACTCGGGTTTTTCCTTTTTATGTCGTTTGAAGTTTCACGTTCTGACTCGAACTTCCTATCGGATTCAACGATCGTGTTGGAACCGATCGTTCCTTTGAAAATAAAAGTTTTTCAAAACTCGAGTTTTCCATTTTTATTATTATTTTGAAGATCCGAGTTCTGACTCGGGTTTTTCCTTTTTATGTCGTTTGAAGTTTTGAGTTCCGACTGAAACTTCCTATCGGATTCAACGCTCGTGTTGGAATCGATCGCTCCTTTGAAGATTCGAGTTTTTCAAAACTCGGGTTTTCCATTTTTATTATTGTTTTGAAGATCCGGGTTCCGACACGGGTTTTCCCTTTCTATGTCGTTTGAAGTTTCGAGTTCCGACTCGAACTTCTTATCGGATTCAACGCTCGTAATGAAACCGATCGTTCCTTTGAAAATTCGAGTTTTTCAAAACTCGGGTTTTCCATTTTTATTATTTTTTGAAGATCCAGGTTCGACTCGGGTTTTTCCTTTTTATGTTGTTTGAAGTTTAAAGTTTCGACTCAAACTTCTTATCGGATTCAAAGCTCGTGTTGGAACCGATCATTCCTTTGCTGATTCGAGTTTTTCAAAACACGAGGATTCTATTTTTATTATTGTTTTGAAGATCCGGGTTCCGACTCGGGTTTTCTCTTTTTATGTCGTTTGAAGTTTTTAGTTCCGACTCGAACTTACTATCGGATTCAACGCTCGTGTTGGAACCGATCGTTCCTTTGATGATTCAAGTTTTTCGAAACTCGGGTTTTCCATTTTTATTATTATTTTGAAGGTCCAGGTTTCGACTAGGGCTTTTCCTTTTTATGTCGTTTGAAGTTTTGCGTTCCGACTCGAACTTCCTATCGGATTCAATGCTCGTGTTGGAACCGATCGTTCCTTTGAAGATTCAAGTTTTTCAAAACTCGGGTTTTCAATTTTTATTATTATTTTGAAGATCCGAGTTTCGCCTCGTGTTTTTCCTTTTTATGTCATTTGAAGTTTCGAGTTCCGATTCAAAGTTCCTATCGGATTCAATGCTCGTGTTGGAACCGATCGTTCCTTTGAAGATTCGAGTTTTTCAAAACTCGGGTTTTCCATTTTTATTATTATTTTGAAGATCCGGGTTCCGACTCGGGTTTTCCCTTTTTATGTCGTTTGAAGTTTCGAGTTCCGACTCGAACTTCTTATCGGATTCAACGCTCGTAATGAAATCGATCGTTCCTTTGAAAATTCGAGTTTTTCAAAACTCGGGTTTTCCATATTTATTATTGTTTTTAAGATCCGGGTTTCGACACGGGTTTTCCCTTTTTATGTCGTTTGAAGTTTCGAGTTCCGACTCAAACTTCCTATCGGATTCAATGCTCGTGTTGGAACCGATCGTTCCTTTGAAGATTCGAGATTTCAAAACTCGGGTTTTCCATTTTTATTATTATTTTGAAGATCCGGGTTCCAACTCGGGTTTTCTTTTTTTATGTCATCTGAAGTTTTGAGTTCCGTCTCGAACTTCCTATCGGATTCAACCTTCATGTTGGAACCAATCGTTCCTTTGAAGATTCAAGTTTTTTAAAACTCGGGTTTTCCATTTTTATTATTGTTTTGAAGATCCGGGTTCTGACTCGGGTTTTCCCTTTTTATGGCGTTTGAAGTTTCGAGTTCCGACTCGAACTTACTATCGGATTCAACGCTCGTGTTGGAACCGATCGTTCCTTTGAAAATTTGAGTTTTCAAAACTCGGTATTCCATTTTTATTATTGTTTTGAAGATACGGGTTCCGACTCAGGTTTTCTCTTTTAATGTCATTTGAAGTTTTTAGTTCCGACTCGAACTTACTATCGGATTCAACGCTCGTGTTGGAACCGATCGTTCCTTTGAAGATTCGAGTTTTTCGAAACTCGGGTTTTCCCTTTTTATTATTATTTTGAAGATCCGGGTTCCGACTCGGGTTTTTCCTTTTTATGTCGTTTGAAGTTTCGCGTTCTGACTCGAACTTCCTATCGAATTCAACGCTCGTGTTGGAACCGATCGTTTCTTTGAAGAAAAAAGTTTTTCAAAACTCGGGTTTTCCATTTTTATTATTATTTTGAAGATCCGAGTTCGGACTCGGGTTTTTCCTTTTTATGTCGTTTGAAGTTTTGAGTTCCGACTGAAACTTCCTATCGGATTCAACGCTCGTGTTGGAACCGATCGTTCCTTTGAAGATTCGAGTTTTTTAAAACTCGGGTTTTCCATTTTTATTATTGTTTTGAAGATCCGGGTTCCGACACGGGTTTTCCCTTTCTATGTCGTTTGAAGTTTCGAGTTTTGACTCGAACTTCTTATCGGATTAAACGCTCATAATGAAACCGATCGTTCCATTGAAAATTCGAGTTTTTCAAAACTCGGGTTTTCCATTTTTATTATTTTTTGAAGATCCGGGTTCTGACTCGGGTTTTTCCTTTTTATGTCGTTTGAAGTTTAAAGTTTCGACTCAAACTTCTTATCGGATTCAAAGCTCGTGTTGGAACCGATCATTCCTTTGCAGATTCGAGTTTTTCAAAACTCGGGGATTCCATTTTTATTATTGTTTTGAAGATCCAGGTTCCGACTCGGGTTTTCTCTTTTTATGTCGTTTGAAGTTTTTAGTTCCAACTCGAACTTACTATCGGATTCAACGCTCGTGTTGGAACTGATCGTTCCTTTGAAGATTCGAGTTTTTCGAAACTCGGGTTTTCTATTTTTATTATTATTTTGAAGATCCGGGTTTCGACTCGGGCTTTTCCTTTTTATGTCGTTTGAAGTTTCGCGTTCCGACTCGAACTTGCTATCGGATTCAACGCTCGTGTTGGAACCGATCGTTCCTTTGAAGATTCAAGTTTTTCAAAACTCGGGTTTTCAATTTTTATTATTATTTTGAAGATCCGAGTTTCGACTCGGGTTTTTTCTTTTTATGTCATTTGAAGTTTCGAGTTCCGATTCAAACTTCCTATCGGATTCAACGCTCGTGTTGGAACCGATCGTTCCTTTGAAGATTCGAGTTTTTCAAAACTTGGGTTTTCCATTTTTATTATTATTTTGAAGATCCGGGTTCCGACTCAGGTTTTCCCTTTTTATGTCATTTGAAGTTTCGAGTTCCGACTCGAACTTCTTATCGGATTCAACGCTCGTAATGAAACCGATCGTTCCTTTGCAAATTCGAGTTTTTCAAAACTCATTTTTCCATTTTTATTATTGTTTTGAAGATCCGGGTTCTGACTCGGGTTTTCCCTTTTTATGTCGTTTGAAGTTTCGAGTTCCGACTCGAACTTACTATCGGATTCAACGCTCGTGTTGGAACCGATCGTTCCTTTGAAAATTTGAGTTTTCAAAACTCGGTATTCCATTTTTATTATTGTTTTGAAGATCCGGGTTCCGACTCAGGTTTTCTCTTTTTATGTCGTTTGAAGTTTTTAGTTCCAACTCGAACTTACTATCGGATTTAACGCTCGTGTTGGAACTGATCGTTCCTTTGAAGATTCGAGTTTTTCGAAACTCGGGTTTTCCATTTTTATTATTATTTTAAAGATCCGGGTTCCGACTCGGGTTTTTCCTTTTTATGTCGTTTGAAGTTTCGCGTTCTGACTCAAACTTCCTATCGGATTCAACGTTCGTGTTGGAACCGATCGTTCCTTTGAAAATAAAAGTTTTTCAAAACTCGGGTTTTCCATTTTTATTATTATTTTGAAGATCCGAGTTCCGACTCGGGTTTTTCCTTTTTATGTCGTTTGAAGTTTTGAGTTCCGACTGAAACTTCCTATCGGATTCAACGCTCGTGTTGGAACCGATCGCTCCTTTGAAGATTCGAGTTTTTCAAAACTCGGGTTTTCCATTTTTATTATTGTTTTGAAGATCCGGGTTCCGACACGGGTTTTCCCTTTCTATGTCGTTTGAAGTTTTGAGTTCCGACTCGAACTTCTTATCGGATTCAACGCTCGTAATGAAACCGATCGTTCCTTTGAAAATTCGAGTTTTTCAAAACTCGGGTTTTCCATTTTTATTATTTTTTGAAGATCCGGGTTCCGACTCGGGTTTTTCCTTTTTATGTCGTTTGAAGTTTAAAGTTTCGACTCAAACTTCTTATTGGATTCAAAGCTCATGTTGGAACCGATCATTCCTTTGCAGATTCGAGTTTTTCAAAACTCGAGGATTCTATTTTTATTATTGTTTTGAAGATCCGGGTTCCGACTCGGGTTTTCTCTTTTTATGTCGTTTGAAGTTTTTAGTTCCGACTCGAACTTACTATCGGATTCAACGCTCGTGTTGGAACCGATCGTTCCTTTGAAGATTCAAGTTTTTCGAAACTCGGGTTTTCCATTTTTATTATTATTTTGAAGGTCCAGGTTTCGACTCGGGCTTTTCCTTTTTATGTCGTTTGAAGTTTTGCGTTCCGACTCGAACTTCCTATCGGATTCAACGCTCGTGTTGGAACCGATCGTTCCTTTGAAGATTCAAGTTTTTCAAAACTCGGGTTTTCAATTTTTATTATTATTTTGAAGATCCGAGTTTCGACTCGGGTTTTTCCTTTTTATGTCATTTGAAGTTTCGAGTTCCGATTCAAACTTCCTATCGGATTCAACGCTTGTGTTGGAACCGATCGTTCCTTTGAAGATTCGAGTTTTTCAAAACTCGGGTTTTCCATTTTTATTATTATTTTGAAGATCCGGGTTCCGACTCGGGTTTTCCCTTTTTATGTCGTTTGAAGTTTCGAGTTCCGACTCGAACTTCTTATCGGATTCAACGCTCATAATGAAATCGATCGTTCCTTTGAAAATTCGAGTTTTTCAAAACTCGGGTTTTCCATTTTTATTATTTTTTTTAAGATCCGGGTTTCGACACGGGTTTTCCCTTTTTATGTCGTTTGAAGTTTCGAGTTCCGACTCAAACTTCCTATCGGATTCAATGCTCGTGTTGGAACCGATCGTTCCTTTGAAGATTCGAGATTTCAAAACTCGGGTTTGACATTTTTATTATTGTTTTGAAGATCCGGGTTCTGACTCGAGTTTTTAGTTTTTATGTCGTTTGAAGTTTCGAGTTCCGACTCGAACTTACTATCGGATTCAACGCTCGTGTTGGAACCGATCGTTCCTTTGAAAATTCGAGTTTTTTAATACTCAGGTTTTTAATTTTTATTATTATTTTGAAGATCCGGGTTCCGACTCAGGTTTTCTCTTTTTATGTCGTTGGAAGTTTTGAGTTCCAACTCAAACTTTCTTTCGAATTCAAAGCTCGTGTTGGAACCGATCGTTCCTTTGAAAATTTGAGTTTTCAAAACTCGGATTTTCCATTTTTATTATTATTATGAAGATCCAGGTTTCGACTCGGGTTTTCCCTTTTTATGTCGTTTAAAGTTTTGAGTTCCCTTTCGAACTTCCTATCGGATTCAACGCTCGTGTTGGAACTGATCGTTCCTTTGAAGATTCGAGTTTTCAAAACTCAGGTTTTCCATTTTTATTATTATTTTGAAGATCCGGGTTTCGACTCGGGTTTTTCCTTTTTATGTCGTTTGATGTTTCGCGTTCTGACTCGAACTTCCTATCGGATTCAACGCTCGTGTTGGAACCGATTGTTCCTTTGAAGATTCAAGTTTTTCAAAACTCGGGTTTTCCATTTTTATTATTATTTTGAAGATCCTAGTTCTGACTTTGATTTTTCCTTTTTATGTCGTTTGAAGTTTCGAGTTCCGACTCAAACTTCCTATCGGATTCAACGCTTGTGTTGGAACCAATCATTCCTTTGAAGATTCGAGTTTTTCAAAACTCGGGTTTTCCATTTTTATTATTATTTTGAAGATCCGGGTTCTGACTCGGGTTTTCCCTTTTTATGTCGTTTGAAGTTTTGAGTTCCGACTCGAACTTCCTATCAGATTCAACGCACGTGTTGGAACCGATCGTTCCTTTGCAGATTCGAGTTTTTCAAAACTCGGGTTTGACATTTTTATTATTGTTTTGAAGATCCGGGTTCTGACTCGGGGTTTTACTTTTTATGTCGTTTGAAGTTTCGAGTTCCGACTCGAACTTACTATCGGATTCAACGCTCGTGTTGGAACCGATCGTTCCTTTGAAAATTCGAGTTTTTAAAAACTCAGGTTTTTAATTTTTATTATTATTTTGAAGATCCGGGTTCCGACTCAGGTTTTCTCTTTTTATGTCGTTGGAAGTTTCGAGTTCCAACTCGAACTTTCTTTCGAATTCAAAGCTCATGTTGGAACCGATCGTTCCTTTGAAAATTTGAGTTTTCAAAACTCGGATTTTCCCTTTTTATTATTATTATGAAGATCCAGGTTTCGACTCGGGTTTTCCATTTTTATGTCGTTTGAAGTTTTGAGTTCCGACTCGAACTTCCTATCGGATTCAACGCTCGTGTTGGAACCGATCGTTCCTTTGAAGATTCGAGTTTTCAAAACTCAGGTTTTCCATTTTTATTATTATTTTGAAGATCCGGGTTCCGACTCGGGTTTTCCCTTTTTATGTCGTTTGAAGTTTCGAGTTCCGACTCGAACTTCCTATCGGATTCAATGCTCGTGTTAGAACCGATCGTTCTTTTGAAGATTCGAGTTTTTCAAAACTCGAGTTTTCCATTTTTTTTATTATTTTGAAGATCCGTGTTCCGACTTGGGTTTTCCCTTTTTATGTCGTTTAAAGTTTTGAGTTCCGACTCGTACTTCTTATCGAATTCAACGCTCGTGTTGGAACCAATCGTTCCTTTGAAAATTCGAGTTTTCAAAACTCTGGTTTTCCATTTTTATTATTATTTTGAAGATCCGGGTTCCAACTCGGGTTTTAACTTTTTATGTCGTTTGAAGTTTTGAGTTCGGACTCGAACTTCCTATCGGATTCAACGCACGTGTTGGAACCGATCGTTCCTTTGCAGATTCGAGTTTTTCAAAACTCGGGTTTGAGATTTTTATTATTGTTTTGAAGATCCGGGATCTGACTCGGTTTTTTACTTTTTATGTCGTTTGAAGTTTCGAGTTCCGACTCGAACTTACTATCGGATTCAACGCTCGTGTTGGAACCTATCGTTCCTTTGAAAATTCGAGTTTTTCAAAACTCAGGTTTTTCATTTTTATTATTATTTTGAAGATCTAGGTTTCGACTCAGGTTTTCTCTTTTTATGTCGTTGCAAGTTTCGAGTTCCAACTTGAACTTTCTATCGGATTCAACGCTCGTGTTGGAACCGATTGTTCCTTTGAAGATTTAAGTTTTTTAAAACTCGGGTTTTCCATTTTTATTATTATTTTGAAGATCCAGGTTTCGACTCGGGTTTTCCCTTTTTATGTCGTTTGAAGTTTCGAGTTCCGACTGAAACTTCCTATCGGATTCAACGCTCGTGTTGGAACCGATCATTCCTTTGAAGATTCGAGTTTTTCAAAACTCGGGTTTTCCATTTTTATTATTATTTTGAAGATCCGGCTTCCGACTCGGGTTTTCCCTTTTTATGTCGTTTGACGTTTTGAGTTCCGACTCGAACTTCCTATCAGATTCAACGCACGTGTTGGAACCGATCGTTCCTTTGCAGATTCGAGTTTTTCAAAACTCGGGTTTGACATTTTTATTATTGTTTTGAAGATCCGGGTTCTGACTCGGGTTTTTACTTTTTATGTCCTTTGAAGTTTCGAGTTCCGACTCGAACTTACTATCGGATTCAACGCTCATGTTGGAACCGATCGTTCCTTTGAAAATTCGAGTTTTTCAAAACTCAGGTTTTTAATTTTTATTATTATTTTGAAGATCCGGGTTCCGACTCAGGTTTTCTCTTTTTATGTCGTTGGAAGTTTCGAGTTCTAACTCGAACTTTCTTTCGAATTCAAAGCTCGTGTTGGAACCGATCGTTCCTTTGAAAATTTGAGTTTTCAAAACTCGGATTTTCCATTTTTATTATTATTATGAAGATCCAGGTTTCGACTCGGGATTTCCCTTTTTATGTCGTTTGAAGTTTTGAGTTCCCTCTCGAACTTCCTATCGGATTCAACGCTCGTGTTGGAACCGATCGTTCCTTTGAAGATTCGAGTTTTTTAAAACTCGGGTTTTCCATTTGTATTATTATTTTGAAGATCCGGGTTCCGACTCGGGTTTTATCTTTTTATGTCGTTTGATGTTTCGCGTTCTGACTCGAACTTCCTATCGGATTCAACGCTCGTGTTGGAACCGATTGTTCCTTTGAAGATTCAAGTTTTTCAAAACTCAGGTTTTCCATTTTTATTATTATTTTGAAGATCCTAGTTCTGACTCGGATTTTTCCTTTTTATGTCATTTGAAGTTTCGAGTTCCGACTCAAACTTCCTATCGGATTCAACGCTCGTGTTGGAACCAATCATTCCTTTGAAGATTTGAGTTTTTCAAAACTCGGGTTTTCCATTTTTATTATTATTTTGAAGATCCGGGTTCCGACTCGGGTTTTCCCTTTTTATGTCGTTTGAAGTTTTGAGTTCCGACTCGAACTTCCTATCATATTCAACGCACGTGTTGGAACCGATCGTTCCTTTGCAGATTCGAGTTTTTCAAAACTCGGGTTTGACATTTTTATTATTGTTTTGAAGATCCGGGTTCTGACTCGGGTTTTTACTTTTTATGTCGTTTAAAGTTTCGAGTTCCGACTTGAACTTACTATCGGATTCAACTTTCGTGTTGGAACCGATCGTTCCTTTGAAAATTCGAGTTTTTCAAAACTCAGGTTTTTAATTTTTATTATTATTTTGAAGATCCGGGTTCCGACTCAGGTTTTCTCTTTTTATGTCGTTGGAAGTTTCGAGTTCCAACTCGAACTTTCTTTCGAATTCAAAGCTCGTGTTGGAACCGATCGTTCCTTTGAAAATTTGAGTTTTCAAAACTCGGATTTTCCATTTTTATTATTATTATGAAGATCCAGGTTTCGACTCGGGTTTTCCCTTTTTATGTCGTTTGAAGTTTTGAGTTCCCACTCTAACTTCTTATCGGATTCAACGCACGTGTTGGAGCCGTTCGTTCCTTTGAAGATTCAAGTTTTTCAAAACTCGGGTTTACCATTTTTATTATTATTTTGAAGATCCGGGTTCGGACTCGGGTTTTCCCTTTTTATGTCGTTTGACGTTTTGAGTTCCGACTCGAACTTCCTATCAGATTCAACGCACGTGTTGGAACCGATCGTTCCTTTGCAGATTCAAGTTTTTCAAAACTCGGGTTTGACATTTTTTTTATTGTTTTGAAGATCCGGGTTCTGACTCGGGTTTTTACTTTTTAGGTCGTTTGAAGTTTCGAGTTCCGACTCGAACTTACTATCGGATTCAACGCTCGTGTTGGAACCGATCGTTCCTTTGAAAATTCGAGTTTTCAAAACTCGGATTTTCCATTTTTATTATTATTTTGAAGATCCAGGTTTCGAATCAGGTTTTCTCTTTTTATGTCGTTGGAAGTTTCGAGTTCCAACTTGAACTTTCTATGGAATTCAAAGCTCGTGTTGGAACCGATCGTTCCTTTGAAAATTTGAGTTTTCAAAACTCGGATTTTCCATTTTTATTATTATTTTGAAGATCCAGGTTTCGACTCGGGTTTTCTCTTTTTATGTCGTTGCAAGTTTCGAGTTCCAACTTGAACTTTCTATCGGATTCAACGCTCGTGTTGGAACCGATTGTTCCTTTGAAGATAAAAGTTTTTCAAAACTCGGGTTTTCCATTTTTATTATTATTTTGAAGATCCGTGTTCCGACTCGAACTTACTATCGGATTCAACGCTCGTGTTGGAACCGATCGTTCCTTTGAAAATTCGAGTTTTTCAAAACTCAGGTTTTAATTTTTATTATTATTTTGAAGATCCGGGTTCTGACTCAAGTTTTCTCTTTTTATGTCGTTGGAAGTTTCGAGTTCCAACTCGAACTTTCTATCAAATTCAAAGCTCGTGTTGGAACTGATCGTTCCTTTGAAAATTTGAGTTTTCAAAACTCGGGTTTTCCATTTTTATTATTATTTTGAAGATCCGGGTTCTGACTCGGGTTTTCCCTTTTTATGTCGTTTGAAGTTTTGAGTTCCGACTCGAACTTCCTATCAGATTCAACGCACGTGTTTGAACCGATCGTTCTTTTGCAGATTCGAGTTTTTCAAAACTCGGGTTTGACATTTTTATTATTGTTTTGAAGATCCGGGTTCTGACTCGGGTTTTTACTTTTTATGTCATTTGAAGTTTCGAGTTCCGACTCGAACTTACTATCGGATTCAACGCTCGTGTTGGAACCGATCGTTCCTTTGAAAATTTGAGTTTTTCAAAACTCAGGTTTTTAATTTTTATTATTATTTTGAAGATCCGGGTTCCGACTCAGGTTTTCTCTTTTTATGTCGTTGGAAGTTTCGAGTTCCAACTCGAACTTTCTTTCAAATTCAAACATCGTGTTGGAACCGATCGTTCCTTTGAAAATTTGAGTTTTCAAAACTCGGATTTTCCATTTTTATTATTATTATGAAGATCCCGGTTTCGACTCGGGTTTTCCCTTTTTATGTCGTTTGAAGTTTTGAGTTCCCACTCTAACTTCCTATCGGATTCAACGCTCGTGTTGGAGCCGATCGTTCCTTTGAAGATTCGAGTTTTCAAAACTCAGGTTTTCCATTTTTATTATTATTTTGAAGATCCGGGTTCCGACTCGGGTTTTCCCTTTTTATGTCGTTTGAAGTTTTGAGTTCCGACTCGAACTTCCTATCAGATTCAATGCTCGTGTTGGAACCGATCGTTCTTTTGAAGATTCGAGTTTTTCAAAGCTCGAGTTTTCCATTTTTTTATTATTTTGAAGATCCGTGTTCCGACTTGGGTTTTCCCTTTTTATGTCGTTTAAAGTTTTGAGTTCCGACTCGTACTTCTTATCGAATTCAACGCTCGTGTTGGAACCGATCGTTCCTTTGAAAATTCGAGTTTTCAAAACTCAGGTTTTCCAATTTTATTATTATTTTGAAGATCCGGGTTCCGACTCGGGTTTTCCCTTTTTATGTCGTTTGAAGTTTTGAGTTCGGACTCGAACTTCCTATCAGATTCAACGCACGTGTTGGAACCGATAGTTCCTTTGCAGATTTGAGTTTTTCAAAACTCGGGTTTGACATTTTTATTATTGTTTTGAAGATCCGGGTTCTGACTCGGGTTTTTACTTTTTATGTCGTTTGAAGTTTCGAGTTCCGACTCGAACTTACTATCGGATTCAACGCTCGTGTTGGAACCGATCGTTCCTTTGAAAATTCGAGTTTTCAAAACTCAGATTTTCCATTTTTATTATTATTTTGAAGATCCAGGTTTCGAATCAGGTTTTCTCTTTTTATGTCGTTGGAAGTTTCGAGTTCCAACTTGAACTTTCTATGGAATTCAAAGCTCGTGTTGGAACCGATCGTTCCATTGAAAATTTGAGTTTTCAAAACTCGGATTTTCCATTTTTATTATTATTTTGAAGATCCAGGTTTCGACTCGGGTTTTCCCTTTTTATGTCGTTTGAAGTTTTGAGTTCCCACTCGAACTTCCTATCGGATTCAACGCTCGTGTTGGAACCGATCGTTCCTTTGAAGATTCGAGTTTTCAAAACTCAGGTTTTCCATTTTTATTATTATTTTGAAGATCCGGGTTCCGACTCGGGTTTTCCCTTTTTATGTCGTTTGAAGTTTCGAGTTCCGACTCGAACTTCCAATCGGATTCAATGCTCGTGTTGGAACCGATCATTCCTTTGAAGATTCGAGTTTTTCAAAACTCGAGTTTTCCATTTTTATTATTATTTTGAAGATCCGTGTTCCGACTTGGGTTTTCCCTTTTTATGTGGTTTGATGTTTCGCGTTCTGACTCGAACTTCCTATCGGATTTAACGCTCGTGTTGGAACCGATTGTTCCTTTGAAGATTCAAGTTTTTCAAAACTCGGGTTTTCCATTTTTATTATTATTTTGAAGATCCTATTTCTGACTCGGGTTTTTCCTTTTTTTGTCATTTGAAGTTTCGAGTTCCGACTCAAACTTCCTATCGGATTTAACGCTCGTGTTGGAACCAATCATTCCTTTGAACATTCGAGTTTTTCAAAACTCGGGTTTTCCATTTTTATTATTATTTTGAAGATCCAGGTTCCGACTCGGGTTTTCCCTTTTTATGTCGTTTGAAGTTTTGAGTTCTGACTCGAACTTCCTATCAGATTCAACGCACGTGTTGGAACCGATCGTTCCTTTGCAGATTCGAGTTTTTCAAAACTCGGGTTTGACATTTTTATTATTGTTTTGAAGATCCGGGTTCTGACTCGGGTTTTTACTTTTTATGTCGTTTGAAGTTTCGAGTTCCGACTCGAACTTACTATCGGATTCAACGCTCGTGTTGGAACCGATCGTTCCTTTGAAAATTCGAGTTTTTCAAAACTCAGGTTTTAATTTTTATTATTATTTTGAAGATCCGGGTTCTGACTCAAGTTTTCTCTTTTTATGTCGTTGGAAGTTTCGAGTTCCAACTCGAACTTTCTATCAAATTCAAAGCTCGTGTTGGAACTGATCGTTCCTTTGAAAATTTGAGTTTTCAAAACTCGGGTTTTCCATTTTTATTATTATTTTGAAGATCCGGGTTCTGACTCGGGTTTTCCCTTTTTATGTCGTTTGAAGTTTTGAGTTCCGACTCGAACTTCCTATCAGATTCAACGCACGTGTTTGAACCGATCGTTCCTTTGCAGATTCGAGTTTTTCAAAACACGGGTTTGACATTTTTATTATTGTTTTGAAGATCCGGGTTCTGACTCGGGTTTTTACTTTTTATGTCATTTGAAGTTTCGAGTTCCGACTCGAACTTACTATCGGATTCAACGCTCGTGTTGGAACCGATCGTTCCTTTGAAAATTCGAGTTTTTCAAAACTCAGGTTTTTAATTTTTATTATTATTTTGAAGATCCGGGTTCCGACTCAGGTTTTCTCTTTTTATGTCGTTGGAAGTTTCGAGTTCCAACTCGAACTTTCTTTCAAATTCAAACATCGTGTTGGAACCGATCGTTCCTTTGAAAATTTGAGTTTTCAAAACTCGGATTTTCCATTTTTATTATTATTATGAAGATCCAGGTTTCGACTCGGGTTTTCCCTTTTTATGTCGTTTGATGTTTTGAGTTCCCACTCTAACTTCCTATCGGATTCAACGCTCGTGTTGGAGCCGATCGTTCCTTTGAAGATTCGAGTTTTCAAAACTCAGGTTTTCCATTTTTATTATTATTTTGAAGATCCGGGTTCCGACTCGGGTTTTCCCTTTTTATGTCGTTTGAAGTTTTGAGTTCCGACTCGAACTTCCTATCAGATTCAATGCTCGTGTTGGAACCGATCGTTCTTTTGAAGATTCGAGTTTTTCAAAGCTCGAGTTTTCCATTTTTTTATTATTTTGAAGATCCGTGTTCCGACATGGGTTTTCCCTTTTTATGTCGTTTAAAGTTTCGAGTTCCGACTCGTACTTCTTATCGAATTCAACGCTCGTGTTGGAACCGATCGTTCCTTTGAAAATTCGAGTTTTCAAAACTCAGGTTTTCCAATTTTATTATTATTTTGAAGATCCGGGTTCCGACTCGGGTTTTCCCTTTTTATGTCGTTTGAAGTTTTGAGTTCGGACTCGAACTTCCTATCAGATTCAACGCACGTGTTGGAACCGATAGTTCCTTTGCAGATTTGAGTTTTTCAAAACTCGGGTTTGACATTTTTATTATTGTTTTGAAGATCCGGGTTCTGACTCGGGTTTTTACTTTTTATGTCGTTTGAAGTTTCGAGTTCCGACTCGAACTTACTATCGGATTCAACGCTCGTGTTGGAACCGATCGTTCCTTTGAAAATTCGAGTTTTCAAAACTCAGATTTTCCATTTTTATTATTATTTTGAAGATCCAGGTTTCGAATCAGGTTTTCTCTTTTTATGTCGTTGGAAGTTTCGAGTTCCAACTTGAACTTTCTATGGAATTCAAAGCTCGTGTTGGAACCGATCGTTCCATTGAAAATTTGAGTTTTCAAAACTCGGATTTTCCATTTTTATTATTATTTTGAAGATCCAGGTTTCGACTCGGGTTTTCCCTTTTTATGTCGTTTGAAGTTTTGAGTTCCCACTCGAACTTCCTATCGGATTCAACGCTCGTGTTGGAACCGATCGTTCCTTTGAAGATTCGAGTTTTCAAAACTCAGGTTTTCCATTTTTATTATTATTTTGAAGATCCGGGTTCCGACTCGGGTTTTCCCTTTTTATGTCGTTTGAAGTTTCGAGTTCCGACTCGAACTTCCAATCGGATTCAATGCTCGTGTTGGAACCGATCATTCCTTTGAAGATTCGAGTTTTTCAAAACTCGAGTTTTCCATTTTTATTATTATTTTGAAGATCCGTGTTCCGACTTGGGTTTTCCCTTTTTATGTGGTTTGATGTTTCGCGTTCTGACTCGAACTTCCTATCGGATTTAACGCTCGTGTTGGAACCGATTGTTCCTTTGAAGATTCAAGTTTTTCAAAACTCGGGTTTTCCATTTTTATTATTATTTTGAAGATCCTATTTCTGACTCGGGTTTTTCCTTTTTTTGTCATTTGAAGTTTCGAGTTCCGACTCAAACTTCCTATCGGATTTAACGCTCGTGTTGGAACCAATCATTCCTTTGAACATTCGAGTTTTTCAAAACTCGGGTTTTCCATTTTTATTATTATTTTGAAGATCCAGGTTCCGACTCGGGTTTTCCCTTTTTATGTCGTTTGAAGTTTTGAGTTCTGACTCGAACTTCCTATCAGATTCAACGCACGTGTTGGAACCGATCGTTCCTTTGCAGATTCGAGTTTTTCAAAACTCGGGTTTGACATTTTTATTATTGTTTTGAAGATCCGGGTTCTGACTCGGGTTTTTACTTTTTATGTCGTTTGAAGTTTCGAGTTCCGACTCGAACTTACTATCGGATTCAACGCTCGTGTTGGAACCGATCGTTCCTTTGAAAATTCGAGTTTTTCAAAACTCAGGTTTTAATTTTTATTATTATTTTGAAGATCCGGGTTCTGACTCAAGTTTTCTCTTTTTATGTCGTTGGAAGTTTCGAGTTCCAACTCGAACTTTCTATCAAATTCAAAGCTCGTGTTGGAACTGATCGTTCCTTTGAAAATTTGAGTTTTCAAAACTCGGGTTTTCCATTTTTATTATTATTTTGAAGATCCGGGTTCTGACTCGGGTTTTCCCTTTTTATGTCGTTTGAAGTTTTGAGTTCCGACTCGAACTTCCTATCAGATTCAACGCACGTGTTTGAACCGATCGTTCCTTTGCAGATTCGAGTTTTTCAAAACACGGGTTTGACATTTTTATTATTGTTTTGAAGATCCGGGTTCTGACTCGGGTTTTTACTTTTTATGTCATTTGAAGTTTCGAGTTCCGACTCGAACTTACTATCGGATTCAACGCTCGTGTTGGAACCGATCGTTCCTTTGAAAATTCGAGTTTTTCAAAACTCAGGTTTTTAATTTTTATTATTATTTTGAAGATCCGGGTTCCGACTCAGGTTTTCTCTTTTTATGTCGTTGGAAGTTTCGAGTTCCAACTCGAACTTTCTTTCAAATTCAAACATCGTGTTGGAACCGATCGTTCCTTTGAAAATTTGAGTTTTCAAAACTCGGATTTTCCATTTTTATTATTATTATGAAGATCCAGGTTTCGACTCGGGTTTTCCCTTTTTATGTCGTTTGATGTTTTGAGTTCCCACTCTAACTTCCTATCGGATTCAACGCTCGTGTTGGAGCCGATCGTTCCTTTGAAGATTCGAGTTTTCAAAACTCAGGTTTTCCATTTTTATTATTATTTTGAAGATCCGGGTTCCGACTCGGGTTTTCCCTTTTTATGTCGTTTGAAGTTTTGAGTTCCGACTCGAACTTCCTATCAGATTCAATGCTCGTGTTGGAACCGATCGTTCTTTTGAAGATTCGAGTTTTTCAAAGCTCGAGTTTTCCATTTTTTTTATTATTTTGAAGATCCGTGTTCCGACATGGGTTTTCCCTTTTTATGTCGTTTAAAGTTTCGAGTTCCGACTCGTACTTCTTATCGAATTCAACGCTCGTGTTGGAACCGATCGTTCCTTTGAAAATTCGAGTTTTCAAAACTCAGGTTTTCCAATTTTATTATTATTTTGAAGATCCGGGTTCCGACTCGGGTTTTCCCTTTTTATGTCGTTTGAAGTTTTGAGTTCGGACTCGAACTTCCTATCAGATTCAACGCACGTGTTGGAACCGATAGTTCCTTTGCAGATTTGAGTTTTTCAAAACTCGGGTTTGACATTTTTATTATTGTTTTGAAGATCCGGGTTCTGACTCGGGTTTTTACTTTTTATGTCGTTTGAAGTTTCGAGTTCCGACTCGAACTTACTATCGGATTCAACGCTCGTGTTGGAACCGATCGTTCCTTTGAAAATTCGAGTTTTCAAAACTCAGATTTTCCATTTTTATTATTATTTTGAAGATCCAGGTTTCGAATCAGGTTTTCTCTTTTTATGTCGTTGGAAGTTTCGAGTTCCAACTTGAACTTTCTATGGAATTCAAAGCTCGTGTTGGAACCGATCGTTCCATTGAAAATTTGAGTTTTCAAAACTCGGATTTTCCATTTTTATTATTATTTTGAAGATCCAGGTTTCGACTCGGGTTTTCCCTTTTTATGTCGTTTGAAGTTTTGAGTTCCCACTCGAACTTCCTATCGGATTCAACGCTCGTGTTGGAACCGATCGTTCCTTTGAAGATTCGAGTTTTCAAAACTCAGGTTTTCCATTTTTATTATTATTTTGAAGATCCGGGTTCCGACTCGGGTTTTCCCTTTTTATGTCGTTTGAAGTTTCGAGTTCCGACTCGAACTTCCAATCGGATTCAATGCTCGTGTTGGAACCGATCGTTCCTTTGAAGATTCGAGTTTTTCAAAACTCGAGTTTTCCATTTTTATTATTATTTTGAAGATCCGTGTTCCGACTTGGGTTTTCCCTTTTTATGTGGTTTGATGTTTCGCGTTCTGACTCGAACTTCCTATCGGATTTAACGCTCGTGTTGGAACCGATTGTTCCTTTGAAGATTCAAGTTTTTCAAAACTCGGGTTTTCCATTTTTATTATTATTTTGAAGATCCTATTTCTGACTCGGGTTTTTCCTTTTTTTGTCATTTGAAGTTTCGAGTTCCGACTCAAACTTCCTATCGGATTTAACGCTCGTGTTGGAACCAATCATTCCTTTGAAGATTCGAGTTTTTCAAAACTCGGGTTTTCCATTTTTATTATTATTTTGAAGATCCAGGTTCCGACTCGGGTTTTCCCTTTTTATGTCGTTTGAAGTTTTGAGTTCTGACTCGAACTACCTATCAGATTCAACGCACGTGTTGGAACCGATCGTTCCTTTGCAGATTCGAGTTTTTCAAAACTCGGGTTTGACATTTTTATTATTGTTTTGAAGATCCGGGTTCTGACTCGGGTTTTTACTTTTTATGTCGTTTGAAGTTTCGAGTTCCGACTCGAACTTACTATCGGATTCAACGCTCGTGTTGGAACCGATCGTTCCTTTGAAAATTCGAGTTTTTCAAAACTCAGGTTTTAATTTTTATTATTATTTTGAAGATCCGGGTTCTGACTCAAGTTTTCTCTTTTTTTGTCGTTGGAAGTTTCGAGTTCCAACTCGAACTTTCTATCAAATTCAAAGCTCGTGTTGGAACCGATCGTTCCTTTGAAAATTTGAGTTTTCAAAACTCGGATTTTCCATTTTTATTATTATTTTGAAAATCCTGGTTTCGACTCGAGTTTTCCCTTTTTATGTTGTTCGAAGTTTTGAGTTCCCACTCGAACTTCCTATCGGATTCAACGCTCGTGTTGGAACCGATCGTTCCTTTGAAGATTCGAGTTTTCAAAACTCAGGTTTTCCATTTTTATTATTATTTTGAAGATCCGGGTTCCGACTCGGGTTTTCCCTTTTTATGTCGTTTGAAGTTTCGAGTTCCGACTCGAACATCCTATCGGATTCAATGCTCGTGTTGGAATCGATTGTTCCTATGAAGATTCGAGTTTTTCAAAACTCGAGTTTTCCATTTTTATTATTATTTTGAAGATCCGTGTTCCGACTTGGGTTTTCCCTTTTTATGTCATTTGAAGTTTCGAGTTCCGACTCGTACTTCTTATCGAATTCAACGCTCGTGTTGGAACCGATTGTTCCTTTGAAAATTCGAGTTTTCAAAACTCGGGTTTTCCATTTTTATTATTGTTTTGAAGATTCGGGTTCCGACTCGGGTTTTCCCTTTTTATGTCGTTTGAAGTTTCGAGTTCCGACTCGAACTTCCTATCGGATTCAACGCTCATGTTGAAACCGATCGTTCCTTTGAAGATTCGAGTATTTCAAAACTCGGGTTTTCCATTTTTATTATTATTTTGAAGTTCCGGGTTCTGACTCAGGTTTTTCCTTTTTATGTCGTTTGAAGTTTCGAGTTCCAACTCAAACTTCCTATTGGATTCAACGCTCGTGTTGGAACCGATCGTTGCTTTGAAGATTCGAGTTTTTTAAAACTCGGGTTTTCCATTTTTATTATTATTTTGAAGATCCGGGTTCCGACTCGGGTTTTCCCTTTCTATGAAATTTGAAGTTTCGAGTTCCGACTCAAACTTTCTATCGGATTCAACGCTCGTGTTGGAACCGATCATTCCTTTGAAGATTCGAGTTTTTCAAAACTCGGGTTTTCCATTTTTATTTTATTTTGAAGATCCGGGTTCCGACTCGGGTTTTTCCTTTTTATGTCGTTTGAAGTTTCGAGTTTCGACTCAAACTTCTTATCGGATTCAACGCTCGTGTTGGAACCGATCGTTCCTTTGCAAATTCGAGTTTTTCAAAACTCATTTTTCCATTTTTATTATTGTTTTGAAGATCCGGGTTCTGACTCGGGTTTTCCCTTTTTATGTCGTTTGAAGTTTCGAGTTCCGACTCGAACTTACTATCGGATTCAACGCTCGTGTTGGAACCGATCGTTCCTTTGAAAATTTGAGTTTTCAAAACTCGGTATTCCATTTTTATTATTGTTTTGAAGATCCGGGTTCTGACTCAGGTTTTCTCTTTTTATGTCGTTTGAAGTTTTTAGTTCCAACTCGAACTTACTATCGGATTCAACGCTCGTGTTGGAACTGATCGTTCCTTTGAAAATTCGAGTTTTTCGAAACTCGGGTTTTCCATTTTTATTATTATTTTGAAGATCCGGGTTCCGACTCGGGTTTTTCCTTTTTATGTCGTTTGAAGTTTCGCGTTCTGACTCGAACTTCCTATCGGATTCAACGTTCGTGTTGGAACCGATCGTTCCTTTGAAAATAAAAGTTTTTCAAAACTCGGGTTTTCCATTTTTATTATTATTTTGAAGATCCGAGTTCCGACTCGGGTTTTTCCTTTTTATGTCGTTTGAAGTTTTGAGTTCCGACTGAAACTTCCTATCGGATTCAACGCTCGTGTTGGAACCGATCGCTCCTTTGAAGATTCGAGTTTTTCAAAACTCGGGTGTTCCATTTTTATTATTGTTTTGAAGATCCGGGTTCCGACACGGGTTTTCCCTTTCTATGTCGTTTGAAGTTTCGAGTTCCGACTCGAACTTCTTATCGGATTCAACGCTCGTAATGAAACCGATCGTTCCTTTGAAAATTCGAGTTTTTCAAAACTCGGGTTTTCCATTTTTATTATTTTTTGAAGATCCGGGTTCCGACTCGGGTTTTTCCTTTTTATGTCGTTTGAAGTTTAAAGTTTCGACTCAAACTTCTTATCGGATTCAAAGCTCGTGTTGGAACCGATCATTCCTTTGCAGATTCGAGTTTTTCAAAACTCGAGGATTCTATTTTTATTATTGTTTTGAAGATCCGGGTTCCGACTCGGGTTTTATCTTTTTATGTCGTTTGAAGTTTTTAGTTCCGACTCGAACTTACTATCGGATTCAACGCTCGTGTTGGAACCGATCGTTCCTTTGAAGATTCAAGTTTTTCAAAACTCAGGTTTTCCATTTTTATTATTATTTTGAAGGTCCAGGTTTCGACTCGGGCTTTTCCTTTTTATGTCGTTTGAAGTTTTGCGTTCCGACTCGAACTTCCTATCGGATTCAACGCTCGTGTTGGAACCGATCGTTCCTTTGAAGATTCAAGTTTTTCAAAACTCGGGTTTTCAGATTTTATTATTATTTTGAAGATCCGAGTTTCGACTCGGGTTTTTCCTTTTTATGTCATTTGAAGTTTCGAGTTCCGATTCAAACTTCCTATCGGATTCAACGCTCGTGTTGGAACCGATCGTTCCTTTGAAGATTCGAGTTTTTCAAAACTCGGGTTTTCCTTTTTTATTATTATTTTGAAGATCCGGGTTCCGACTCGGGTTTTCCCTTTTTATGTCGTTTGAAGTTTCGAGTTCCGACTCGAACTTCTTATCAGATTCAACGCTCGTAATGAAATCGATCGTTCCTTTGAAAATTCGAGTTTTTCAAAACTCGGGTTTTCCATTTTTATTATTTTTTTTAAGATCCGGGTTTCGACACGGGTTTTTCCTTTTTATGTCGTTTGAAGTTTAAAGTTTCGACTCAAACTTCTTATCGGATTCAAAGCTCGTGTTGGAACCGATCATTCCTTTGCAGATTCGAGTTTTTCAAAACTCGGGGATTCCATTTTTATTATTTTTTTGAAGATCCAGGTTCCGACTCGGGTTTTCTCTTTTTATGTCGTTTGAAGTTTTTAGTTCCGACTCGAACTTACTATCGGATTCAACGCTCGTGTTGGAACCGATCGTTCCTTTGAAGATTCAAGTTTTTTGAAACTCGGGTTTTCTATTTTTATTATTATTTTGAAGATCCGGGTTTCGACTCGGGCTTTTCCTTTTTATGTCGTTTGAAGTTTCGCGTTCCGACTCGAACTTCCTATCGGATTCAACGCTCGTGTTGGAACCGATCGTTCCTTTGAAGATTCAAGTTTTTCAAAACTCGGGTTTTCAATTTTTATTATTATTTTGAAGATCCGAGTTTCGACTCGGGTTTTTTCTTTTTATGTCGTTTGAAGTTTCGAGTTCCGATTCAAACTTCCTATCGGATTCAACGCTCGTGTTGGAACCGATCGTTCCTTTGAAGATTCAAGTTTTTCAAAACTTGGGTTTTCCATTTTTATTATTATTTTGAAGATCCGGGTTCCGACTCAGGTTTTCCCTTTTTATGTCGTTTGAAGTTTTGAGTTCTGACTCGAACTTCCTATCAGATTCAATGCACGTGTTGGAACCGATCGTTCCTATGCAGATTCGAGTTTTTCAAAACTCGGGTTTGACATTTTTATTATTGTTTTGAAGATCCGGGTTCTGACTCGGGTTTTTACTTTTTATGTCGTTTGAAGTTTCGAGTTCCGACTCGAACTTACTATCGGATTCAACGCTCGTGTTGGAACCGATCGTTCCTTTGAAAATTCGAGTTTTTCAAAACTCAGGTTTTAATTTTTATTATTATTTTGAAGATCCGGGTTCTGACTCAAGTTTTCTCTTTTTATGTCGTTGGAAGTTTCGAGTTCCAACTCGAACTTTCTATCAAATTCAAAGCTCGTGTTGGAACTGATCGTTCCTTTGAAAATTTGAGTTTTCAAAACTCGGGTTTTCCATTTTTATTATTATTTTGAAGATCCGGGTTCTGACTCGGGTTTTCCCTTTTTATGTCGTTTGAAGTTTTGAGTTCCGACTCGAACTTCCTATCAGATTCAACGCACGTGTTGGAACCGATCGTTCCTTTGCAGATTCAAGTTTTTCAAAACTCGGGTTTGACATTTTTATTATTGTTTTGAAGATCCGGGTTCTGACTCGGGGTTTTACTTTTTATGTCGTTTGAAGTTTCGAGTTCCGACTCGAACTTACTATCGGATTCAACGCTCATGTTGGAACCGATCGTTCCTTTGAAAATTCGAGTTTTTCAAAACTCAGGTTTTTAATTTTTATTATTATTTTGAAGATCCGGGTTCCGACTCAGGTTTTCTCTTTTTATGTCGTTGGAAGTTTCGAGTTCCAACTCGAACTTTCTTTCGAATTCAAAGCTCATGTTGGAACCGATCGTTCCTTTGAAAATTTGAGTTTTCAAAACTCGGATTTTCCCTTTTTATTATTATTATGAAGATCCAGGTTTCGACTCGGGTTTTCCATTTTTATGTCGTTTGAAGTTTTGAGTTCCGACTCGAACTTCCTATCGGATTCAACGCTCGTGTTGGAACCGATCGTTCCTTTGAAGATTCGAGTTTTCAAAACTCAGGTTTTCCATTTTTATTATTATTTTGAAGATCCGGGTTCCGACTCGGGTTTTCCCTTTTTATGTCGTTTGAAGTTTCGAGTTCCGACTCGAACTTCCTATCGGATTCAATGCTCGTGTTAGAACCGATCGTTCTTTTGAAGATTCGAGTTTTTCAAAACTCGAGTTTTCCATTTTTTTTATTATTTTGAAGATCCGTGTTCCGACTTGGGTTTTCCCTTTTTATGTCGTTTAAAGTTTTGAGTTCCGACTCGTACTTCTTATCGAATTCAACGCTCGTGTTGGAACCAATCGTTCCTTTGAAAATTTGAGTTTTCAAAACTCTGGTTTTCCATTTTTATTATTATTTTGAAGATCCGGGTTCCAACTCGGGTTTTAACTTTTTATGTCGTTTGAAGTTTTGAGTTCGGACTCGAACTTCCTATCGGATTCAACGCACGTGTTGGAACCGATCGTTCCTTTGCAGATTCGAGTTTTTCAAAACTCGGGTTTGAGATTTTTATTATTGTTTTGAAGATCCGGGATCTGACTCGGTTTTTTACTTTTTATGTCGTTTGAAGTTTCGAGTTCCGACTCGAACTTACTATCGGATTCAACGCTCGTGTTGGAACCTATCGTTCCTTTGAAAATTCGAGTTTTTCAAAACTCAGGTTTTTCATTTTTATTATTATTTTGAAGATCTAGGTTTCGACTCAGGTTTTCTCTTTTTATGTCGTTGCAAGTTTCGAGTTCCAACTTGAACTTTCTATCGGATTCAACGCTCGTGTTGGAACCGATTGTTCCTTTGAAGATTTAAGTTTTTTAAAACTCGGGTTTTCCATTTTTATTATTATTTTGAAGATCCAGGTTTCGACTCGGGTTTTCCCTTTTTATGTCGTTTGAAGTTTCGAGTTCCGACTGAAACTTCCTATCGGATTCAACGCTCGTGTTGGAACCGATCATTCCTTTGAAGATTCGAGTTTTTCAAAACTCGGGTTTTCCATTTTTATTATTATTTTGAAGATCCGGCTTCCGACTCGGGTTTTCCCTTTTTATGTCGTTTGACGTTTTGAGTTCCGACTCGAACTTCCTATCAGATTCAACGCACGTGTTGGAACCGATCGTTCCTTTGCAGATTCGAGTTTTTCAAAACTCGGGTTTGACATTTTTATTATTGTTTTGAAGATCCGGGTTCTGACTCGGGTTTTTACTTTTTATGTCCTTTGAAGTTTCGAGTTCCGACTCGAACTTACTATCGGATTCAACGCTCATGTTGGAACCGATCGTTCCTTTGAAAATTCGAGTTTTTCAAAACTCAGGTTTTTAATTTTTATTATTATTTTGAAGATCCGGGTTCCGACTCAGGTTTTCTCTTTTTATGTCGTTGGAAGTTTCGAGTTCTAACTCGAACTTTCTTTCGAATTCAAAGCTCGTGTTGGAACCGATCGTTCCTTTGAAAATTTGAGTTTTCAAAACTCGGATTTTCCATTTTTATTATTATTATGAAGATCCAGGTTTCGACTCGGGATTTCCCTTTTTATGTCGTTTGAAGTTTTGAGTTCCCTCTCGAACTTCCTATCGGATTCAACGCTCGTGTTGGAACCGATCGTTCCTTTGAAGATTCGAGTTTTTTAAAACTCGGGTTTTCCATTTTTATTATTATTTTGAAGATCCGGGTTCCGACTCGGGTTTTATCTTTTTATGTCGTTTGATGTTTCGCGTTCTGACTCGAACTTCCTATCGGATTCAACGCTCGTGTTGGAACCGATTGTTCCTTTGAAGATTCAAGTTTTTCAAAACTCGGGTTTTCCATTTTTATTATTATTTTGAAGATCCTAGTTCTGACTCGGATTTTTCCTTTTTATGTCATTTGAAGTTTCGAGTTCCGACTCAAACTTCCTATCGGATTCAACGCTCGTGTTGGAACCAATCATTCCTTTGAAGATTTGAGTTTTTCAAAACTCGGGTTTTCCATTTTTATTATTATTTTGAAGATCCGGGTTCCGACTCGGGTTTTCCCTTTTTATGTCGTTTGAAGTTTTGAGTTCCGACTCGAACTTCCTATCATATTCAACGCACGTGTTGGAACCGATCGTTCCTTTGCAGATTCGAGTTTTTCAAAACTCGGGTTTGACATTTTTATTATTGTTTTGAAGATCCGGGTTTTGACTCGGGTTTTTACTTTTTATGTCGTTTAAAGTTTCGAGTTCCGACTTGAACTTACTATCGGATTCAACTTTCGTGTTGGAACCGATCGTTCCTTTGAAAATTCGAGTTTTTCAAAACTCAGGTTTTTAATTTTTATTATTATTTTGAAGATCCGGGTTCCGACTCAGGTTTTCTCTTTTTATGTCGTTGGAAGTTTCGAGTTCCAACTCGAACTTTCTTTCGAATTCAAAGCTCGTGTTGGAACCGATCGTTCCTTTGAAAATTTGAGTTTTCAAAACTCGGATTTTCCATTTTTATTATTATTATGAAGATCCAGGTTTCGACTCGGGTTTTCCCTTTTTATGTCGTTTGAAGTTTTGAGTTCCCACTCTAACTTCTTATCGGATTCAACGCACGTGTTGGAGCCGTTCGTTCCTTTGAAGATTCAAGTTTTTCAAAACTCGGGTTTACCATTTTTATTATTATTTTGAAGATCCGGGTTCGGACTCGGGTTTTCCCTTTTTATGTCGTTTGACGTTTTGAGTTCCGACTCGAACTTCCTATCAGATTCAACGCACGTGTTGGAACCGATCGTTCCTTTGCAGATTCAAGTTTTTCAAAACTCGGGTTTGACATTTTTTTTATTGTTTTGAAGATCCGGGTTCTGACTCGGGTTTTTACTTTTTAGGTCGTTTGAAGTTTCGAGTTCCGACTCGAACTTACTATCGGATTCAACGCTCGTGTTGGAACCGATCGTTCCTTTGAAAATTCGAGTTTTCAAAACTCGGATTTTCCATTTTTATTATTATTTTGAAGATCCAGGTTTCGAATCAGGTTTTCTCTTTTTATGTCGTTGGAAGTTTCGAGTTCCAACTTGAACTTTCTATGGAATTCAAAGCTCGTGTTGGAACCGATCGTTCCTTTGAAAATTTGAGTTTTCAAAACTCGGATTTTCCATTTTTATTATTATTTTGAAGATCCAGGTTTCGACTCGGGTTTTCTCTTTTTATGTCGTTGCAAGTTTCGAGTTCCAACTTGAACTTTCTATCGGATTCAACGCTCGTGTTGGAACCGATTGTTCC
Source organism: Nuphar pumila (assembly GCF_984573655.1). Lineage (NCBI taxonomy): Eukaryota > Viridiplantae > Streptophyta > Magnoliopsida > Nymphaeales > Nymphaeaceae > Nuphar > Nuphar pumila. Next base: position 60,411,649 of record NC_143253.1, on the reverse strand, counting down.
TTTGAAGATAAAAGTTTTTCAAAACTCGGGTTTTCCATTTTTATTATTATTTTGAAGATCCGTGTTCCGACTCGAACTTACTATCGGATTCAACGCTCGTGTTGGAACCGATCGTTCCTTTGAAAATTCGAGTTTTTCAAAACTCAGGTTTTAATTTTTATTATTATTTTGAAGATCCGGGTTCTGACTCAAGTTTTCTCTTTTTATGTCGTTGGAAGTTTCGAGTTCCAACTCGAACTTTCTATCAAATTCAAAGCTCGTGTTGGAACTGATCGTTCCTTTGAAAATTTGAGTTTTCAAAACTCGGGTTTTCCATTTTTATTATTATTTTGAAGATCCGGGTTCTGACTCGGGTTTTCCCTTTTTATGTCGTTTGAAGTTTTGAGTTCCGACTCGAACTTCCTATCAGATTCAACGCACGTGTTTGAACCGATCGTTCTTTTGCAGATTCGAGTTTTTCAAAACTCGGGTTTGACATTTTTATTATTGTTTTGAAGATTCGGGTTCTGACTCGGGTTTTTACTTTTTATGTCATTTGAAGTTTCGAGTTCCGACTCGAACTTACTATCGGATTCAACGCTCGTGTTGGAACCGATCGTTCCTTTGAAAATTTGAGTTTTTCAAAACTCAGGTTTTTAATTTTTATTATTATTTTGAAGATCCGGGTTCCGACTCAGGTTTTCTCTTTTTATGTCGTTGGAAGTTTCGAGTTCCAACTCGAACTTTCTTTCAAATTCAAACATCGTGTTGGAACCGATCGTTCCTTTGAAAATTTGAGTTTTCAAAACTCGGATTTTCCATTTTTATTATTATTATGAAGATCCAGGTTTCGACTCGGGTTTTCCCTTTTTATGTCGTTTGAAGTTTTGAGTTCCCACTCTAACTTCCTATCGGATTCAACGCTCGTGTTGGAGCCGATCGTTCCTTTGAAGATTCGAGTTTTCAAAACTCAGGTTTTCCATTTTTATTATTATTTTGAAGATCCGGGTTCCGACTCGGGTTTTCCTTTTTTATGTCGTTTGAAGTTTTGAGTTCCGACTCGAACTTCCTATCAGATTCAATGCTCGTGTTGGAACCGATCGTTCTTTTGAAGATTCGAGTTTTTCAAAGCTCGAGTTTTCCATTTTTTTATTATTTTGAAGATCCGTGTTCCGACTTGGGTTTTCCCTTTTTATGTCGTTTAAAGTTTTGAGTTCCGACTCGTACTTCTTATCGAATTCAACGCTCGTGTTGGAACCGATCGTTCCTTTGAAAATTCGAGTTTTCAAAACTCAGGTTTTCCAATTTTATTATTATTTTGAAGATCCGGGTTCCGACTCGGGTTTTCCCTTTTTATGTCGTTTGAAGTTTTGAGTTCGGACTCGAACTTCCTATCAGATTCAACGCACGTGTTGGAACCGATAGTTCCTTTGCAGATTTGAGTTTTTCAAAACTCGGGTTTGACATTTTTATTATTGTTTTGAAGATCCGGGTTCTGACTCGGGTTTTTACTTTTTATGTCGTTTGAAGTTTCGAGTTCCGACTCGAACTTACTATCGGATTCAACGCTCGTGTTGGAACCGATCGTTCCTTTGAAAATTCGAGTTTTCAAAACTCAGATTTTCCATTTTTATTATTATTTTGAAGATCCAGGTTTCGAATCAGGTTTTCTCTTTTTATGTCGTTGGAAGTTTCGAGTTCCAACTTGAACTTTCTATGGAATTCAAAGCTCGTGTTGGAACCGATCGTTCCATTGAAAATTTGAGTTTTCAAAACTCGGATTTTCCATTTTTATTATTATTTTGAAGATCCAGGTTTCGACTCGGGTTTTCCCTTTTTATGTCGTTTGAAGTTTTGAGTTCCCACTCGAACTTCCTATCGGATTCAACGCTCGTGTTGGAACCGATCGTTCCTTTGAAGATTCGAGTTTTCAAAACTCAGGTTTTCCATTTTTATTATTATTTTGAAGATCCGGGTTCCGACTCGGGTTTTCCCTTTTTATGTCGTTTGAAGTTTCGAGTTCCGACTCGAACTTCCAATCGGATTCAATGCTCGTGTTGGAACCGATCATTCCTTTGAAGATTCGAGTTTTTCAAAACTCGAGTTTTCCATTTTTATTATTATTTTGAAGATCCGTGTTCCGACTTGGGTTTTCCCTTTTTATGTGGTTTGATGTTTCGCGTTCTGACTCGAACTTCCTATCGGATTTAACGCTCGTGTTGGAACCGATTGTTCCTTTGAAGATTCAAGTTTTTCAAAACTCGGGTTTTCCATTTTTATTATTATTTTGAAGATCCTATTTCTGACTCGGGTTTTTCCTTTTTTTGTCATTTGAAGTTTCGAGTTCCGACTCAAACTTCCTATCGGATTTAACGCTCGTGTTGGAACCAATCATTCCTTTGAACATTCGAGTTTTTCAAAACTCGGGTTTTCCATTTTTATTATTATTTTGAAGATCCAGGTTCCGACTCGGGTTTTCCCTTTTTATGTCGTTTGAAGTTTTGAGTTCTGACTCGAACTTCCTATCAGATTCAACGCACGTGTTGGAACCGATCGTTCCTTTGCAGATTCGAGTTTTTCAAAACTCGGGTTTGACATTTTTATTATTGTTTTGAAGATCCGGGTTCTGACTCGGGTTTTTACTTTTTATGTCGTTTGAAGTTTCGAGTTCCGACTCGAACTTACTATCGGATTCAACGCTCGTGTTGGAACCGATCGTTCCTTTGAAAATTCGAGTTTTTCAAAACTCAGGTTTTAATTTTTATTATTATTTTGAAGATCCGGGTTCTGACTCAAGTTTTCTCTTTTTATGTCGTTGGAAGTTTCGAGTTCCAACTCGAACTTTCTATCAAATTCAAAGCTCGTGTTGGAACTGATCGTTCCTTTGAAAATTTGAGTTTTCAAAACTCGGGTTTTCCATTTTTATTATTATTTTGAAGATCCGGGTTCTGACTCGGGTTTTCCCTTTTTATGTCGTTTGAAGTTTTGAGTTCCGACTCGAACTTCCTATCAGATTCAACGCACGTGTTTGAACCGATCGTTCCTTTGCAGATTCGAGTTTTTCAAAACTCGGGTTTGACATTTTTATTATTGTTTTGAAGATCCGGGTTCTGACTCGGGTTTTTACTTTTTATGTCATTTGAAGTTTCGAGTTCCGACTCGAACTTACTATCGGATTCAACGCTCGTGTTGGAACCGATCGTTCCTTTGAAAATTCGAGTTTTTCAAAACTCAGGTTTTTAATTTTTATTATTATTTTGAAGATCCGGGTTCCGACTCAGGTTTTCTCTTTTTATGTCGTTGGAAGTTTCGAGTTCCAACTCGAACTTTCTTTCAAATTCAAACATCGTGTTGGAACCGATCGTTCCTTTGAAAATTTGAGTTTTCAAAACTCGGATTTTCCATTTTTATTATTATTATGAAGATCCAGGTTTCGACTCGGGTTTTCCCTTTTTATGTCGTTTGATGTTTTGAGTTCCCACTCTAACTTCCTATCGGATTCAACGCTCGTGTTGGAGCCGATCGTTCCTTTGAAGATTCGAGTTTTCAAAACTCAGGTTTTCCATTTTTATTATTATTTTGAAGATCCGGGTTCCGACTCGGGTTTTCCCTTTTTATGTCGTTTGAAGTTTTGAGTTCCGACTCGAACTTCCTATCAGATTCAATGCTCGTGTTGGAACCGATCGTTCTTTTGAAGATTCGAGTTTTTCAAAGCTCGAGTTTTCCATTTTTTTTATTATTTTGAAGATCCGTGTTCCGACATGGGTTTTCCCTTTTTATGTCGTTTAAAGTTTCGAGTTCCGACTCGTACTTCTTATCGAATTCAACGCTCGTGTTGGAACCGATCGTTCCTTTGAAAATTCGAGTTTTCAAAACTCAGGTTTTCCAATTTTATTATTATTTTGAAGATCCGGGTTCCGACTCGGGTTTTCCCTTTTTATGTCATTTGAAGTTTTGAGTTCGGACTCGAACTTCCTATCAGATTCAACGCACGTGTTGGAACCGATAGTTCCTTTGCAGATTTGAGTTTTTCAAAACTCGGGTTTGACATTTTTATTATTGTTTTGAAGATCCGGGTTCTGACTCGGGTTTTTACTTTTTATGTCGTTTGAAGTTTCGAGTTCCGACTCGAACTTACTATCGGATTCAACGCTCGTGTTGGAACCGATCGTTCCTTTGAAAATTCGAGTTTTCAAAACTCAGATTTTCCATTTTTATTATTATTTTGAAGATCCAGGTTTCGAATCAGGTTTTCTCTTTTTATGTCGTTGGAAGTTTCGAGTTCCAACTTGAACTTTCTATGGAATTCAAAGCTCGTGTTGGAACCGATCGTTCCATTGAAAATTTGAGTTTTCAAAACTCGGATTTTCCATTTTTATTATTATTTTGAAGATCCAGGTTTCGACTCGGGTTTTCCCTTTTTATGTCGTTTGAAGTTTTGAGTTCCCACTCGAACTTCCTATCGGATTCAACGCTCGTGTTGGAACCGATCGTTCCTTTGAAGATTCGAGTTTTCAAAACTCAGGTTTTCCATTTTTATTATTATTTTGAAGATCCGGGTTCCGACTCGGGTTTTCCCTTTTTATGTCGTTTGAAGTTTCGAGTTCCGACTCGAACTTCCAATCGGATTCAATGCTCGTGTTGGAACCGATCGTTCCTTTGAAGATTCGAGTTTTTCAAAACTCGAGTTTTCCATTTTTATTATTATTTTGAAGATCCGTGTTCCGACTTGGGTTTTCCCTTTTTATGTGGTTTGATGTTTCGCGTTCTGACTCGAACTTCCTATCGGATTTAACGCTCGTGTTGGAACCGATTGTTCCTTTGAAGATTCAAGTTTTTCAAAACTCGGGTTTTCCATTTTTATTATTATTTTGAAGATCCTATTTCTGACTCGGGTTTTTCCTTTTTTTGTCATTTGAAGTTTCGAGTTCCGACTCAAACTTCCTATCGGATTTAACGCTCGTGTTGGAACCAATCATTCCTTTGAAGATTCGAGTTTTTCAAAACTCGGGTTTTCCATTTTTATTATTATTTTGAAGATCCAGGTTCCGACTCGGGTTTTCCCTTTTTATGTCGTTTGAAGTTTTGAGTTCTGACTCGAACTACCTATCAGATTCAACGCACGTGTTGGAACCGATCGTTCCTTTGCAGATTCGAGTTTTTCAAAACTCGGGTTTGACATTTTTATTATTGTTTTGAAGATCCGGGTTCTGACTCGGGTTTTTACTTTTTATGTCGTTTGAAGTTTCGAGTTCCGACTCGAACTTACTATCGGATTCAACGCTCGTGTTGGAACCGATCGTTCCTTTGAAAATTCGAGTTTTTCAAAACTCAGGTTTTAATTTTTATTATTATTTTGAAGATCCGGGTTCTGACTCAAGTTTTCTCTTTTTTTGTCGTTGGAAGTTTCGAGTTCCAACTCGAACTTTCTATCAAATTCAAAGCTCGTGTTGGAACCGATCGTTCCTTTGAAAATTTGAGTTTTCAAAACTCGGATTTTCCATTTTTATTATTATTTTGAAAATCCTGGTTTCGACTCGAGTTTTCCCTTTTTATGTTGTTCGAAGTTTTGAGTTCCCACTCGAACTTCCTATCGGATTCAACGCTCGTGTTGGAACCGATCGTTCCTTTGAAGATTCGAGTTTTCAAAACTCAGGTTTTCCATTTTTATTATTATTTTGAAGATCCGGGTTCCGACTCGGGTTTTCCCTTTTTATGTCGTTTGAAGTTTCGAGTTCCGACTCGAACATCCTATCGGATTCAATGCTCGTGTTGGAATCGATTGTTCCTATGAAGATTCGAGTTTTTCAAAACTCGAGTTTTCCATTTTTATTATTATTTTGAAGATCCGTGTTCCGACTTGGGTTTTCCCTTTTTATGTCATTTGAAGTTTCGAGTTCCGACTCGTACTTCTTATCGAATTCAACGCTCGTGTTGGAACCGATTGTTCCTTTGAAAATTCGAGTTTTCAAAACTCGGGTTTTCCATTTTTATTATTGTTTTGAAGATTCGGGTTCCGACTCGGGTTTTCCCTTTTTATGTCGTTTGAAGTTTCGAGTTCCGACTCGAACTTCCTATCGGATTCAACGCTCATGTTGAAACCGATCGTTCCTTTGAAGATTCGAGTATTTCAAAACTCGGGTTTTCCATTTTTATTATTATTTTGAAGTTCCGGGTTCTGACTCAGGTTTTTCCTTTTTATGTCGTTTGAAGTTTCGAGTTCCAACTCAAACTTCCTATTGGATTCAACGCTCGTGTTGGAACCGATCGTTGCTTTGAAGATTCGAGTTTTTTAAAACTCGGGTTTTCCATTTTTATTATTATTTTGAAGATCCGGGTTCCGACTCGGGTTTTCCCTTTCTATGAAATTTGAAGTTTCGAGTTCCGACTCAAACTTTCTATCGGATTCAACGCTCGTGTTGGAACCGATCATTCCTTTGAAGATTCGAGTTTTTCAAAACTCGGGTTTTCCATTTTTATTTTATTTTGAAGATCCGGGTTCCGACTCGGGTTTTTCCTTTTTATGTCGTTTGAAGTTTCGAGTTTCGACTCAAACTTCTTATCGGATTCAACGCTCGTGTTGGAACCGATCGTTCCTTTGCAAATTCGAGTTTTTCAAAACTCATTTTTCCATTTTTATTATTGTTTTGAAGATCCGGGTTCTGACTCGGGTTTTCCCTTTTTATGTCGTTTGAAGTTTCGAGTTCCGACTCGAACTTACTATCGGATTCAACGCTCGTGTTGGAACCGATCGTTCCTTTGAAAATTTGAGTTTTCAAAACTCGGTATTCCATTTTTATTATTGTTTTGAAGATCCGGGTTCTGACTCAGGTTTTCTCTTTTTATGTCGTTTGAAGTTTTTAGTTCCAACTCGAACTTACTATCGGATTCAACGCTCGTGTTGGAACTGATCGTTCCTTTGAAAATTCGAGTTTTTCGAAACTCGGGTTTTCCATTTTTATTATTATTTTGAAGATCCGGGTTCCGACTCGGGTTTTTCCTTTTTATGTCGTTTGAAGATTCGCGTTCTGACTCGAACTTCCTATCGGATTCAACGTTCGTGTTGGAACCGATCGTTCCTTTGAAAATAAAAGTTTTTCAAAACTCGGGTTTTCCATTTTTATTATTATTTTGAAGATCCGAGTTCCGACTCCGGTTTTTCCTTTTTATGTCGTTTGAAGTTTTGAGTTCCGACTGAAACTTCCTATCGGATTCAACGCTCGTGTTGGAACCGATCGCTCCTTTGAAGATTCGAGTTTTTCAAAACTCGGGTGTTCCATTTTTATTATTGTTTTGAAGATCCGGGTTCCGACACGGGTTTTCCCTTTCTATGTCGTTTGAAGTTTCGAGTTCCGACTCGAACTTCTTATCGGATTCAACGCTCGTAATGAAATCGATCGTTCCTTTGAAAATTCGAGTTTTTCAAAACTCGGGTTTTCCATTTTTATTATTTTTTGAAGATCCGGGTTCCGACTCGGGTTTTTCCTTTTTATGTCGTTTGAAGTTTAAAGTTTCGACTCAAACTTCTTATCGGATTCAAAGCTCGTGTTGGAACCGATCATTCCTTTGCAGATTCGAGTTTTTCAAAACTCGAGGATTCTATTTTTATTATTGTTTTGAAGATCCGGGTTCCGACTCGGGTTTTATCTTTTTATGTCGTTTGAAGTTTTTAGTTCCGACTCGAACTTACTATCGGATTCAACGCTCGTGTTGGAACCGATCGTTCCTTTGAAGATTCAAGTTTTTCAAAACTCAGGTTTTCCATTTTTATTATTATTTTGAAGGTCCAGGTTTCGACTCGGGCTTTTCCTTTTTATGTCGTTTGAAGTTTTGCGTTCCGACTCGAACTTCCTATCGGATTCAACGCTCGTGTTGGAACCGATCGTTCCTTTGAAGATTCAAGTTTTTCAAAACTCGGGTTTTCAGATTTTATTATTATTTTGAAGATCCGAGTTTCGACTCGGGTTTTTCCTTTTTATGTCATTTGAAGTTTCGAGTTCCGATTCAAACTTCCTATCGGATTCAACGCTCGTGTTGGAACCGATCGTTCCTTTGAAGATTCGAGTTTTTCAAAACTCGGGTTTTCCTTTTTTATTATTATTTTGAAGATCCGGGTTCCGACTCGGGTTTTCCCTTTTTATGTCGTTTGAAGTTTCGAGTTCCGACTCGAACTTCTTATCAGATTCAACGCTCGTAATGAAATCGATCGTTCCTTTGAAAATTCGAGTTTTTCAAAACTCGGGTTTTCCATTTTTATTATTTTTTTTAAGATCCGGGTTTCGACACGGGTTTTTCCTTTTTATGTCGTTTGAAGTTTAAAGTTTCGACTCAAACTTCTTATCGGATTCAAAGCTCGTGTTGGAACCGATCATTCCTTTGCAGATTCGAGTTTTTCAAAACTCGGGGATTCCATTTTTATTATTTTTTTGAAGATCCAGGTTCCGACTCGGGTTTTCTCTTTTTATGTCGTTTGAAGTTTTTAGTTCCGACTCGAACTTACTATCGGATTCAACGCTCGTGTTGGAACCGATCGTTCCTTTGAAGATTCAAGTTTTTTGAAACTCGGGTTTTCTATTTTTATTATTATTTTGAAGATCCGGGTTTCGACTCGGGCTTTTCCTTTTTATGTCGTTTGAAGTTTCGCGTTCCGACTCGAACTTCCTATCGGATTCAACGCTCGTGTTGGAACCGATCGTTCCTTTGAAGATTCAAGTTTTTCAAAACTCGGGTTTTCAATTTTTATTATTATTTTGAAGATCCGAGTTTTGACTCGGGTTTTTTCTTTTTATGTCGTTTGAAGTTTCGAGTTCCGATTCAAACTTCCTATCGGATTCAACGCTCGTGTTGGAACCGATCGTTCCTTTGAAGATTCAAGTTTTTCAAAACTTGGGTTTTCCATTTTTATTATTATTTTGAAGATCCGGGTTCCGACTCAGGTTTTCCCTTTTTATGTCGTTTGAAGTTTTGAGTTCTGACTCGAACTTCCTATCAGATTCAATGCACGTGTTGGAACCGATCGTTCCTATGCAGATTCGAGTTTTTCAAAACTCGGGTTTGACATTTTTATTATTGTTTTGAAGATCCGGGTTCTGACTCGGGTTTTTACTTTTTATGTCGTTTGAAGTTTCGAGTTCCGACTCGAACTTACTATCGGATTCAACGCTCGTGTTGGAACCGATCGTTCCTTTGAAAATTCGAGTTTTTCAAAACTCAGGTTTTAATTTTTATTATTATTTTGAAGATCCGGGTTCTGACTCAAGTTTTCTCTTTTTATGTCGTTGGAAGTTTCGAGTTCCAACTCGAACTTTCTATCAAATTCAAAGCTCGTGTTGGAACTGATCGTTCCTTTGAAAATTTGAGTTTTCAAAACTCGGGTTTTCCATTTTTATTATTATTTTGAAGATCCGGGTTCTGACTCGGGTTTTCCCTTTTTATGTCGTTTGAAGTTTTGAGTTCCGACTCGAACTTCCTATCAGATTCAACGCACGTGTTGGAACCGATCGTTCCTTTGCAGATTCGAGTTTTTCAAAACTCGGGTTTGACATTTTTATTATTGTTTTGAAGATCCGGGTTCTGACTCGGGTTTTTACTTTTTATGTCGTTTGAAGTTTCGAGTTCCGACTCGAACTTACTATCGGATTCAACGCTCGTATTGGAACCGATCGTTCCTTTGAAAATTCGAGTTTTTCAAAACTCAGGTTTTTAATTTTTATTATTATTTTGAAGATCCGGGTTCCGACTCAGGTTTTCTCTTTTTATGTCGTTGGAAGTTTCGAGTTCCAACTCGAACTTTCTTTCAAATTCAAACCTCGTGTTGGAACCGATCGTTCCTTTGAAAATTTGAGTTTTCAAAACTCGGATTTTCCATTTTTATTATTATTATGAAGATCCAGGTTTCGACTCGGGTTTTCCCTTTTTATGTCGTTTGAAGTTTTGAGTTCCCACTCTAACTTCCTATCGGATTCAACGCTCGTGTTGGAGCCGATCGTTCCTTTGAAGATTCGAGTTTTCAAAACTCAGGTTTTCCATTTTTATTATTATTTTGAAGATCCGGGTTCCGACTCGGGTTTTCCCTTTTTATGTCGTTTGAAGTTTTGAGTTCCGACTCGAACTTCCTATCAGATTCAATGCTCGTGTTGGAACCGATCGTTCTTTTGAAGATTCGAGTTTTTTAAAACTCGGGTTTTCGATTTTTATTAATATTTTGAAGAATCGGGTTCCAACTCGGGTTTTCCCTTTTTATGTCATTTGAAGTTTTGAGTTCTGACTCAAACTTCCTATCAGATTCAACGGTCTTGTTGGAACCGATCGTTCTTTTGAAGATTCGAGTTTTTCAAAACTCGGGTTTTCCGTTTTTATAATTATTTTGAAGATCCGGGTTCCGACTCGGGTTTTTCCTTTTTATGTCGTTTGAAGTTTCGAGTTCTGACTCAAACTTCCTGTCGGATTCAACGCTCGTGTTGGAACCAATCGTTCCTTTGAAGTTTCAAGTTTTTTAAAACTCTGGTTTTCCATTTTTAGTATTATTTTGAAGATCCGGGTTCCGACTCGGGTTTTCCATTTTATGTCGTTTAAAGTTTCGAGTTCCTTTGAAAATTCGAGTTATCAAAACTCGGGTTTTTCATTTTTATTATTGTTTTAAACATCCGGTTTCCGACTCTGGTTTTCCCTTTTTATTTCGTTTGAAGTTTCGAGTTCCGACTCGAACTTTCTATCGGATTTAATGCTCGTGTTGAAACCGATCGTTGCTTTGAAGATTCGAGTTTTTTGAAACTCGGGTTTTCCATTTTTATTATTATTTTGAAGATCTGGGTTCCGACTCGGGTTTTACCTTTCTATGTCGTTTGAAGTTTTGCGTTCCGACTCGAACTTCTTATTGGATTCAACACTCGTGTTGGAACCGATCGTTCCTTTGAAAATTCATGTTTTCAAAACTCAGGTTTTCCATTTTTATTATTATTTTGAAGATCCGGGTTCCGACTCTGGTTTTCCCTTTTTATGTCGTTTGAAGTTTTGAGTTCCGACTCGAACTTTCTATCGGATTCAACGCTCGTATTGGAACCGATCGTTCCTTTGAAGATTCGAGTTTTTCGAAACTCGGGTTTTTTATTTTTATTATTATTTTGAAGATCCGAGTTCCGACTCGGGTTTTCCCTTTCTATGTCGTTTGAAGTTTCGAGTTCCGACTCGAACTTCTTATCGGATTCAACGCTCGTGTTGGAACCGATCGTTTTTTTGAAAATTGGAGTTTTCAAAACTCAGGTTTTTCATTTGTTTTATTGTTTTGAAGAT